>NC_134150.1:19935178-20247142 GCF_033958435.1 Carettochelys insculpta
ATGCATGTGGATGCCTCTGTAGCGTGCTTCAAGGTGTGGTGTAGCCACTGTTCTGCTCAGAAGTTGGGGAATCTGCATCTGGAAATAAAAGAAGCCTTGCAAGATGAAAAGCTGTTTGCTAATTCTGCTAACATATTTCACTTGCGAAAATTTGCAGTCACCCTCTGGACATGCTCTTCATTCATATTCCTCAGTGTTTTATCTGTAGTGAGGCCTTGTGTGCCTGAACCTCTCATAGTAATTGTCAGGTCAACTAGCCTCCAACAAATAGGCATTTCCTTCCAGTATGTAGAGGTGTGTTAGAAGTACAGCTCTCATCATTAATCAATGCTTTGCTACCCTTTAAAAATCAAATGCAGAAGAGGTGTTGAGGATACCTCATTACCAATAGTAACAGAGAGGAAGCCGTGCTAGTCTATGCACTATCAAAACAAAAAGCAGTCAAGTAGCACTTTAAAGACTAGCAAAATAGTTTATTTTGCTAGTCTTTAAAGTGCTACTTGACTGCTTTTTGTTTTCATTACCAATAGTGTGTTAATGTGCAACGGGTGATGCAAATTACATTTGGTGCAGGCTGCTTGGCTTCAGAGAGGAAAAAACTGTAACAGATGACGTTGGCATAGATTCAGATCTCCCTGGTGTTATTGCCCTGCAAGAGGCTCAGAAAGAAGAAAATGTTGCGTCGATTATTTCTGCAATACTATGTGATATGCAAAACAAAAACACAACCTCTCTGAAAATACTTTTCCCCCTAATAACTAAGGAGAGAGAATTTACACTATAGTTGCATCTACACTAGCAAGTTCTTTTGAAAGATTTTTCAAAAGAAGGGGGCTCTTGCCGAAGATCCTGCAGAGTGTCTACACCCAAAAAGCATTCTTTCGAAAGTAAATTGAAAGAACGTGGCGTTCCTTTTGAAAGTGCTCTTCCATTCACGTTTCAGGAAGAATGCCTTCTTTGGAAAGCTGCTTTTGAATGAAAATATGTGTAGATGTTCCGCAGGGCCCTTTTTTCGAAAGAGCAATCCTCATGGCACCTGTTTTTTTGATCCTGGCCCATTCTTTTGAAAGAGTAGGGGCTGTGTGGATACTCGCTTTCAGAATAGCAGATCACTCTTTTGATCCACTTTTGTATGTGCGGACACGCTCTTTCGAAAGAAGTTCTTTCAGAAGAGATCTTCCAGAAGGGCTTCTTTGAAAAGATCTCTGTAATGTAGATGTAGCCTCTAAGTTTAGCAGCATGCAAATTTACTGTTCAGAGTACAATGCAAAAACTTGGTGGGTGGTGATTGTAAAAACCAATTGTTAATGCAGTAATTTAATTTGTAATTGTCCCACAGGCTATGGGTGTGTGTATGTGTGTAATAACATTGGAAACAATAGCTAGAGATCAGAAAATAATGCTGCCATTTTATGTTTATCATAGCAAAAGCTCCATTATGCATAGGAAAAATATTACCAAGACTGGACCGGAAGCAAAATTCTGGATCCAAACATCTTTGACCTTCAATATATTCTAACTTGGATTTAAAATTTGTTGCTTTGGCCTATATTTAAGGCCTGATCTAAAACCGAAGTTGCACTCATTTAGCTAAAGGTAGTTCCATAACCTTTATCTCATTTATGTAATATAAAGTAAGGTGTCAGACTAAACAATCCAATACAAAAAAGGGAGGTCCCTTTCCTGCACTAGGTATTGTGCTCCTGTCTTTTTCTTCTTCTACAGAGGGCTTTTTCGAAGTCATCAGAAATAATTTAGTTTTAAGACTGGGTCATATTGAATAGTACTTGTCTAGACAGTAATGTGCAAGAATTACTTCCTGGCCTTAGTCTATCTTTCCACTGCCTCCCAACCTTATGATGGCTCTTTGTATGGTCAACACCATGCATAATGTGTCTTTCTCTACAGCCTAAACATCAATTAGGATGCTTTTCACAAATATGAGGCTAAAGTCAGGGCCGCCTTATGGCCATGGCTGAACAGCTTTGGACGTTCACCAGGCACCTGTCTTTTGACCTATGTACTGGATCTGTGCACTTCTGTACTCCCCTGGGTTTGGGCAGGATCCAGTTACAATCTGTGGCCTATCACTATACATTTGATTATACAGCAATTTCATGCCAAAAGAGCTTCAAACTCTCACATGAACCAGTTGTCCAAATTGTCATAGTTCCTTTGTCTGTATATAGGCTCCTAAATAGGTGAGGTGACTTTCAGATGGTCTGAGAATCCAGTAACTCCAGAAGATACTAGTGGAAATATTTGAGTACTCAAGATTTTTTTGTAGTTTTTCTCAAAAAGCTCTCTTATTTAGGATCCTATATTGAGACATATAGATGCCCAACTTTCTCCTCCTTGAAACTCCAGTGAGATTTTCAATATAACTTCTGGAACCTTATACTGTTGTGAAAAATGAATTGTCTAAGTTTACATTTTCCCTAAATTGAGAAGTGTTTGAACCTGGGATTAGATCCAAGACCATCTCTAAACATCTGAAAACTTTTTCAGTGTGAGAATTATCCCCTCCATATGGTGGATTGCAGAGGTAACTCCACATTGATATTGTATACATTTTATATAGATATATTTTATTTCAGGGACGATCAGAAATGTCTTGGGACGCCACTACCACTTCCTGGGTTCTGTGCTGTTTAGGTGTGAGATAGGTTGAGGTTCTCATGTCAGGCAAGAATGAGAGAACATTTACGTTCTTAGAATTTTGCATAGTTTCTATATTCTTGATCTTCTGTGTTTAAGGCTACAGGCATCATCCAGCTGCGATTTTTTTTTTTTTTACTTTAGTTTGAGTAATGGAACTGATGTGAGCTTTTGGCTTTGAATCAGATGGAGATCTGAGCAATAAGAAGAAGGCATTGTTGCACTGAATGAGAATTCTCCCTTTTCTTTCACTGCCATCTCCCACTGCTTTCCAGAATGGGGAGTGGGTGGGCGGGTGAGTTTACACTTTCTAGATACCAGTAGAGTGGTACTATGACCATCTGTGGCTTTCTGCCTAAAGAAGGGGTGCAAAATTATCACTATTATGTTTTTATACATAGAATTCCAGATGTAATCTTAAATCCATGGGATATACTTAATAACCCAACTATATCCACTTGAAAATGTTTGAACTGTGATAACTTGGTCACTCGTGGAATGAGAGAGCTACATCAGCACCAGTGTTCCTTGTAAGCTGAGTGCTTGGGTGCCCCCACCTCTCAGGAGAAAGTCAGGCACCACTCAGCTGATTAGCAGAGCACCCAAAGCCATCCCACAGTGGGAAGTATGTATTTCTATTGGTGGTGCACATAGCAATTTATTCCAGCCATGGATGGAAAAAATTCGAGAGAACTCTGACACTATTGTTTCTTTACTGGAAAACACATGGAGAGGTTTCAAACTGAAAATGACACACTGTATATTTTAATAGTAATGGAGGATTTTGAAACGTCTTTTGCTTTGAGGCATGGCACTGTAAAAGCAATTGTGCTTGTTTAAAAAGAAATGTCTCGTAGTAACACTTCCTATTTCTTCATAAAGAAACTGTAACTGTGGGAATATTTTTGTTGCTTCCTGAGTTACTCAGATCCTTAGAATAATCTGGCTAATACAGCATTTTGAAAGTAAATGAATAATTGTCCTGGAATAAAAACCTTACCAGGTGTGTCAGTATTGTGCCAAATGAGCTAGTTTGGCTGTGCTAAACTGCTTTCACCAGCCTATGTATCTCAAGACAATAGCTGATTTCTAATGTTTTCCAAGGGCAGCAGGATTAATTCTCAATTGGAATGTTGTGTGTGTGTGTGTGGGTGCTTGTGTTTATATTGAGAGCACTCAGACCACCATGATAAGCATGGGATAAATCCCTAGAGAGATTTTACTTTCCAAGACTTTGTGTTCCTTAAACAATATGCCTTTTAGGAAATAACAGTAACAGGTACACAAAGGCAGAAGGCAGACAAGTTCTGTGCCATCTTTCACTTAGAATGATGCTGCTGATACACTGCATTCCCGATCTTCAGTACAACTGGCACACTGTTTAAATTTTGTTGTTGTTGTTTCATGAGCAGAAGTAGCTGGTTGTACCATAGTTCACGGTGGCTAAGTTACAGGGACAAACATCTCTTAGTAACTATTTTTAGTTGGCCAGGACTTCTTGTATTTATTAACTACACATAATGTCTGTTTTCTTACTAATGATCATGATTGCCTTTATCTTGGCCTACAGCAACACTACGATGAAAGATTGACCACTCAGGGTCGATCTGTGGTTTTGTTTTGTGCATGCATGAAATGGCATTTTCTAGGGTAAAATTCAACCCCAGAACTCCTCGTCAGCGGTGAGGATGAAAGGTATATCTATACTTACTGTGGGTTTGATGCACCGTGATCAATCTGCCAGAGTTGGATTTTGCTGTGTCAGTAAAGGCGCAACAAAATCGATCTCTCTGGGCTTGGCCATTGACCCTGGTACTCTATGCTGCTGCATGGAGTAAGCAATGTCAGTGCAAGCTCAAAGAGCCCTGATTTACACAAGGGTATAAAGATGAACCTGATACGTAATTTCTAGCTACACTAATGGCATGGCTAGATTTGAGTATTTGGGATCAATTATGATCCCTAGTGTAGAACAGGCATAAGGCAGGTCATCAGGAGAAACGCTCCTGTCTACCTTATTCTGTGTAGACAGCCATAGCAGTCAACCACTGACGAGTTGATTTTAGCTACGCAATTGGCATAGCTAAAATTGTGTATGAGCGGTTGGCTGCTATGTCTAGTATAGACACAGCCTTATAGCATGTTTTAGCCACCTCTAGCTTCCTTGTAGGAAGCCTGAGTTTTTTTCATCTTTTCAGGTGGAGTCAGTATCTAGTGCAATCTTTGCTTTCTCTGGAGAGATCAAACAGCACATGAAATAAGTTTTATTTTTGTAGTAAAGAAGCAGTAAGTATGAAAATTATATTAATTACATGTTGGAAGATAATATGCCTCTTCTAGATACAAAGCAGAGTTTAGCATCTGAGGCTTAAAAAAAAAAAAAGAAAGAAAGAAAAAGGTGGCAGTCTAGACAGCCGGCTAACCAGCATGGATATGGAGAACATGAATATGTTTTTTTCCTAATAAGGGTCAAGCCCTGTTGAAGAAAAATTACTTTGCTTTGAGTCATCTCATTGACCTCTACGCTCAACTGCACTTTTGATACAGTTAATCTATTATGTTGACGGACAGTTACGGATTGAAGTGGAATATTTCTAAGTTGGCCATCATCTCCTGTGTTTCTGGCAGTGACACTGAATCATATCTCTGGGATAATGATCCATTTAATGACTGGTATGTTGATTTATCAGATGGTGCTGGAGAGGCCAATTTAAAACTTTAAAGCCATAAGACTCTCAATTGCTGTATACAGCTAGAGGAGGCTGCCTGGCTCCCTTACAATGATTGCTGTGTTAATCAAGGTGTCCTTAAAGCTGGCAACCAACAAAAGTGTTTATACGCAACACTTTTTTCATTCTGATGTGGTAGTGATTCTAAATAAGAAATAATTATTTTTTCCTGATGTTTCAAGAGTGCCTAACCCAATAGGCAGAGTGGCGCTCTCTTTCCTAATTAAGTTGTTTTGGCTTGAACTTCAGCCTGGCTTAGGTTCAAAGAAGTAAGTTATTAACAGAGTGTGTGGAGAGATGCTAACAACTCACTAATCTGTTTGGGTCACTGGCAACCAACTTGCAGTAGCTGCCCTGTCGTAGAACAGTGACAGTGTTTGATGCCTTAGCCTTATATGCACATGTTTTAGCTAATGAGAACAGATAACAGTGCTATGGTCTGAAGTGGGTCTGTCCCATGAAAGCTCACCACCTAATAAATTATTTTGTTAGTCTTTAAAGAGCTACTGGACTGCCTTCTTGTTTTGATATAAACAGAAAAAGTTTGCAGGAGATTTCCAAACAAGAGGCACTTTCTATTTTTTTTTTTTTTTTTTGTATCCTGGTTTAGAACAAGACCCAAACTGATTTTTAGGATGAGAGCTATCCAAGTCCCCATTCTTATTAACTAATGCATCACATCTTAATGGGAGGAAGCAGAGCAGCAGAAAAGCATGCATACAGGCAAGTAACCTGAAAGAGGTGGCTGCTTTTTAGGAGATCATGGAACATACCCTTGCAAACTGGCGGTAGCTGAGCAGAGTGAACTCACCAGAACCAAGGGGTTTGTGGTTCTAGTCTGTTCTGTGAATGTCTGGAAACTTAGGCTGGTATAGTACATACAGCCCTAGCTCTTCACTTTTCTCCCAATCCTTCCCTCAAGAGCCAAACCCTGTATTTTACTTATTGTACTTGGGGACAAGGACAGCGGCCAGATCCCACTTGGCTGGTTTCTTTGGGTGGCCAGCATTCTTTGAAGAGGTACTAACTGTGTAGAACCAGAAGCAGGCACTGGGTCCTTTGTGTCTTTGATACCAATTCTGTCCTCGCTATAGTACATTTTTTAAAACTTTTCAAAAATTTAAAGTGAGCAGAGGGCAGGTTTTTAGGTTGGTATGCAAGTTTTTTTGTCCACATAGCATATAGTGTCTGAAGGACAGATAAAAGCTATGAAATACTTCCATTTTGTCTCTTATTATCTGTTTTTTTAAACATGTGCTGTAAAAGAGTTTTTGAAAACTGCCTTTAAATAAGGCCAGGTCTACATGATGGGGAAAAATCGATTTAATATATACAGCCTCAGCTACGTGAATTGGATAGCCAGAGTTGATGTAGTCTAAATAGATGCTTTTTCTTGCTGTCCCCACAGTGGGCGGTTGATAGGAGAAACTCTCTCATCAACTTCTCTTACTCTTTGCAACAGCCAAGAGTACCAGGGTCACTGGAGGAGCCCTGATGGTTTGATTTAGTGCAGCCCCCACTAGGTGTGCTAAATCAAACACTGGAAGATCAACCACCTCCTGGTCAATCTTCCAACAAGTGTAGATGTACCCTAAGTGTTCCCAATGCTGCAAACTGATTATTGCTCTAGGCTGGATGTAGAAGTTTCTATTACCCCAAACTTGCAATCATTTTTGCTTAGACATCTGTCAGATATGAATGCACAAACCAGTATGTGAACAAAGATCAGCTTGAAGGCAAGCACAAAGGCAGGCACTCAAAAGTGTCCATTCCAGAGGGACAATTGGATTTGGAGGCTGGATTGCAGTCACTTTCAAAACATGATCCCCATGGTTTCTTTGTTTTTTTTTTTTTTCTTTTCTGCCTTGATTCATTTGTACGTGGGAAAACTCAGTTAAAACCTGGAAGATATTGCTTGGAAGTGTGTTAAATGTGCACTCATTCACTGATGCGTCTATGTAAAAACTTTCCTTATCCCAGGGGAAAGCACAAATTGTCGTTGGGAGCAAGACTGGGTTCAGATTGAGCTACCAACTGGTCTCTTGCATATCAGCTGGGAGTACAATGCAAACAGCTCCGATTTTTGCCTTTCCATTTTAAGTTGATAGGTACTGTGCTCTCGGTTATAAGTGAGCAAGTGATAATCAAATTACGGATGTAGACCTAACCTTAGAATTTCAGGTGAGTTGCTCCATTTAAAAAAGTTTGTGGGACCCAGATGACTAAAACCTTTCAAAACAATTTGAAAATCAGACATGATGTAAGTTTTGCGCGGTGCCTAAAAATGTGTTGTTTAATCTGACCTTGAAATCCACAGATAAACATACAGCTTTGTTTTATATTTGTCAATTCATCCAGGAATGAAATACATTGGTAGCAGAAGGGAGCCCTTCCCGGAAATCATGGTATACTTCTTGAAAGCTGTCCAAGTTAGACTTCTCCTTAGAGACGAACGGTGGACCAGCGTCTGTCATGCTACTCTAGGACTCAGGGTACCTAATTTCAGCTCAGTCTTCTACCACAGATTTGTCCTTGGGCAAATCTTGTTTGTTTGTCCTTGGGAAAGTCTCTTTGTGCCTCAGTTCCCTTTGTTTAAAATGGGATACCAGCACTGTGCTTCTTTATAAGGGTGTTGTGTGAATAATGTTGGAATGTAGCTGCTCAGATATTAGAGTAATGGGGGCAATTTAAGTAGATGACACGTTCCAGTAGCTTCTACTGGAAAAGAAATAATATCGATAGTGTTAAAATAAATACCAAATCATGATTAGCATTTGCATTGAAAAGAGATGATTTCTTATTTTGTTCAGTCTTATGGTGGCTAATTTAAATATCAATGATCCGTCAGCATAAATAGGCTATATCACAAATACACTTGCACAAATCCCAAGATGAGTCCTTTTATGTGCACTCACAGTGACTGCCTTTATTTTACTTGTCCTCTAGACAGTGAACACATCAGTGCTCCCCTGTTCATTTTGATGAGAGCTGAATGAATAGAAGGTTCAGAAATTCATGTTCAACTGTTGTGCTGCCGCAGACTTTAAAGATTCAGTTTGGGCCACTTCATTCAACCTGCACCTGCTTAAAAGCAGGAGACTCTGATTGCTTATGAACATGAGGTCTTTAGGAAGTGGAATTCAGGGCTGATACTCTAGTTAGAAGTTCATGAAAAATGCCAGGTAGGATACGATTTGGTGTAATGTGTCCTGGAATTTCAAGCCTGTGGTTAAAAAATGTTGGGTTGCCAATTTGCAAATCCAGTTGGATGTTGGGATCCAGCCATTTTATGTTATCAAAAGAGGTTTAATGTGAATGTTGAGTATGATGGTTGACAAAATTAAGATGTTGATCAGTGTGGCAAATTTCCCCTCACACTTATCCTGCTGGCTGGATGTGGCTGTAGCACCTTTTTGCCACACCTTTCCCGGTGGCCTCTTGGCTAAATCCAGCTGTATGTGTGTCCAGGCTTTACAGTTGGACCACTTTGCAAAGTTCAGCCCCATCCAGGGCCATGATCCTCTATCTAATGTACAATAAAACCTTATACAAATATACCACACATACAAAACAAAACTAAACCGTCAGCCCGGCTGGGCAGAGCTGGCAGCCATGCCATCACAGGCTTGCCTTTGCTGAACTAACTTGTCTTCCTGTGTAACTACAAGTTTCCGTGCCTCAATAAGTCTCAGGGATTTATCCTCACCTAGTGGTTCAGGGCTTCTATCCCCAGCATCTCTCAGAGAAGGCTGTCTGCACTCTTTTTCAGCTTTCATTCAGGCTGCTTCTCAGAAGGAGGAAACTTCTCTGGGTATTTTCTCTTCACCTGGGTTCTCTCCATACTTTCTAGAAATAAGCCCTGCTCTACCACAATGGAGTTTGTTTAATTAGTCCTGGCCCATCTGCCAGGTGCCCCAGGCTAGTTAACTGGCCACCCCTTTTCACGTCATGTGTGGGAGAAAGTACCCCTACGTAATCAGTTTCTGGTTGGACTTAGTGTTATTTCAAAGCTGCCACACTTCTGAAAGCATTTAGCCAAAGCATTTGCAGGCATGTCTCCTCCGGAGATCTTCTTTGAAAGCGTAGTGGCATCTGGGTTCTCTGGAATATGGCTCAGTGGCTCAAAGTAAAAGTCCCTCCTTCAGACTATCAGTTGAGAGAGGAATAGGGTAATTCCACTCCGTCTCCCCACTTCCCATTTTCGTGCTGAAGTTTTAAAATACATTTTGTCTTGTAATCCAAAGCCTGTCAGATGTCAGACTAGGCAATCCAGAGGAGTTGTCATCAGGCAAAGCTTCACTTCCCCAGAATTTGTTGGATCTCTTTCACTGGTCCTGTGCAAGGTGGGTAGGGGCAAGGATGAGCTAAGGTTCTTAAGCCCCCTGAAGAAGCACTAGCATGACTTACAGTACCTATGTGAACGATCTCTAATGTGAGACGGGGCCTTTGGCGTAAATCTCTTAAGCTCAGTTTACTGTTTCCTTTCACTTTGCTGCCAGTTAAGGGACCTCCCTTTTTTCTTAAGTATTAGAGGCCTGTGGATTTTTTTTTTTAAGAGCTAAAGGCACAGTCTCTGATCAGGCATATCATCAGTAGAGTATTAATCGATTAGTTAGTCTGCAGACATGGTTTCATTACACCTAGCGCACAAATAGCCTTGTATGATTCAAACATTTGATATCATTGGTTAGTTACTGGTGTCAGTGGGTGTCTTGATTTAGGAAAAGGCATTCCAAGTGGGCAGGGTGAGTTTAGGGCCTCCTCCAAAGCCTGCTGAAATCAAGTGAATACAATGGGCTTTCAATCAGGCCAGAAGGATTCAAAAAGAGGGCCTGCATACTTCGTAGATTAGCAATTAATTCACTTCCACTGACCTGCGCATCTCCTCTCACACCAGGCATAACTTCAACATCTCTATTCTGACTCTTGCAGGGCTTTGCATCTGCAGCAACTGGAAAATCAGGTCAGATACACTGGTATTATCAGTGCCAGATTGTAAGTGTAAAAAACAAATGTTACCTTAGCTCCAAAGAGCCAGGGTACACATACAGCAACCTTTCCATCGTGGGCTTGAATAGATGAGAGTATTTTCTTTTTTAACTATTTGCTCACCTAGTCAACAAAAGAGAACTTATTTTCCAGTTGTATGAATAATTTCTCCACTTGCTTACACCACCATTGGTCTTAATGGAAATAGATCAGATGTAAATCAAAGAAGAATTTGTCTCATTGGAATTTTTAGGCAATAATCTGCATGTGAACTACTGCCTGTTCTACCGTCCCTGAATAAAGACTGTGTGTGTTACGCCATATTTCCTATATATAACAAAACATAGGTCAACTAATCTGGTATCCTGCTTTCAGCAGTGAACAGTAACTGATGGTTCAGAGGAAACGGAAAGAGTTCACTAATGTCAGTTATGCAATATGACAGATCTAGGGGAATTATTTTTTGCTTCCTAGACTACATGACCTTTCGTCTAGATATGCTCTACTTCAGCTAACAGTTGTTGGGGTAGGCACAGAAATTACTGGGTGAAGAAAGCTATAGTCTTTGTTACACCAGAGGTCAGAGTAGATGATCAGGAATCAAGTCCTAAAATCTACAAATCTTTTGCAGTGTGAGGTAAAATGATCTGTGCCATTGCTTACCTCACTGTCTCCAGTCTGCGTACAGCCAGACACATTTTAAGTCTGATTTATGTGCATATTGGGTGTTTAGTCTTCTTCCTCTGTTTTCTTTCCCCAAATCCCTCTTGTTTACAGATTATTTTTAAATGCGTTTTTGTTTGTTGAGTGGTCACCAACTTTCAGTAAAACAGCAGGAAGGACTTCATAAAACCTGATATTAAACAAATGGAGAATACGTAGAAAGTTTTTTATTTTTATATAGTTTGTAAGTTTTAGGGATCATGATAAGTGCACATTCAAGGTGCAGCTGAATTATAAAATGCCGTATTTAATGGTTAGAGAAAAATCAGTATACAGCAGATGGCAATTACTATGTTTTCCTTACCAGAAAAATGAATAATTAATACGAGTTCTAAAGTGGCAGCAGCTACAATTATAGATGGAAATAAACCTCTGCCCCAGAAAAGGGTCATTGAGAGATATTATGGGTGAGAGATTTTTTTTTCCTTCTTGTTTGGAGTCATTGGAGCTATTTTCTCTTTAAGCTTTTGACTCATTTTTTTTGTCATATTAGTCAAAGGTTTTTTGTCATATTAGTCATTTTTGATGGACAGATGTCAGCAATGAGCTATCTACTAAGCAAGCCATATATGATGATTGCCACTACTGTTTGCTAAATTATTCAAGAACTGATTCCTTGTGTAGAATATTTCCTTTTTATGCTGCTTGCAAATTGTCAGGCACACTTGTGATCTACATATGCAAAATTATTTTAATTTGGTCTCTCCAGCAAAAGTTTTCAAGTCAATTATAAAGATACATAAATCCCGTTTTTGAAGGGAGACAGCACAATCTTTAATTTTTATTTTTATGTAGTAAAGATAGGTTGGTATCCAGAAAGTTAAATGAATGGACAAGGGTCTTGTATGAATCACATCCCATGAAAGCAGTGAAATAAGCCCCTTACACCAGAGTGATCCTCTTGTGAGTCTCCTGAGGGCTTCACACTATGCAGAGCATGGGCTCTTGGAGCTTTTGCTCATGTAAATAGTTTCTTCAGTTTTCATAAAGCGAATTTTTGCTTTGATTTTTTGGTAAAATGCAAAACTCATTCTAAAGGAATGGCCTCTGTGTATGAGAAAGGGACATGAGAACGCTTTACCTGCTAGCCATTGAACAGTTATGAAACTTGTCAACTTCCTGGTATAGTGTCACTGGCAACATAAAGAATGAAGGGAGTAAGCAGTGTGTGTGTAGTGTATGTGCTAGTTTTACCATCTTCCCTGAGCAGTGATGCCGACAGCTGCTGGGGGGAAAGGTAGGGGGAGGGACCCAGGTTCCCACCCCAGAAGGAGCAGAAGGGTCAGGACTTAGAGCTGTCAGCCTTGGTCCCCACCCCCCCTGCTCCCTCAGAGCCACAGGAGGAGCACCAGCACAGTGCTCCATGGGGTTTAAATGGGCGTGCAGTGCTGGGCCCCGTTGAAATCCAGGTCTAGGGGCAACTGCCCCCTTTGCCCCACCTCCCCCTCTGCATCAGCAGGCTTGTCTCTGAGAAACAGGCAACATATGATTGCCTCTTGTCTTGGGCAAGATGTGATTATTTGCAATATAAAGCTCTGCAGCAAGACATGAATCAATCCAAATATTAGACAAACGCCTTCAGTCCACCTGCATGGAAACATCTTAATGGTGCTACTGTGGTCTCCATATTTCCTTAGAATTCTAAGACTATTGAGAAGGCAAGCTCTTCGTGGCAGGGGCTGTCTTTCGTTCTGTATGTCTACAGCAGCTCATATTATAGGGTCCTGGTCCATGACTCATACTCTCAGAACTGTCCTTTCCCATATGCAGAATATGCAACTGTGTAGGGAAGCTGAACATTAGGGGCACCACTAGGACTTAATGTCCACCTGCCTCTTCCTACCCCTGTTCAGTGGCTCTACTTCCTCTGATGAGGATCTAGTTAACTTACAAGTAAAAAAGTCTGCCAGACTTATTGGTGGAATCTATGAAAGATTTATTCAAGTGATAATGAAGACATTTAATGGGCATTTTCCAATGTCTGCCAGTTTCTGAATTTACTGCGTTAATTGACAAGTCCTTAGTTGAAAATTTTATTTTAAAAATATTTCATTACTGTGATGCTGACAATTATAAAATCACATCTCTAAAAAATCCTCCTCCTTCAGCTGCCATGGGGCATAGGGGCATCAGTTTAATAGTACTGCATAGGGCCTCATAAATGCTAAAGATGGCTCTGCATACTCTAAGGTATTACCATAATACAAAATAATGATAAGTGCAACATAAGAATGGCCATACTGGGTCAGACCAATTGGCCATCTGGCCCAGTAACCTGTCTCTGACAGTGGCCAATACCAGAGCTTCATGGGGAGTGTACATAATAGGGAAATTGTGGCATATGTACCCCATCTTTCCCTCCGAGCCTCTGGCAGTCACAGGATTATGGCTCCTGAGCAGAGGATTGTATGTCCGACTATCCTGCCTAATAGCCATCGTTGACCTATCCTCCATGAATGTACCCAATTCCTTTGTGAAGACGTGGGTCTGTCCCATGAAAGCTCACCTAATAAACCATTTTGCTAGTCTTTAAAGTGCTACTTGACTCATTTTTGTTTTGTTCGTGAACCCAGTTATACTTTTGGCCATCGCAACATCTCTTAAATGCTCAGTAGTACTGCATGTGGCTACAATACAACTCTTCCCTGACAATAGTTCTTAACAGGGGAAAATAAAGAGCTGAAACAAGGAGTAGATTGTTCTGGAGACTGTAAAATGGGACACTGCATCCTTTGGTAGATTTGCTTTTTAAGAACCTGAGCCACCAAGGGACTTAAGCATCTGCTTGACCTCAGTGGGGCTGTTCACATGCTTAAAATTAAGCTTAATTACCTTGCTAAATTAGGGCAATGATCCAGTGCAAGTCAATAATGTTTGAAAGTTACTCTCTGGGGGCTGCTTAGTGTCTTATGTGAAATGTAATGGCATTTTGTCTGGTTCCTAGGGAACATGTAAGTGTTCATATCCCCAAACTACAGTTACAGTTGGCATTAACTGGTGTCATTGATTGGCTTCAAAAGTAATTGAATGGCCATGCAGATCAAGGCCAATCCTGCAAAGACCGGTGTGTCTGCTTAACTTCAGGCATTGTGAGTTAATCCTATATGTCTTGGGAGTGGGACTTCTGTACAGTTTTGGGTCTGGGGCTGCAATGAGGGAGAGGTTACTGTGTCTGGATTTCATCTTCCTTCTGTCCATAAAGCTGCTCCAGCTGCTTTTGTGTCTGGTCTGGCTGTCTTCAATCTGTACGGTCATGCCCTGGAGTTGATCTCCCCAACCTCCTATTTTTCTCCTGAAGTATTAAACTGCAAGTGGGTAGACTCTGAACCTCAACTGCTGGCTGTATCCTGAAGGCCAGGTTAACAGCACTTGCTGGTGAAGAGTCTGGAGAAAATAGGGTTTGAATGTATCGTACGTCTGACCCATTGGGAACTACATGTTGATAGATCCGAAAGTCCTTTTAGTGATGTAATTTTAACCAAGGGCTGAGGTTCCTCAGAGGGATACAGAATTGACTATAAACCAAAGAGAGAACAATTCAGCATTGATACAAATATTGAAGTATGTTTGCTTCAGACATTTTGTCCCAGTTTGGTCTGCTTTTCAGAAAAAAAGGAGTTTATTTTACCATCTTCAGTCCATATTTTGCGTAGCATGAGTTCTTTATTACGTCCTTTACCCGCTCAGTTATGACATACAGAAGAAGCAATTATCTTCTGATGAGAAAAGACCCCCCTCCCTTTTATTTCCTGAGCTGACCATAAGTCTTTTTCCACTGAAGAGTACTACAATGGGATAGTGAGAGAAATGGAAAAAATAATAAATTATCAACTTGAACAAAGTAAATTCCTAGATTTTATTATGTAGGCGGTCCCCAACTAACGAACGCATTGACTTACAACCGTTCATACTTAGGACCAACCTCCAGCTCACCCCCCACACGTGCCCCAGCTCACTTCCCATGGGGGGTGTGGGGGGCCTCCAGCTTCATGACTGGGGCTCCTGCCACACCCCGTGGACCTGGCTTCAACCCATGCCCCAACCCCCCTGCACACGTGGGCCTCAACCCCCCCGACCCCAACCCCCTCAGCCCCCATGTGGCCCCAGATCACCCCCTCTGCACAGCTGGCTCAGCACATGTGGGGCTCCAACTCGCCCCCCTGCTCAAACACCCCACCCCAGTGCACCCCCGTCCAACGTCTCTCTCTTCTGGCTCAACCCCCCCATGGCCTCAGCTCATCCCCTCCCATGCATGGAGCTCTGACTTCAACCCACACCTGGGGGCTCTGGCCCCCAGCCCCTCCCCCCACTCAAACACCCTGCCCTGGTGCTCCCCCTGTTCAACTCCCTCACCCAGCTCAACCCCTTCCTTCTGTGGCCCCAGCTCACTCTCCCGCCTCCCAGCACTTGGGCCTTCAGCTGCCGGCTGCCTCCAGCGTGTGCAGAGGTTCTACCCACCCCTGCCCTAGTTCACCCCCATTCAATCCCCCCCTCCGCCTGCCTCAGCCCTTCATCCCTAGCTGACCTGCTCCCGGCACACACTGGGCTGTCAGCCGTCAGATGCTGCAGGTGCATGAGGCTCTGTCCCTCCCAGCTAAGGCCCCCGACCCTGGTTCACCAGGTTCAAACCCCGCCCCCATCCCCTACAGACCCAGCTCACAATCCCCAGCATGCAGGGATCCGGCTCCATCCCCCCTGCCCACCAATCCCGTAACCCCAGCCCCAACCCCCTGGCCAGGCTTAACCCCTCCCCAATCCCCTGCTGCCTGGGTCCAACCCCCTGAAAGCCCCAGCTCAACTGCACCCTCCTACCATGCCTGCTGCCCTAACCCATCACAGGCTTAAACCCACTGCCCCCTCCCAGGGCCCCAACCCAAGCCCTTCTCGACTCATGTGAAATTCAAGGTGTGTGAGGACTGCATGGAATGAAACCCTTGCGTACCCTGAGGGATTACAGTATATGTGTATTTGCGACTTACGACCAAATCACATTACGACCAGGTGTTTGGAACGTAACCCATTCCTAAATCAAGGACTATCTGTAAGTTCTCATTTGCATAATTTTTCTGAGCAATAAAAAGCCTGATTTTTGCTGGGATTATTAAAAATTGTGTTTTTTCTTGCTCATTTGCCTGACAGTTTTTTTTATCACGAATATGAGTTTAAGTCAGTAATTTCTGGTCCATCTACCTACATCAGCTTTTATTTAATTTCCTGCAATTGAATGTAAAAAAAATTCAGAGATGTAAAAATAATTATCAGGAAATGAAGTCCTTATTTTGTCTGTGCTGTAGTTGTTTTGATTTATGGTTTAAGTCGGAGCATCTCTCCCCCATCCATACATTTCTCTCTATTCAGGACGTGAATAAATAGCCAAATAATGACTTCTTTGATTATTTTCTAAGCGTTTGTTTCACTAGTGAATTGGGTACAGTAATGCCAGCTGCCCACAAAATCTGCTGTACTGGAGAATAAGGGGTTGGCATAGAAAACCAGAGAGGTTCAGTGGGAGGTGTTACTTACAGGGTACCCGGCCAACTATGATAATTTGTAGCACCTCAAGACACGCAGTCTTGGACCTGGACTTATTTGCTGAACAGATTTAGCTGGAGGATCTTCTGTGGAACTCAGGCAGTAAATTAAAGACAGATGAAGTTAGGATTAACATGTAACAAGGACAGATTTCAACTGAAGTCTCCAGGGCTAGATCACCTCCATTAGCTAGTGGGTGTTTCCCACAGTAAGAAATAAGCAGTGAATTTAGTATAATTGGACAACTGACTCACTATGACTGGATCAGGGATAGGTTAGCACGTGTTGTTTGTTGATAAAGCAGTGTGTGATGGATTACACAACTTTTTGTGGGTTATTCTTTATCTTCATTTCCTTTAAACTTTTGGAGGAAAACCAAACAAACCAGGAGTATCAGCTGGAATGATGTTTTGGCATAGTTTTTATAGTTATGTTTTTGTCAACTTCTCTTATTCTACTGTGTTCTTTGCTACTGACTAGCATTTGTTTCAGAAAAAAAGTGTCCACATAGGTTTGTTTTGTGATGTTAATTTCTTTTAACTTCCACTGCCAACATTTTAAGCATGGGAATTCTGGATTTATGATGATTGATGCAGCTCTATGGTGCTTTTCCTATGAAACCTGGAGATGCATTTGTTGATCCTGCTCAACCGTGTTACACACTGATCTTGTCAGACACCACTTCTGTGTCCTGTTCTTAGCCATTTGCTCAAGTTCTTTGGGATTGATGCCAGCCCACTGAAGACTGCTGGTCGGATGATTTTTGAAGTGCTTTATTTGGCTGACCCTTCTTTCTTTTGACCTTTCTTTAGATCTCCATACAAAATCAGTTTTTGGAGATTCTGGTCTTCCATTCTGTTATGTTCATCCCACCTAAGTTGTGCTCTCAGTAGGTAGGCATCCTTCAGTCTGCATAGACTATGGATCGCGCCCTTCATAGTTTCAATTGAGGACTTCATTTACAGCGTCTACTGTGACTATGAAGACCCACATGAGAGTGACAGTCCTTGCTGCATCTCTTGCAGATGTGGTGGGTGTCTGGCAAGTCCTTAGTGTGCTTTCTGTGCACTCGCTTCCTCTCTGCTAGCTGTCTGATCCTCATCTCGCCCTTTTGAAGGCCCTTGTGTAACCCCCTGCCTCCATCTGCTGCGGTCGTCTGCTAGTTCTTCCCAGTTGTCCAGCTCGATGTCTACCTCTCTGAGGTATCTCTTGCAGACATCTTTGTAGCGCAACTGGGGGCGTCCGGGAGGTCTTTTGCCAGAGGCTAGCTCACCATACAGGATGTCTTTTGGAATCCTTCCATCGTTCACCCCGTGGACGTGGCCAAGCCAGTGGAGCCGACGCTGCCCGAGGAGGGTGCGCATGGTTGGGAACTTTTCTTCAATATTGGTTGTATTTGTTTTTTCATGATCACTGCCCTCCTAGTGAATGCTCATTATTGACTGGAGAGAGTATTTATGAAACAGCTCGAGCTGTTTAATGTGCACACTCTGAAGAAGCTACATCTGAGATCTGTGCATGTGAGATGTTAAAACCACTGCTCTATAAATCTTCTGTTTTGCTGGGGAATCAAATGCTCTGTTGGTTAAGACTTTAGTTCTGAGTCGGCCAAGGGTCTGTCTGGCTTTACTAATTATGGAGAAAATTTCTTTATCACTTCAGCCCAAATATGTTAACTGATCCAGATTTTCAGTCATGCACCTTGGCTGGTCCTGTGCTATTGGAATAAGGTGCTGGAACAAGATCTGTATCTTATGGAGACTGATGGTGAGGCCAAAGAGCATCTTTGTGGACCATCATGGTGTAAACATCTGCAAGAAGTGATCTGATGAGAAGCCTGTGCAGCATCTTGGTCTTAATATTGAGTCTTCAAAGATCGAAAAGGGAGCCAGCAAAATGGTAGCAGATGTATATCCGTTAGTCTGAAACACTTATGCATGTCTGACAACACAGTCAAAGAACAAGATGAACAGTCACAGACTACATGGCTCTGAGAAGAAGGATAAGGGAGTTTGAGGTGCAAATCATGGTTTTGTCCATTCTCCCCATTGAGATAAATGGCCTGGGTAGAGGCCATTGAATTGTGGAGGTAAATATAAGGTTGTATAGGTGGTGCTGGAGAGAGGGTTTTGGGTTCTTTGACCATGGGATAGTGATTCAGGAAGGAGGATTGTTAGGAAAAGATGAGATCCAGCTAACAAAGAGAGGGAAGAACATCTTCTCAAGCAGGGAGTTAACCTAATAAGGAGAGTTTTAAACTAAGTTCACTGGGGAAGGAAGGGGTGGGAGGATGGTGACCTAAGCCCTGAGGTAAGTGGGCAAGTGGGAAACTCTGAGCAAACACAAGAAGGAAGGTGTAAGAAGGAACCTGGGAAAAATACAGGAAGCATTGGAAGTCCTGGAATAGCCAAGGAACTATTATGTGATTGGAATAAAAGAGACTTGACAGAGTAACTCACATGAGTGGAGTGCAGTCATGGATGGATATAAACTCTTCAGGAAAGACAGGACCGGGAAAAATGGCGAAGGAGTTGCACTGTATGTAACAGAGCACAATGATTGCTCAGAGTTCTGGTAAGAAACTAGAAACACTTGCGGGAGAGTCAATATGGATTCACCAAGGGCAAGTCATGTCTGACCAACCTTATTGCCTTCTGTGATGAGATAATTGGCTCTGTGGATATGGGGAAACTGGTGGACATGATATAGGGTGATAGTGGACCACAAGCTAAATATGAGTCAAAGGTGTGAGGCTGTTGCAAAAAAAGCAAACGTGATTCTGGGATGCATTAACAGGTGTGTTGTGAGCAAGACATGAGAAGTCATTCTTCCACTCTACTCTGTGCTGGGTAGGCCTCAGTTGGAGCATTGTGTCCAGTCTGGCATGACCTATGAAGGAAGGCTGAAAGAATTGGGCTTGTTTAGTTTGGAAAAGAGAAGATTGAGGGGGGACATGATAGCGGTTTTCTTTCAGCCTTTCTTCATAGGTCACGTTCTCTAGACCTTTAATCATTCTTGTCGCTCTTTTCTGGACCCGCTGTAATTTCTCTACATCTTTCTTGAACTGCGGTGCCCAGAACTGGACACAATACTCCAGCTGAGGCCTAAACAGTGCAGAGTAGAGCGGAAGAATGACTTCTCGTGTCTTGTTCACAACACACCTGTTAATGCATCCCAGAATCATGGTTGCTTTTTTTGCAACAGCATCACACTGTTGACTCATATTTAGCTTGTGGTCCACTATAAGCCCTAGATCCCTTTCTGCTGTACTCATTCCTAGACAGTCTCGCCCCATTCTGTATGTGTGAAACTGATTGTTCCTTCCCAAGTGGAGCACTTTGCATTTGTCCTTATTAAACTTCATCCTGTTTACCTCAGACCATTTCTCCAATTTATCCAGATCATTTTGAATTATGACCCTATCCTCCAAAGCAGTTGCAACCCCTTCCAGCTTGGTATCATCTGCAAACTTAATAAGCATCCTTTCTATGCCAATATCTAAATCATTGATGAAGATATTGAACAGAACCGGTCCTAACACAGACCCCTGCGGAACCCCACTTGTTATACTTTTCCAGCAGGATTGCAAACCATTAAGAACTACTCTCTGGCTACGGTTATCCAGCCAGTTATGCACCCACCTTTATAGCAGCCTCATCTAAATTATATTTGCCATGTGTTTTCATAAGAATATCAAGAGAGACTGTATCAATTGCTTTACTAAAGTCTAGGTATACCGCATCTACTGCTTCTCCCCATCCACAAGGCTCGTTATTCTATCAAAGAAAGCTATCAGATTAGTCTGACATGATTTGTTCTTTACAAATCCATGCTGGCTGTTCTCTATCACCTTGCCACCTTCGAAGTGCTTGCTGATGATTTCTTCAGTTACCTGCTCCATTATCTTTCCTGGCACTGAAGTTAAGATGACTGGCCTGTAGTTTCCTGGGTTATTCTTATTCCCCTTTTTATAGATGGGCACTATATTTACCCTTTTTCAGTCTTCTGGAATCTCTCCTGTCTCCCATGATTTTCCAAAGGTGATAGATAAAGGCTCAGATACCTCCTCTATCAGCTCCTTGAGTATTTTAGGATGCATTTCATCAGGTCCTGGTGACTTGCAGACATCTAATTTTCCTAAGTGATTTTTAACTTGTTCTTTTTTTATTTCAGCTTCTAACCCTACCACTTTCCCACTAGCATTCACTATGTTGAGCATTCCTTCATCAGACTTCTCAGTGAAGACCGAAACAAAGAAGTCACTAAGCATCTCTGCCATTTCCAACTTCCCTGTTACTGTTTCTCCCTCCTCACTGAACAATGGCCCTACCCTGTCCCTGGTCTTCCTCTTGTTTCTAATATGTTTATAAAAAGTCTTCTTGTTTCCCTTTATGCCTATAGCTAGTTTGAGCTCATTTTGTGTCTTAGCCCTTCTAATCTTGCTCCTGTATTCTTGTGTTGTTTGCCTATATTCATCCTTCGTAATTTGTCCTTGTTTCCATTTTCTATATGATTGCTTTTTTATTTTGAGATCATGTAAGATCTCCTGGTTAAGCCAAGGCGGTCTTTTGCCATATTTTCTATCTTTCCTACGCAGCGGGATAGCTTGCTTTCGGGCCCTTAATAATGTCCCTTTGAAAAACTGCTAACTCTCCTCAGCTGTTTTTCCCCTCAGTTTTGCTTCCCATGGGACCTTACCTACCAGCTATCTGAATTTACCAAAATCTGCCCTCCTGAAATTCATCATCTCTATTTTGCTGTTTTCCCTTCTACTCTTCCTTAGAATTGTGAACTTCCATGATTTCATGATCACTTTCACCCAAACTGCCTTCCACTTTCAAGTTCTCTACTGAGCCTCCCTATTTGTTAAAATCAAATCTAGAACAGCTTCTCCCCGGTAGCTTTTTCAACCTTTTGGAATAAAAAATAGTCTCCAACACAATCCAAGGACTTACTGGATAGTCTGCGCCCTGCTGTATTCGTTTCCCAATATATAACTGGGTAGTTGAATTCCCCGTTCACCACCAAATCTGGGGCCCTGCATGACTTTGTTAGTTGTTTAAAAAAAGCCTCATCCACCTCTTTCACCTGGGTAGGCAGCCCGTAGTAGACTCCTAGCAGGACATCATCCTTGTTTTTTACCCCTCTTAGTCTAACACGTCCACCTCCTACGTCCATCTCCACCTCAGTCCACGTGTGTACATTTTTAATATATAAGGCAACACCTCCCCTCTTTCTTCCCTGTCTGTCCTTCCTAAGCAGGCTGTACCCTTCAGTACCAACATTCCAATCATGTGTATTATCCCACCAAGCTTCCATGATTCCAACGATGTCATAGTTGTATTTATTTATTAGCACTTCCAGTTCTTCCTGGAGGGGAGGTCAAGATCCTGTTTGATGGGATTTTCAGATAAAATGATCAAGGATACACCAATTGACTATGGATAACCTATTGAGAACCCTCTTGAAGTGTTGACCTTATCTTTGTATGATTACTTCAATATCTTTGATTAGGGTTATGCCATCTGCTGATTCCAGGGTGCTGTGCCAGATTTATATAGTCCAGAGGCTGCTTTGAGAGAGTCAAAGAACATCCTTGTGTTTTCAGTTTCTGTATAAGGCTAAATTTCTGCAGCTTTCCTTGCCCACCAGTCATCCTGCATTATCTTCGGTTCAGACTGGGACTTGCTCTGTAGATACTTAAATCTGTCCACCTTTGAGATGGAAGTGAGTTAATTCTGCCATTCAACAAATACCATAGGCTTGTCACATAAGAATTTTGGAAATGTCCTGTTTGTTCTCATAGAACCAGTCCTGATGTACCCTTTTCTTTAGCCCTAGCAATGATTTAGCTGTATCAATAATCACGTTTGAAGTGGTTCCATTTATCTGTTGGGATGCATTGGAGGCATGAAAAATGCTAGTTATCAAGTGAATGCTGAAACCAGACTTGGTATTTGAGTGCTTTAGCTGGGCTATGTTGAAGGCTGTTCTAGTAAGCCTGGGACACTTGCCCTGTGAAGGAACTATGTGCAGGTTAAGCACTGCTTACCAATCAGAGGTCAGTCCAGTATTCTCTACCATGCGTGGCTGTTGTAATTCTGACATTGCGGATGTCTAATTGCAGTCAAACAGCGCCATTGTTTGGACTGTGGGTGTCTCCGTGTTGTTTTATATTTATATTTAGCCTAAAGATGGTGTTGGTGATGAGCAGACTGTGTCCATTGCTGTTCATGTTTTCCTCTCCATGTTATCCTGTCACCCTATGGATCCTGTCTTTATCCTCGGCTTTTTCTTTCCAAAGAAAGTGGTAGTGCCTCCTAGGTCACTGATGGGTCCTTCTCTGCCCCATCTAGTTTCACTAAGTGCTGCTCTATCAATGTTGTGGCAGGCAATTTTGTAGCTCTTTTTCTGTCAGGCCTTTTCATAATCTCCACCCATAAGGGTGCAGACACTCCATGCACCTAGAGGATTTGGATTGATGACGAGATTTGATAAAGTGATGTTAATGGGATGAAAACTGTGAGAAAACGTGTGCAGGAAATTGGATGCAGTTCCACTCTCTTGGCCATCGAAACCACATTCCAGGCATGAAGAACTGTTACAAGTGAAGACTTTGTTAGCTGCTGTGGGTAAACAGGGTACTGTCAGTGACTTATGTTCTCCATGTAACGCTGACAGACACTGGTTTTCTGTGGGTGGAATTGAACCTGGGACTTTTGCAACTTAGTGCATGTGCCTGTATCGCATGTGCTAAAAGCCAGCTGCCTATTACTGAAGGCTGTAGAGAAGACTCATTATTTTTTCTGTAAGTTGTCTCAGTGTCACTAGTACAACAAACCCAAGAGGTGCGTGGGTTACATCTGCATAGCATGTTGCTGAACTGTGTTCATGGCTGTTGACTCATAAACCCATTTCGTCTACCCAGTCTGCCAGCACAGTCTTTTCATGTGAAAGAGGGGGTTTCCCTATCAGCTACCATGGTTTCTCTCTCTCAAGTTAGGATTAATAGAATTACATACACTGAGAAAAGAATCAGACTCAGTCTGACTTTGAAAAGGAGATGGGGAAGAGACAAGACCATGCTAACCTCTGGAAAGAGAATTAATTTAAGTAAGCACTTTAAGTCATTGTCATCTCCTACTTGTGAGAGTTTCATGTGTTTGGCAGTTGAAATAATAGTTTGGGTTAAACTGAAAAGACAGGATATTGCCCTAATATGAAGATTGCCGCTATGCTGAAGGAGAATGTAAACTTCTTTATCTTCTCTAAATATCAAAAGCTCTTAGACTGGCAATAAAATATTCATAGGCAAAATGAATAAGTGACAATGCATGAAATTATGTTTATTTACTTGCACATGGTATGCAAATTACAACGCTAGTTTTGTTCAGAAGATCACAGGAAAAACTGCTAACATTTCATCCCCTTAAGGGGACAGGTTTTTCCCTGTTCCATAAAATACTACCTTTTCCCCACTAATCTGAGGGCAAAGATCAGAACGGTTGGAACACAAACATTCACATTTCCAGTTCTCATGCAAACCACACACTTGCATGCATGTGCTCTGACAACTTATGCGTAGTAAATAAAATACAAAGCAAATAATCCATCATCTATGGCTGGTGATTACTGTTCAGTCTATTTTGGTGAAATTACACTGCACAGACAGATTTTATGTCTGAGGCCAGATTAAAGGAATTAATAATGAAAATGGCTTGATTTCAGAGGATTTGTAGCAAGCAGCTTTGAAAGCCAATGGTATCAAGGGTACTGCCTATGACAAGTGAAAGAGATAGCTCAAACAGAAAAATTGTTGAAATTCCACTGAAGCAGGCATATAGATGCTTGCAGCATCCAATGAATGTAAGCAGTAATGCATAAATATACCCTTCTGCTTGAAAGGCTTGCTATATTACAAACAGTAAAGGTTGTCAGACCCAGTAAATTATGAGATTTTAGCAACAGAAGAGCTCATTTTAATCTTAATCGTAGGGCTGCAATGCTTTATAAGAGTCTAGTATTAGAGTGTTTTTCAAAAATACTTGATAATGTAAAACAGCTCTATCTGGGCTGTGCTGGCATTAACATTTTACAATTTGAAATAATGTTCTTAGTCATTTGATCTATAACACTCTAATTGGCTAAGCTACAAACATGATAAATATCTTACTAGGATGCCCCAATCACAAAATCAGATTTGTTTATTTGAAATAGTAAAATGCATCTAGTTAAAACAGATGCAGTCTGAGAATTAGGAGATTATAGATGGTGACTTGAGTGAACTGAAATGCTTCAGGAAACTCGCCAGTTAGGAGTTTGAAATGAATGTGATGTACAATAGCTTCAGTTGATTTGCTTATAAGCATTGTCAGAAGTAACCAAAATCTTGTCTGAGTTTTTTGATGGAAGGTTATCTTAATTTAGGAACAGAGAGTGTCCAAAAATGGATCTTCATATCTAAATTTCTTGGCATTTTTGGGGGTTGGGGAAAGAACCTTGGAGATACAAATCCTAGATCCAAACCCCAACTTTTACTGTCTCATTCTAAATTGAGTTCGAGAAAGAGTTTTGATAGAAGATATTTAATCAGCTGTCAGACTAGCACACATCAGCTTTACAGCTGATAAATTTTCATACCATGTTTAAACTGTTTCCCACACCCACACGTAACCACTGAAAACAAACATTCTCACACATATCATATGCACAGAATGCTTTCAGCATTCCATCTGGTTTTAAATGAATGGCGGGCATCCTAGGCTACAACTCCAAACATTTTTAAAAAGTCATCTAAATCCTGAGCGGAATGGAGTGAATTCACATACTGAGAGGTCCATTTAAAATGCCAAGTGATGAGCCAGCAACATGGTATTCAGAGCCAGATGAGCTCTAGGCTGAGATCTGGGAGTTGATAGCACAGAATTCCCAAACAGATCTCATGCAACGTAGCTAAACTGAAAAGATTTCTATCGGCCTGAATTTAAGAACACACAAGATTACTGTTTTCATGAGTGTGTTGCTGTACCCCAACTGGCATGGAAAAGTAGCTCTGTAGCCAGGTGATGGGGTGCTTCTAGGGAGACATGCCATTGGCAGACACTTGACCCATTCTCAAAAATGCTGTTTGATTACTGCTGGCTCCCTATTGGCACAGCTTTCTACCTCTGCACTCCATAAAAGGGAGTGAGGAGTAGCCATGGGAACTAAAGGACCTAACACCTTACAATGTTTTCCTTCAAGAAAGTCTTTTCATGAAAAAAGTTGATAATTATTTTTGGAGGAAAAAGCCCTCTGACCTCATGAAAAGTGAAGTGTCTCTATTTATTTATACTGCCCTGATGGTGATGGGAGTTGTAGCTCAATTGCCATTTGCCCCCATTCACCTCTACTACATCTCTCAGGATGTACCACTGCCAGGGTCTCCCTAATGCACTGCCTTCACTCCAAGAAAGGAGATTCTCTAGCACATTATGGGACTTGTGGGTCCTTCGAGTAGCTGTTTCAATGGAGATGAGATAGGAGCATGAGTAGCCCAAAGTACGGATCCCAGAAGACATCACACCAGTGTTTCTGAATCAAATGTCTTTATTCAAACGTTCATCAAAAAGTCAAAATTTTCCTTGGGGGCTGTGACTGTTGGAGTGAATTGAGCAGGTACAATCTGAATTGCTGAAAATTCATGCCCCTCAATTCTCCAGTCTGGGGTGCCTTTTACACTGTGTCACTATCAGATCAGCCACTCCTGGTCACCTTTACACACAGCCACCAGCATATAAATTATTCCCAGCTATACTGTACAAGTGCTATAGCCAGCCATTCTGGAGTTATACTTCAGAGCAACATCTGAAAATCCCAGGTTCCCATCTTCCCCCAGAAAATATGCATCTTATACTGCCCAGCTCTCTCCTGGACAACTCAAGGTCATCTAAAGTCTGTCATTTATTAACAGAAAATGATATGCACAAATCCTGTTATCCTCGATGAAGTTTCTCAACCACTTCAATTCAAGAACACTGATTCACATAAAACAATGAAACAAAAGACAGAAGGCCTGTCTACACTTGCCCCCAACTTTGAAGGGGGCATGTTAATCAGGGTGATGGGAGATTACTAATGAAGTGCTGCGGTGAATATGCAGCACTTCATTAGGCTAATTCTCCCTCCGCGGCAATTTTTTTCTCACGCTTCCTTGTAACAACCTTTTAGAAACATAAAAATGATCATCATGTTCCCTTAGTCCTCTCTTCTACAGACTAAACAGACCCTTTTTTTTTCTGTCTCCCCTTATAGGTTATGTTTTCTAGACCTTTAATCATTTCCGTTGCTCTTCTGTGGACTTTCCACAGTTTTTCACCTCTTTCTTGAAATGTGGCACCAAAAACTGGACACAGTACTTCAGTTGAAGCCTAATTAGGGTGGAGTACAGTGGAAGAATTACTTCTTGTATCCTGCTTACAACACTCCTGCTTAAGACATTGTAGAACAATGTTTTTTGCAACACCATTACACTGACTCATATTTAGCTTGTGATCCTCTATGACCCCCAGATCCTTTTCTGCAGTACTGCTTCCCAGGCAGTTATTTCCCATTTTGTCTTTGTGCAATTGCTCCTTCTTAAATGGAATACTTTGCATTTGTCCTTGTTGAACTTCATAGTATTTAACTCATTTCTTCCATTTGTCCAGATCATTCTGAATTTTAATCCTATTTTTCAAAGTACTTGCAGCCTTTTCCAGCTTGGTATCATACACAGTCTTTATAAGTGTGCTTTCTATGCCATTATCTAAATCATTGAAGATATTGAACAGAAGTGGACCCCAAATGATATGCCATTCCAGCCTGACTGTGACCTACTGATAACTGCTCTGGATGCTGTTTTAGTTGGTGTGCCCTGATCATCCACCAACAAGACCTGATCTGCTGCATGCACTGTTTACAGTCACAGATGGAGCCATGTCCTTGCTTCACCCTGTCCCCTTGATTCTCCTTTTAAGGGGTCTGTGGCAGAAGCACAAAGGTGCCATTCCGGGAGGGTGAGGCTGCAGCCACAGCCATGTGTACTGGGGTGCTGCTCGCTTTTCTTCCTGTTCCTTTATCAGGGAGTAAGGGTAAAGTACACAGCTTGTGTGCATTCCTCTCACTACCACTAGTGACGAGGGGGCAAAGGAGTAATTCACACAAAATGTGTACTTTCCCTTCACTCCCTGATAGGGGAATGAGAAGAAGAGCAAGCAGCATCCTGGCTATGCATGGCTGTAGTCCTCTGTCCCTGAAATGACACCCTTGCAGAAGCAGTCCTTGTGCCTCTTTTGGTTCAAGGAATTTGTATTGTTCATGTCAAACAAGGATCAGGAGCAAAGATGGGGGAGAGAAGCTCCTCTGCAGTCTTTGTTCAGGTACAACCCAGCCCCTTTGTCGCCTAAAGAGTAGTCAAAAAGTTAGACATTGCAGATTTAGCAGTCAGTTAAGGATATTGTGAAGTGAAGAAAAAATCACCTTTGATGTTCGGTTCACTTTGCTCCCACGTTGGAGTGAAATAATTAAGAAAATAATTTCTTTTAGCTGAAGGCATTGTAATATAATACTTCAATTAACCTCATTAGCTGTAAATATGAGGTAGAGTTGATTATAGACCCTTTGGATATTTAGTGCAGTCTGGGAGAAGCATATGGACTATTGTATTAACAGAAGTCTGGCTGAAACCAAAGGAACCAGAAGGTAAGTTTTAAATATGACTATGATTAAGAATAGTAAACTTTGCACTTGGTAACACTTTTCCCATCTATCTCTCAAAGTACGTTACAAGTGGAGACTTGTCATGATAGGTGGTGAAACTGGAGCACAGAAGTGAATGCTAATGATTATGCAGAACTGAGCCCTAAGTGAGAGTAAGCCCAAAATTGCACAAGTCAGTGGCAGAGCTGGGATTCCAGTCTTAACTCCCATTTTGATGCTCTAACCACTGGATTGTAATGCCTCTTATCTTTAGACAAAAGTAATACTGTTTAAAAATTATAGCTGGACAGAAGAATAAATGAGTGTGAACTGGTTCTTTCCATTACACAGGTTTAGGAGAATACTTCAGATCACCAAACGCTCAATGGAAGAAAATTTGTAGGGAAAGTGTTTCTCTTCCCTTCCTCCCCATCCTGCACCCCACCTCCACCCAGTTTGTCAACCAACTTGGTGCTATTTCTTTCTCAAATTACTGTACAACAGGCAAGGAACACGAGCAATGAGATGCTACCAAAACAGGCCATTACACTGACCTTAAGGTAGGGAAGTATCATGTATTTATCCATTTCAATCCAGTCCTGAATCCACATTGACAGCTAAATGCCAAATAGAAAACACAGAAGTACTTTCACAAACTCTTAATGACCCTCATGCAAGTAAACACTTGCAAGGTGTCTTAGCTTGTGAACCTGTATCTATGGGAATCTGTAATCACATGAGAAAACTGAAGTGCGATATTCAGTTCCTCAAGGCTGCTGCTCAGGAAGGTTTATGCTGCCCTTCAGTCTATGTTGGAAAGGAGAGCCACAGCCTTCCCATTTCACAGATGCTTTGAATGAAACATGGACTGAGATTCACCCAATACTGGTGCAGCAATAAAGGAGGTTATCAAAAATAAAGAGAGGGCAGCTGAGTGAAAGGTATTCATCGTAAAGTAAGCGACAGGCTGTGCTTCCATTTCCCACCGTTTTATTCGGGGGCGGGGAGATCTGTCAGTGTCTGTATTCCTATGTAACATGTTAACATGAAGCCATAAAGTAAGCCCTACGTGGGATATGATAAAGGAACATTCACACATCTGAATCTCCTTTATTACTACAAACAATTCAACTGAATTGTTGTAGTAGATGATATTTGTGGTTCTGATCTGATCTTTAATAGCAGCCTTCAGCTTACTGAAGGGGAGCTCTAAAAAGGAGGGTGAGAAACTGTTCTTAGTGGTGTCAGATGGCAGAACAAGGAGTAATGGTCTGAAGTTGAAGAGGGAGAGGTGTAGGTTACATATTAGGAAAAACTACTTCACCAGACGGGTGGTGAAACATTGGAATGTGTTGCCTACAGAGGTGGTGGATTCTCCATCCCTTGAGGCTTTTAAGTCCCGGCTGGACAAGGTCCTGGCTGGAATGACTTAGTGGGGGTTGATCCTGCTTGAAGCAGTGGGCTGGACAAGATGATCTCCTGAGGTCCCTTCCAGCCCTGTGAATCTGTGAGTCTGTGATCTGCTTTTGGTAGAACATTTTCCACTAACACCATCGAGGGTGCAAATAATCTGCAAAAATGATAGCTATTTTTCATAACCAATGCACTTTTGAAGAAATAGGTTTCCTCCCAGGTTGATAAGCTTAGAAATAGCAAGTTAACCTTTCCTGCTGACTTACATTTGTTTTTGTTTTGTATGTCTTGATTGGAAAATAAAGCTACCCCTCCCCTCTTCTTGTTTGTTGCTCTTGTTTGCAAGAAATATACCAAGATATTTCCATATGTAATTTTCAAAGCACTTTATTTCTAATCCAAAGTCACGGCACACATTGCAACTTGAATGCAAAATGGTATTTCCAAGGCAATTCACTGTTCATTTAAGATCATTCTAGAGCAAGAAAAATATCTGTGTATGTTTCATATTAAAGGTGAAAAGATGAAAATGGAAAAAGTAGCTGATTTAAGCCTTTTGTACCAAATCACGATGATAGTGCCATCAAATTCATTTTGTGGACAGGGCCAAATCTCCTTTTATCGTTACAGCTAGAGGACAAAAATTAAATCCTGCCTTCCTGTGTATGGATATGGAATTCCCATTCATGTCAATGGGAGGCTAACATACAAATCAAGGGTAGTATATCGTCTTTAAATAGCACTAAAACATGGGTGTCCAACCTTTTGGCTTGCCTGGGCTGCATTGAGTGAAGAGGAATTGTCTTGGGCCGTATATAAAATATATAGTATAGTTAATGTATATAAATCACATAATAATGTTAAAAGTTTACGATCTTGTGGGGCTGCATTACTAGCTGTCCAGGGCCGCATGTGGCCCGTGGGTTCGACACGCCTGCACTAAAAGTTTAGGACCAATTGCCAGTCACCTCATGTTACACCCTGCTAGGGACACCTAAAGCTATAAGCCATGGCCACCCTTCTGCCTTGACAGAATGAGCGTTGCTGGAGATTAGACTATGCCTCAGGTCTCTGCCAAACCAGCCTGTCTTCCTCACCAGTGAACTTCTCAGGGCTTTTCCTGCACATAATAGGTAACAGTGCAGCCCCTGAACATCTCAGAGATGTTCCACTGCAATGTGGAGCCCCTACCGCTGTGCATTCATAGAAGATATTATATTTGCATCTCTTTTAAAAAGTCAGTATGTTACAGCTCATTAACTTATCTAGGAGCAGACATGTCCCTCTCATCAAATGCAGCTCTGAGTCAATTCATAGTAAAAAATAAAACAAGTTCACTAACAAGAGGACACAGGTTATTTGACGCCAAGTAGTAGGGGTACAGGGAAAAATGATTTCAATCAAATAAAAGTGAAAAAGTGCAGCTAAAAGTCCAAAATTCAATCTAGAAGATACAGCCTTTGTTCAAGATGATTTCTCTCGCCTGCAGTCTTCTTCCTCAACCTTAGTGGCCTGCCTGGCAAAGATCCATAACAGAGATCTGATAGCTTGGTTCCTTTTCTTCTTAATGTGAAGGATAGTGTCTGTCTTATATTCCCAAAAGAGATGCTTTTGTCTGACAAGTCAAGAAGGTCTCCCTGGAGATTCAGTCTCCTGTGTGTCTCTGGGGTGCAGAAGTCATGTTAACTTTATTTACTGATACTATGAAAACCAAGGTAAACCCATAATCATTTTTCTGGGATAGATCAAGTAATCACTTGATCTAGACTTGTGTTAAACATATAGAGGCAATTCATAACTTTACATGGCATAACACATGCATTTTATAATGTTAATAACCAGCAGACTGTCAGTTTTCAAATGATTCCTTACAAGGTATATTTTGTACCCATATCATTGCAGTAGCATGTAGCGAGTGACAACTTACTAATGCCTTACCCATGCAGGGTACTGTGGTACTCTCTTTGTAGGTCCAGTGAAACCACTGTAGAAGAATTGTCATACACTTCACAAGGGCAATTTCCCCACCTTTTGATGTTGACAGAAATGGGATACATCCCACTTAATTTACTTCTTTCACTGGTCCTATTAGTGACAGGTGACCCCCCATTTTACCACCCCCCCCACTATATACACCCTGGATTCTAATTGTTAGTCTTTAAGGTGCTACAAGACTGCTTGTTTTTTGTGAAGCTACAGACTAACAGAGACCGCCCCCCTCTGGGACTGTTGCGGAATAAGGTACATCTTGGCATGAACAAGGACATCACAATCTGGTGTTTATGGCCTATGCTATATAGGAGGTCAGACTACATGATCTGGTAGTCCCTTAAATTATGACTATTGTTATTTCTTCAATACCTCTTTGTTGCATTCAGCGACCTTATATCACAGAATATCATAAGATAGAGCACTGCATTAAGTGTGTTAAAATGCTGATGTTTAGGAACTATATCTGCAAATTCTGTATCAGCTGAAGATGGTTAGAGTGTTCTGATGATTTTTTGTCAACACTGGATATCAGCAGCATGACAACCACAAGTTGTTGTGATGACTGAGTAACATAAATATTAATGAGCATAAGAGGAACCAACCAATTAGCTTATAAAAAAAGAAGGCACCTCAAAAGTAGTGGGATGTGTCAGTTCAAGTAGGGAGAATGGGTTGAAATTGCAGTACAAATGTTGAACTTCTGGTGGGTGTCAGCTGTATCATGGCCTGCAGGCCTTTGCAGGTACCAAGGTGACATCCCCTCTTGGAAGTGGTGGTGGTGATGAGCATAATGACTGACAGTTCAGGGTTCCCAAATGGGAGAGGTGAGTGATGCCAGTTGTAGAACTACATACTTTATACACTGTTTCTATCTGTTGTTCACATGTCAGTGTTTGTGGGATTGTTTGTCTTTAGTAGATGTGTTAATATAGGGACATGTGATAAATTGTAATTGTTTCTCATGGATGCTTTTAATGTTCCCATTCTAATACCATTAGCAATACTCATTCTGATGTTGTACTATTTGGGAGGCTGAACCCATATTTTTAGGCTGTGGTCTAAGAAAATAATCAATACACAAATTCATGAGTTACACTAGGATATATTTCTCTTTAAGACTGCTATTTCTGCCCTTTGTTTCTCATCATTTCTTCTTGCCTATTCCTATTTTCTATTTGTCTGTTTCCTCCATTAGAGAGCCAAGTGAAGCAAACTATTGATCTGGCAGGAAGGTAAAGAAAAGTATTCCCCCTTTCCTTCACCCTCTAGTACCCATTTACCACAAAAAAAAAAGTGAAAAATACACCAAAGGGAAGTTGCATGCATCTGAAAACGATGTATTCTGAGAGAGTGTTCATTTTTGTCAGCTGGGGTTTATAATATTTCGTGTCACTGACCAATGCTGGATACTCGGGTGCAATTTTGAAATCTGTCTGTCTAAGTTTGATACCCAAAGCTGGATACTGAGGTATACTGGGTTGATTTTGGGCTCCCAGGCCTTACGTTTACATCACACTGATCACAAAAAGGCATGACAGTCTATTAAGGTGACTTTCATTCCTTAAATTTTCAGCTTCCTCTGAGTTCTATCCTCCCTCTTGTCATCATTCAGAGTGGCAGGGGTAGGGCAGCACTAACCTGGTCTGCACAAATTAACATCTCGTGTTATAAAGGTGATGTTTACTTGGAAAATTAAAGCTCCCTTGCGGACACATCAGCTGAAAGGCTGTATGCTTACCTTAACCTCCACAGAAACCTTTGATGGAGGAAGAAAGGGATTGAAGCTTAATGTGGTTGTCTTGTGTATGCTGTTCTTATTAATGACTCTGTGAAAAATGTCTCCTGTCTTCCTCCTGAAGAAAGACAAAGAAAAGTAACAGAGAGGTAGCCGTGTTAGTCTGTACTCCAACAAAACAAAGCAGCAGAAATGTAACACTTTCAAGACTAACAGAATGATTTATTTGCTGATAAGTGGGTCTGTCCCCCAAAGTGGGTCTGTCCCACAAAAGCTCATCCCCGAGTAAATCATTTTGTTAGTCTTTAAAGTGCTAGATTTTTGCTGCTTTGTTTTTTTATTTTTCCTTAAGAAGAGAAGGGCAGTTGAAGAGCTGTTCAGGCAGCAAAAGAACAGGAACTGAGACACAATCACTAAACTTTTCATTCTTTCTTGTCACTACCAACAAGAAAAAAATCCTGTATTTTTTGGATGGCAAACAGTTCAGGGGGCTGACAGGACTGCTGGGCCCCCAGACAGCCTGTACGAGTGGCTCTGTGCTCCTGGAAGTACCTCGCTGTACTTCCCCGCACCCAGGCCCCTCTGCCAGCCCTCAGAGCTACTCAGAATGTCCATTGCAGGGCTCTGAGTGCATCACCCAGCACTCTGGTGGCAATTTAAAAAGGGCTCAGGGCAATTGCTCCTTTTGCCTTCCCCCCCATTGGTCGACCTGCTGACGGTGCTATTTAGTTATCTGTTGTAGTTTAACCCTTTGCATAACTGAGGATGAACAAGCATCTTCTTTGGTACTTCAGTGCTTCCTTCATTCTTTTATTTTTCAAAGGTGTAGAATGTTATCTGTTAGTTTTGAGAGCTCTCTTGAAGGTGCATTCATTGTAATTACCCAATAATAAATGATTGACACCAAATACAGATTCCTGTTTTATCAAGGTTGCTTTATCATTGTGAAACCATTTGCTGTTTCAGTACATCCCAGAATTCAGCTGAATTTCTGCAATTTATGGATTGATGAGGAGGAAATAAATGTGTTGGGTTTTTTTTAAAAAAATCTTTTTATTCACAATGCTGTGTGTTAGCAAGCAGTGCTTTCTTATGACATTCATTCATCTTTTTAAAAGCGCTTTTACAAGTTTTAAATAACAAACACAGAAAACAATGCCTTATATTTTTGATTAATTTGTCACTGATTTCTCCCCATCTCCTTGTTCTTTTATGGACAATTGGCAGCTTTAAATTAAAATGTAGAGATGTGCTAAAATATTTTGGTCTCTGTGAAGTGGTTGCTGCTTAAATATCCATGCATATTTTTCCAATTGCATGGTCTGCACCAGCTTAGAGATATGAATATACCTTTGCCTGGAAAAGCTTAATTGTATTTGTCAGGGCTTTATAAAGTGGCATTTTATTTTCCCAGATGTTGTCATTACTTTCAGTGAATGATCGGGTTCATTAATTTTAAGGGAAACAGCGGTAGCTATTTTTATACATTGTTTCAGTAATAAAACTTCATTATTGCATACATTTTACCTTTTCATACTTTAGAAACGAAATTTGAATAGAAACTTTGATGTATAATCTGAGCTCTGGTAAGGAATATAAACCAGTGTCATCATAATACTACTAGCTGTCCCTGGTATTGCACACAGGGTAAACTGTTCAAAAGCCCATTGACTGTGTCAAGGACTTCTAAATTTTTTACCCATAAGGCAACAGGGTGTACCGGCCCTCTTCCTGGTTTCTGCACAAGGGAGAATGTGTGAAAAGGGAATTCTTGAATCTGGTCTTTGTGATATATCAGTACTTCAGTTAAAAAGAGAACAAGTTTATGAGAAGGAAAGAGCCATCTAGTCTGTGGCATGGAGAACCCAGATTTTCTCTCACCTCAGCTCATCTCTGCAAGATTGCAAACACGAACAATAAAGCTGCTCCCCATTCTCCATGTAAAGGATGGGAGCCCCATCAAATAGACAATACAAGCAAACTTATTTGCAAATACAACTTTTAACAAGATATTTTCATAAAGTATATTGGCAGGTCTATAAGAACAGGGTCTGATCCTGCATTGCTTTGCACCAATTTTAAGTCAATGCATAAAACTGGTGTAACTTGAAGAATCAGGCTCAGAATGTGTAAATTTGATCACATGGCTTCCTAATTAGAAATTCATACCAGAAAACCCCCCTGATGTGAAAGAGGAAGTCAAGATGGACTGTGCCCCATTGTGAATTAGACGGGAGTCAACTGACAATGACTTGAGGAAAATACCCTGTTTAGGGGCCTTTGAATTGGCTTTTATTAAGGAGACTGGCACAGTCTGTCCTAGACAACCATCTCACACAATCTGTTGAATAGCACAGTTTGTTTAGTCCTAATCTATAGTTGCTGAGTCAGGGTTGGCAGAGCAGCTTTAGACACTTTGTGAAGAAACAACTATAGTTGTTGCTGCCTTCTAGGCTATTTTGCTTTCTTCTAGGCTAGTTTCCAATCATTTTCCAGTATCCATTAAGGGTTGTGCCTCTGCAATTATAGCCCAGAGGGGAAGTTTATGCTGCATTTATATTGGTACCAGGCAGGAAAGTCAGTAAGGAATAAAATATTTGACTTCAGAAAGCCATCCCAAGACAAATGAAAATGCATTTTTTTCCATTGTAAATTAGATTTTGTGCACAAAATAGTTATCCAGGAGGTGATCAGCCTTGGGATTTGCTGTGTGCAATGGAATCTATAAGTTGAACAAAGGCACAATACCTCCTTAGGTGCACATACATTTTGTTTATCTGGTGCCAAGGAAAACGAGTATTATTAGAGTACTTTTGGATGTCTAAGTGGTTAATGTTGAAGTTATTGCCATAGAACTTTTAGACCTCTCAAAAGACTGTAAGCCATCTAAGGAGAGGCTGATGATTTATTTAAGGTACAGGTTGAACTCTCTTGTCTGGCACCCCCGGGACCTGACCGGTGCCAGATGAGAGAATTTGCCAGCTGATGCAAGATCAATATTTTCTAGCAAATTACTAACACCGCCACTGCTTACTACGCTCTTAGGGGTAAATTACAGCTAAATAACAGCATAGAACACTGTGAGCCAGGACTGGTGGCTGTAAACAGACTTTATGGGGCCATGAGAAATGTAGCCACACTCATGAGAATTGCTCATCCAGCTAACTGAAGTTATGCCAGATGAGAAAGTTCTGGGTTAGAGATGTTCAACCTGTACTATGACACTACAGAAAGGGTATATAAGAAGGAATAATATAAAAATACTTCGAAATACCTTTGAAATTATGTCGGCCTTTGCAAATAGGAGACTATTTATTAGGGACATTACTCAGTGATGATGACTGGCAAAACTTTTACTGATTCGTGAATTGGAGTTCATATTCAAATTTGATACATTAACACTTGGTATGAACAAAGACTACAGTTACCTCATGCATTCCAAGGACTGCTTCCCTTCCTTTGATGCTGGTAATTATCTCAGGCAAGACACTTAACATCCCCCACCTGTCACTCCAGTCCTATGTACATGATTTGTCAGTTTTTATTGCAGTTTTATTGGGGACCTTTGTACTTATAGATGTCAGTCTGTACTGGAAATGCTATTGATCTGATGAAGTGGATCTGTCCGACAGAAGCCCATCACCGAATAAATCATTTTGTTAGTCTTTAAAGTGCTGCATTACTGCTGTTTTGTTTGGATTTGAAAGCGAGCAGAAAAGGACCATAACACTTATTTACTCTAGGATGTCCACTAATCTTACATACTTCCTTTTGTCAGGTGGTAACTGGACTTTTGAAGCAGTCAGGGGCCCAGCCTACATGCTGATATGCTTTAAAGTGGTTAGGGGTGGGGAAATGAGGCAACCAAGGTTCAGCTGGAAGGAATAACTCACTGGCCATGTCTACACTAGCCCCAGACTTCGAAATGGCCACGCAAATGGCCATTTCAAAGTTTATTAATGAAGCGCTGAAATGCATATTCAGAGCTTCATTAGCATGCGGGTGGCCGCGGCACTTCGAAATTGACGTGCCTCGCCACCGCGTGTCTCGTCCCGATGGGGCTCCTTCTCGAAAGGACCCCGCCTACTTCGAAGTCCCCTTATTCCCATGAGCTGATGGGAGCCCCATCAGGATGAGACGCGTGGTGGCGAGGCGCGTCAATTTCGAAGTGCCGTGGCCGCCCACACGCTAATGAAGCGCTGCATATGCATTTCAGCGCTTCATTAGTAAACTTTGAAATGGCCATTTGCGTGGCCATTTTGAAGTTTGGGGCTAGTGTAGAAGTAGCCACTGAGTAATTGGGAAAACAAAAGGCAGTCCAGTAGCACTTTAAAGACTAACGAAATAATTTATTAGTTGGTGAGCTTTCGTGGGACAGACCCGCTCTTCAGACCATAGCCATAGCAGAACAGACTCAATATTTATGGCACAGAGAACCAAAAATTGTTATCAAGGAAGACAAATCAGAGAAAGTGTAATCAATGTGGGCAAATCGGAAGAGCAGAGTCAGATAAAGCAAAGTATGTAAAAGAGTCCTTATAATGACCCGGGTAATTGCTGTCCGGTTCAAACCATGTGTTAATGTGTCGAGTTTGAATATAAAAGAGAGTTCTGCATTTTTTCTCTGCAGGCAGTCATTAAAGTTCCTTTTCAGTAAAACACAGACCTTCAGGTCATTAACAGAATGGCCCACTCCATTAAAGTGCTGGCTGACAGGCTTGTGAATTAGGAGTTTTCTGATGTCTTTTGTGTCCATTTATTTTTTGTTGAAGAGAGTTTACTATTAGTCCTATGTACATGTAGTATATGGGCATTGTTGGCACATGATGGTATATATGATGATAGTTGAGGGACATGAGAATGTGCCTGTGATTCTGTGAGTAACCCAGTTAGGTCCAGCGATGGTATCTCCAGAATGGATTTTGTTAGTTTTTAAAGTGCTACTGGACTGCCTTTTTGTTTTGGTAGAATATAGACTAACACGGCTATCTCTCGCATGTTGAATAGTAACAGAGAGAAAGCCATGCTAGTCAAGATACAATCTAAACAAAAAAAGCAGTCAAGTAGCACTTTAAAGACTAACAAAATAATTTATTAGGTGATGAGCTTTTGTGGGACAGACCCACTTCTTCAGACCATAGCCATACCAGAACAGACTCGATATTTAAGGCACAGAGAACCAAAAAAGTAATCAAGGTTGACAAATCAGAAAAAATTATCAAGGTGAGCAAATCAGAGAGCAGAGGGGCAGAAGGGGGTGGGAGTCAAGAATTAGATTAAGCTAAGTATGCAAAAGAGCTCCTATAATAACCCAGAAAACTCACATCTCGGATCAAACCACATGTTAACGTGTCAAATTTGAATATAAAAGAGAGTTCAGAAGCCTCTCTTTGCAGACTGTTGTGAAAATTCCTCTTCATTAAAACACAAACTTTTAAGTCATTAACAGAATGGCCCACTCCATTGAAATGTTGACTGACTGGTTTCTGAATCAGGAGTGTTCTTATGTCTGTTTTGTGCCCATTAATTCTTTATCTGAGAGAGTTTGAATTCTGTTGCCAGCTTTGTCCGCATATCTATTCTGGATATGCCCAGATGCTTCGTATTTTGGACAGACTTCAAACTTTCTCAAAGAATTCATGGGCACAAAACAGATGTAAGAACACTCTTAATTCAGAAACCGGTCAGTCAACCTTTTAACGGAGTGGGCCATTCATTGAGCGGGGAAACTGAGACAGGCCATAACAGCGCTGCACTTCAGCAGAAGGTGGTACACAAGGGGTGATGGTGCCCTTTTTTTATGCACATTCAGGTTTGTCAGTGTTGACTTTTACCCCTCTCAGGAGGTCACCTCTTGAGAAACTTCTCACAACCAGATCTGAAATCCGGAGGATTCTGGTGAAAAATTGGAAGTGGAAATGCAGCTTTTTCCAGTTGTACAGCCAAAGCCGTAGGCTGGCTCTGTATCTAGGGATTTGAATCCAACCCTCTGCCTTTCTATACAAATAAATACTCATCATTAAAAAACTTTCATGAGCCAGACCTAGACTTTATTTGAAAGGGAAGTCTAGACATTATCAGGGTTAAAGCAAACAGTTGCATCTTCAGTGTGTCCAAAGATGGCAGCTGTAATAAAAAATGTCAGCAGTAGGAACCGTACAGAAGTATTAAGCCTCTTAAATGACAAACCTGTAATTTATGAAAGAAAAACTATTCTCTAAAAGTATTTTGTAACTTCACAAGTTCCAAGCTGCAGAATTCTCAGAAATTGGTTTCTGACTAGAAAGAGATGCTTGCTCCTCTGATCAGCTCTGTGCGTCTACTGAGGGGAGGAAGCCTTCGTAGTCACTGCATAGCTGAATGTTCACATCCAATTCTATCAGCACTTCAAAGAGGGCAATCCCCTCCACTTTGAAATAAAATAGTTTTTACAAAATACTTTTCTAATTTACATGGGCTTGAGCTACAACACAAACATGTTCATAGAGCTGTTTGAACAAAGGTTAAATTGAAAAATGCAGTTTAATGGAACACTTCCTCAGGTTCAGGATCTGGGGAGTAGAGAGAGCCAGGTGCTTTCATTCTATCCCCAGAAGAGCCAATAGCTTAGCAGCTAAAAATGCTGACCTGTGATGGTGGGAGACAGAGGGCTTCTTCCTATTGCCATGCAGGGTGGACAGGGGAGGTGCTGGAACTGCCCCATGTGGATGAGCTAAGAGGTTGCAGACATGAGCTAACAGGTTCCTGGTTCACTGTCCTGTATGAAGAGGACTATATTTAGGCCAACGGGGAATCTTTTAGCTCATGCCGGTAGTTTCCTTGCAGGGGGAGTTACAGCACAGCACTGAAGTGCACACTAGTAGTCACACCCTGATCTAAAAGTGTGTGTAAATGTAGCCTCAAGTTCAAGTCCCTGCCTTGTCTCTTTTGGGGGAACCTTTCTTAAGCTTTGTCTACGCTACCAAGGTTTGTCACCAAAAACTGCCTTTTGGTGACAAAACAAGAAGCGTGTGCACAATGCAATACGGCTTTTGTCAGGAATTCCACCCCATTAGATACTCTTTCTTCCCCCCTCACTTTATTGTTGATAAAGAGCCAGCATAAATGATGCTGTTTATTTTGCTTACAGAACTGGCTTCCACCAGTATCCCACAATGCCTGCCCTGATGGCTGTGCTCAGTGTTTTGATCTCTGCTGCCCTTCAGACATGCACCCCCACAGCCCCTTTCAAAGCTCTGAGAAGTATCTGACAGCTAAGTGAGCTGCTCCCTTTGGGGAACAGGCAAAGAGCAAATCATCGAACTGCCCCTGTTCTGCCTTGCACTAGGCACTTAGTGACAGGCACACTGCTGCTGCAGGGTGACGGGGACAGGATGCTCTTCTGATTTGACATTCCTCAGCATGGAAAGATCACAGAGCTACTCATGATGCTGCTTCCAGCAGCTGAAGAATCTGCAGGAGAACTTGGAGGGAATCCCAAGATGCACAGGGATCAACTTTCGTGGGATATATACCCATAATGCATTGCACACTCACTCTATGATGGTGGCTCCAGTTTGGACATGATCTGTCAGCAGAGGGAGCAAGTGTGCACACCTTCTGGCAATTTTTGTGTGTCAACATTAGTTTTGTCGACAAAACTTTATGGTGTGCACATAATCCAATCCTGTTTGTTCCCCTTGGCAATAATAATTAAATAGTCTTTGGGCCAGAGTGAAAGACTGATATTCTGGGAGTGTCTCTGTTGTTTGCACAACATTTTTTGAAAGGTCTTGGTTTTGTTCTGCCCTGGAATGAATGCCAGTTTTGCAACTTTAACATTTTTCATGAAACAGAATTGTTTTTTGTCCAGGTCTAATCATAGACACTGGGTGCCAAAATGATGATTTGTTAGAAGGGGTCCTTTTCCTTACTATGGACTTAAGGGTTAATTTGACTTGAATAAGTAAGTATCACAGAATCCCTGGGCTGGACCAGACCTCAGGAGGTCACCTAGTCCAGGCCCCCGCCCAAAGCAGGATCAACCTCAATGAAGTTATGTAAAAAGAGTGCCCATGGTCAATGAAATATGACTGATGATATACTCTGTCAGCCTGTCTTAGGGTTTTTATTCTTTATTCATAATTCTACTATCTGATCACCTACCACATAAAATTGGTTGTAGTGAAATCTGTTGTGGGCTTCATGGAGAAAAAACTTTAGATTGTATTCATATTCACTTTCATTTTGTAAGGTTTATGGGTTGAAGGGTTTTCATGTTTTGAGTCCTATGGTAGAAAGACCTTTTAAGTACTGATAAATGACATCAAAAGTTTGACAAGCAATGTATTGTAAGGGGAGCTGCCAGGATTGCTGGGCCCTTGGGCAATGTATGTGGGGGGCCTGGAAAGGATGCGACCTTGGGCAAAAGGGGTGGGGTTGGGGCAGCGAGTTCCCAGAGTCACCTGGATGGCAAGACACCCTCCCGCCTCTGGCACTCAGAGCCAGCTGGTACTTGTCATGCAGTGCTGTGGCAGTGATTCTAAGAGGTCCAGGGCTCCAGCCACCACTACCATCACAGTAGCGTCAGGCCCCATAGAATCATTGGGCTCTAGAGTAATTGCCCCCTTTAGTCTCCGCCTCTCATCCCTGTTGGCAGGCCTGCATATTGTTACTTATTCCTTTTATCATGTGACTTCTGATTTTACTTTGCTTAGCAACAATTTTTTTTCTAAATTAGCTACAGCTGTTAAGTCCAGTTCAGTGAAATGGTGAATGTTCTACATATGTTTCCCAGCAGATTTTTTTCTGTTGCGCTACTATATTAGGTCTGAGTTTCCCCCATTACTCAACCACATGACTGCCATTTGCATGTTAAGAGGAACTTGCATCCAAGACTACTTACTGGTAGGAAAACTCGAAAAGCTCATTTGATGAGCAAACGTGTTTTTTTTTTTTTAAAAAAAAAAAGGTTGTGAATGAAGTTTTCTAACAGACACGTATTCCTAGCACAAGCAGCACTGAAGTCATCGGAGGGCAGTGGCGGGGGGTAACAATAAACACTTCCGGGATCACTGACAAAGCTGAAGTTTGTGGCAATGCACCCACAATTGTGTGCTCTCCATAAGTCTCTTCTCTTTTTCTTAATTGCAGATCCAACTAAAAATTATGTCAATCAGCATTAACCAGTAGCTCAGGCACAAGACTGGGGTCAGAAGAACAGGATTTTACACCTGACTCTTACTAGCTTTGATGCTGGCCAAGTCTCTTAACCAAAGTATGCCTCCATTTTCTCACTCTGGCACCTATCCACCTTTGCAAAGCATTTTCAGGCAGATGGATGGAACATGCCATGTAAGTCCTGAGCATTCTTAATCTTTTGTTAAAGTTATGGCAGGTTATTTGGAGGAATGTCTTAAGGCTGTGCACAATCTACCCTTTTCAAGAGATGGCGTGTAACAGAGAAAAAAATGCTCTTCCTTCCTGCCGCACTTGTTCCAGGATGACAGTAAATTACTGTTGGCCAGAACAGACTTGTCCCAATTACAGCCTCGAAACTCTACACCAGGGGTGGACAACAATTTTTGCAAGGGGGCCACTCCAAGAGGTCTGGTAAGGGGTCATGGCCTGAACTGTTATATGAATGGAGGCGGTGTGGGGTTGGGGATAGAGTTTGGCCGGAGCACATATAGGGAAAAACTAGTGGTTGCGGAGTACCTACTGGTGTTGAGCTCTCCCTGTACCTCTCTCATGCCAGTCCCCCCCAGCGCTTACCAAGGCTTTCTTCTTCCTCCCAGCTCTTTTGGAGCCCCACAAACAACTGTTTCGCAGCATTCAAGCCCCTGGAAAGAGAGTGAGGAGGAGGGATGGGGCATGCTCTGGGAAGAGGTGTTGTGGGTGAGAAGAGGCAGAGTGGGTGTGGGGGATTAGAGAAAAGGATGGAGTGGGGGTGGCCAGGAGCAGAAAGGGAATTGAGCCTTTCCCCAACCTCTCCTGGCAAAATGAGAAGTGTGGGCCTGTGGTTCTGTTCCTGTTGATGCCACCAACTTGCTACATGAACTTGAGTAATCACTTAAAGGTAACTGGGAGATTGATGTCTTATCTGTAAATTGTTGGTGATGATCTTTGGTAAAAGTGCAGTTCCACAGCAGACTTCAGATTTAAACTCCAGTTCTGAGTCTGTGAATTCTGGAGGCAGCAAAAGGCATCCAGGACAGAACATGTGCTGTCTCTAACACTCACTAAAGATAAATAACATGGTCTGAACTTTCTGAAATAATCCCTTTGGTTTGGATTGCATCCTGCAATAGCTGTGTTGCATCAATTCCGGAAGGAATGATTTCATTTCATCAGCTGACATCTGAAAGTGTCAGTCCTGAAAAGTAATTTGACCTTTTCCAAGGAGCCATATGCAGAAGATGGCAACAAATTGTCTCAGATCAATCCAGATGTAGCTTCTGTGTTATCCTATGAAATCTTGAGACACTATCGTTATTGGAAAGTGATGAAATGCTTATGAAAAGAGACACTTGCGCATTTCTTACTGCATTTTGATGTTGAAACTCTGTAACAATTGAAACAGTTGTGAAAATGGATATTAAAATATTATACACTATTCTCCCATATAGCTACTTTTTAAATGTTAGGGACTAGTAATAGAATAGTTGTACTTTTAAAAATTAACCATGGAGATAGCAGAAGATAAGCTTCGCAGAAAGTATTCTGCTGTCAAATAAATATTTTAGGTGTACTATTTGAAAGGATGTCAAGCTTTCTTTCTTTCATTCACTTAAGAATGAATGTGTAGGGATCTCCTAACTTTAAGGTTCTTTATTTGTTTCTATGTTTATTCCTTAAAAATTTGGACTGTAACAGCAAGCTATGATCACTTTTTTTTTTAAACTTTCCCCCAAACCAGAGGATTTTAAAATTATTTAGGGTAGCCATATCACCACTAGACAGTCCACAAATTCATTTTTTATCAAGGAAAAAAGAAAAGCCAGACAAATGATGGAGAATGTGCTTAATCCCTATTTCATCATGTTTAATTGTTGTCATTGCTTCAGCACAAATACCAGCACTAAATTAAACACGTGGGAATTGCACACTATTCTGCAGACTTGTACAACATAGTAATGGATCTATATTTTTGGTAAATGTGAATTAGTGATGGTCATATGCTTCTTTTTATATTAGTAAGCAAACATCTTATTTTTGTTTATAATTGCTGTGCTTGCTGCCCTTGAACATTTTTGAGCCTTGAGGAATGGAAGCGAAAAGCAATGAAAGGGATGAATACCAAGGGAATTAAGGGTAACACAACCATCTGATATAAAAATTTAATGAGCTCTCTTTTGACACTGTAATTTGTCTTAGCATGTTTCTCTAGTGAGCAAGGCCAGAAGCCATATGTAGATGAGTTTTTCTTGTGTCTTGTACTTACCAGACGGCTGCAGCTGCAGGGAATATTTGGGTGATGAAATGATATTGCACATAATGGGGTTGAAGAAGACTACAAGTCATTTCCTTCAGGGAAGTGCACTGTGCTCAGTTTTTAGGAGCACTTACACTGAAAGTCAGAAGTTCAAACCCTTTGTAAAATACCGCAAAATCTGTGTAAGTGACATAGAGGAAACCTATAACAAATACGGAGTGCCAATTGCTAATTAGCTGTCATGCTTTCTGGTGATTGCTTGTTTTGTGCTACTTGGAGCTTGTGTTTTCCACCTTTAGAAACACCTGTATTGATACCGTCTTTTGTGAGCTGAACTGCTATTTTCATTTTTTATGTGATTATTCTTATAACCTGCAACTAATCAAAATGCTTTGAAATGAAGCTGTAGAACTGTAATGCCCACATGTATGTGCACAGTCTAATACTTAGAATATCGCAGAGGTAATCTGTGAGAGAGCTCTGAAAACACAGACACTGTTCTCTTGATTAATGAATGAGGTCCTCAGAAACCAGTGATCGGTGTGCAGGCTTATTTATTCTTTTCAAGGGCTGATCCCAAGCTCTAAATGCTTGTAGAAAACTTTAAAACCTGTACCCGCCAGTGTCAGTACAACAGTACGTACCAGACAATAGGGAAGGATGGTCTTGTAGTTAATGCTGTAGACCGGAGCTGGGTGAAATTCCTAGACTGACTGAATTTATCTGCAAAGCAAGAACAATGATTCTTCATCCTTTAGATTGTAGCCAGAGCTGGTTCACATTTATGTGAATGAAGAAATGCTTTCCCATTAAAAAAGTTTTGCTTTTGGTAGAAAAACATTTATTCACTAAAAATATTTCAACCAGCTTTTCCTACAATGAAAAAACAAAACATTTTCAGTAAAATATTTGGGTTCTCAGTATGAACTGTTGGCTTTCAACAGACATAAAATGGTTTCCCAGAAATGTGGTTTGTTGGAAACAAACACTTTTCCCTTACACGTGCTTTCTTTGAAATTTCCCATGAGAAATAATTGGCTGTTTCCTATCAGCTGTAAGTGTCAGCTTTTCAGGGTAGAGACCACCCCTTATGTTCATTTTTAGGGCAAAATGGGACACTAGCCTGGATAAACACCTGTAGCTGCTCTTTGGACACAAATACATGTAAATGTACCTTGCTTTCCCAAGCCACTGCTCTTGTCACTGTAAACCAGCTATTAATTGCTTTTAAGAATCATATGGCAGTAGTAGTTTGTTCCCATCTCTCTGGAATGGAGATACACATCTCATAGACCTCGAAGGGACTTAGGGAGGTCATCGAGTCCAGTCCCCTGCCCTCTTGGCAGGACCAAGCTCCATCCCTTTTCTTTTTTAAAAAAGATCTATTTGCTCCAGATCCCTAAATGGCCCCCTCAAGGACTGAGCTCACAAGCCTGGGTTTAGCAGGCCAGTGCTCAAACTATCCCTCCCCCCTAATTGCCTGCTTCATGGAAGACTGAATGTATTCACAGCTGCAGGAAGATCCCATGAAGATAAGGGTAATCTGTTAAATCACTGGATTTGGAGCCTTTTCGAATTTCATAGGTTACACCTAACACCTTAACTTCCCACCAGGAAATAATCAGAGGCTAGTGCAGATTATGGCAATGCTGATGTCAAGAGCTTTGTGAAATATTAGTACAGATTAAACTTCTCTAGTCTGACACACTCTGGTCCAGCAACATCTGTGGTCTAGCATGATTTTAGTGAGCCAGATGTTTACTTAGTATGGCTGTGGCCACATATCCCATAAAATTTGTTTACAGCCACCAGTCCTGGCTCTCCCTCTTCTGTGCTGTCATTCAGCTGTAATTTACCCCTAAATGTCTTCTCAGAGCACAAGAAGCAGTGGAAGAGTTGATAGTGCTTCTAGACAATATTGACATGCCGTGGTCTGTCAGATTCTTTGGTTTGGCATTGGTCAGCCCCTGAGGTAATGGAGCAGAGAGGTTCAACCTGTAAGTAGATCCTGTTTTCTGATTATGTATTGGCTTTTAACTACTTCCTTGGTGGCTTGAACTAATTGTGCACAGTGTGCAGTGAGAAATTCATGTTTTCACTATTTGCTTTTAATTATTGATGGCAGGGCAACTAAGTCACATGGTCTTATTGTTGCTTTCTGATTTGGATGAGTTCAACTTCTAAAAATAAGTGATAAGTGAGTATCAAACTTATCCAGCAAAAATGTCCTTTTTGGTTGAAACTAAATGTGCAAGCCATGGTTCATATGCTTTTGTCAAGAAAAACACCATTTGTACCAATGTTCTTGAAGAGCACATAGCAAGGATTCAAGATTAGAGTCTGTTTGAACAGTGATTTAGAATTTGAAGGCATGTTCAGCTTTTTCTGTTAATGTTTACAAGACTAATTACAAGACTAATGCATGTAGCTCCTGGTTTGACCACAACGAAATTAATTCCTGGGCTTGATTCTTATTTTCAAGTCTCAAGATGACATGTTAGAAGGCATGCATAAAACATCATAAAATGTCAAAGTCAGTGAAATAAAACCCTGATTTTGTAGCTCCGTAAGATTTCCACAACGTTCTGTTTACAGCTTAATTTAAGCTCCACCAACGGCATGTTATTTTTCTAATCCAGAACGTGGAGGTTGAAAACAAATCTCTGGTAGAAAACTATGCTAGCCAGAACAGTAGGTGTAATTGAAAATGAAATATTTATAATGATTATTTTCATGAAAATCAAATATTTTCATTTTGCAGTACAGCAGGAGCTGCTATTTCAGTATTTTGAAGAAAACTCTTAACATAGTTACTGGCTGAGCTGTACCTCTGCCTCCTTTTTAGCTTCTCTCAGAGCAGCCATTTCACATCTCGAGCTGTGTGTTCATACCTGTTTCAGGGAGGAATCTCATTATTCTGCTGCTCTGAGATCAGAATTTGAGTCCGCTGTCCCATGTGATTGCATAACACCCTCAACCTGTAGAACTTGTTGGCAGGGAATCCTTTGAATACCAAAAATTTAAATAAATTGATCGATGGTAATTAGCCATTATAGTCAGGGACATAACCCTCCATGTTATGGGTGTCCCTCATAGGTGATGGGTACCACAGGCTAGAGGAGACTTCCCTAGACTGCCAGGCACTCTGTTCATACTCCACCCCTTGGCTCCCTTTCCTGCTTCTGTGTAGCTAGGCTGCTTCAGTCTCCCCGCAGAGTGGCCCTGGCTTGGGCTGTGCCACCTGCTCTCCTGGTGCTCCACGGCTGCACCTTCCAGTGCTCTGGGGCTGGGGATGTTGGGGATCAACCCTAACTAAATCACCCCAGCCAGGACTTTGTCAAGCTGGGACTTAAGAACCTTTAGGAATGGAGATTCCACCACCCCTCTGGGTAATGCATTCCAGTGCTTCATGACTCTCCTGGTAAAATAGTTTTTCCTAATACCCAACCTACACCTCCCCCTCTGTAACTTCAGACCATTGCTCCTTGTTCTGCCATCCATCACTACTGAGAACAATCTCTCTCCATCCTCTTTAGAACTCACCCTCTTTGAGGAAGTTGAAGGCTGCTATCAAATTACCCCTCACTCTTCTCTTCTGCAAACTAAATAAGCCCAGATTCCTCAGCCTCTCCTTGTAGGTCATGTGCTCCAGCTCCCTAACCATTTTTGTTGCCCTCCACTGGATCTGCTCCAATCCTTTGTGTATTGGGGCCCCCAGAACTGGACACAATACTCCAGATGTGGCCTTACCAGTGCCAAATAGAGAGGAATAATAACTTTCATGAACACCTGAGTTAAAACAAAAGACAATCTGCAATTTCACGAACTCAGTGGAAGTTTAAGAACATCACTGACAAGTTCTGACTCTTTAGCTTGTTATTTATGACTGCCAATCTATGCAGGTTGGACCTCCTATAATAGGGACTTCCCTCATCTGGCAACATCTATGGTCTGGCATCCTTGTGGGGATTCCCAGGCTGGAGCACTTGTGGATAAAGTCTGGGGCCCCTTGCTCAGCAGCTTTTCTCCCTCCTTCTTTTGCAGTGTTCAAATTCAGGGAAGAAGGAGGAAGAGAGGGGACATCTGGGGGGACACTTGGGTGGAAGAGGCAGGGTGGATGAGGAGTCCTTAAGCTCGAGGTCAGGAGTGCAGCCCCGCAGCCAGCAGTGGAGGCCAAGAGCACAGCCTGGTGTCTGTAGAGCTTGTTGCACATGCCTGGACCCATGACCGTGGGGCTCCATAGCCACCCTCTCCTCCTGAGCACTCCTCCCCCCAGTCCATTACTGCTGGCCCCTCTGTTGCCCCTGGAGCCAGAAGCAGCAGAGTATCCAACATTGACCTCCCCAGTCTAGCAAACTTCCTGGTTCAGAACTAGTCAGGTCCTGAGGCTGCTGGACCAGGGAAGTACAACCTGTCGTACCAGTTCAACAATGCCTTTTAGGTCAAGTTAGAACAAGGATGATATTGTGGACAAAGCACTGAGGGGCAGGATGATCCTTTGGATATTGGATGAGAATGCTGAAGATCAGGGGTTGGTTACAGGCTCTGCGATAGATTCCTTGTGAGACTTTGCATGTTGTCAAGTATCAGAGGGGTAGCCGTGTTAGTCTGGATCTGTAGCAGCAACGAAGGGTCCTGTGGCACCTTATAGACTAACAGAAAAGTTTAGAGCATGAGCTTTCGTGAGTTAACTCACTTCTTCAGATGCTGGTCAGCATCTGAAGAAGTGAGTTAACTCACGAAAGCTCATGTTCTAAACTTTTCTGTTAGTCTATAAGGTGCCACAGGACCCTTCGTTGTTGTGAGACTTTGTCACTTAATTTCTCTGTGTCCCAGTTCTTCCTCCTCCTGCCTTTGTAAATACTTAGTAGTAGGTGCTTAAGCTAGTACTGCGATAGGAAGAGGCAAATATCTAGTAAGACCAATTGGAAAGGCATCTAAAGCATCAGTTTTCCTCAGTTGCATGTGAGCATGAAGAGGGTGGTATTGACCCAAATTTCTTATGGATCAAATATTCAAATAAATAAATATTCAAATAAAGTTGATTGACCCATTTACTGCACCTGCAAACCTCATGTGTGCATTCACAAAATGGAATGGACAACAAATTAGTAGTTTGATATGCAGTTGTATAACTTGTACATTCAAATAGGTGAATATTTTGAAGTGACATTGGGTCTGTGTACATTCAGTCTGGCATGCCTGTTGCAAAGCTCAGATCTGCATCTCAACATAACTGATTTCTGGCTTTAAAAGCTTTCATCCTTCAACAATATAGTGAGGAAACCGAAGGGAAATCTTTATCTTCTATTAAAATGCTGTAATTAAGTATTTGCTTCACCTTCAAAATAGGTAATTATTAAAAAAGGTGAGTAGAATCGTGTGGATTTGTTTATATAGTTAGTGATTCACATTGGACTGACACATTTTTGGGCACAAAGACTGAGACTTTCAGAACTGCCTCTGCATTATCCCCATGTGAAAATGAGCAATGTGCACTTGAGCATCTTGCTGGCACACACAAATAGACTCAGACATGTAAATAGTTACTTCTACCTTTAGGCTGCCAGAACTATACATGAAATTTTGGTAACTGTCACTATAAATGAGATGTGCAAAATACTTGCAGTTCTTAAAACTTGGCCCAAAACATTAAATATAGGGTTGCAGTTACACAACTGTATGACAGTACGTACTGTCATGGCTTTCATCTGCAGATGAAGTCTCACCTGGATAAAACTGTCTTTGGTTCATATGTAGTCCGTGGAGGTTTTGCCTGAGCAAGCATTCAGCACTGAAGCCCTGTGCCTCACCTGCATTTGCCACAATAAGACGGCTTGTGCAATAGTCTTCAAATCCAATCCTGCATTTTTCTAAAAGAGGGAGAAATTAATTTGTTCCATGGGAAGATTTTGGTTTTTAGAATGCTGGCAAATCTGGGAAGCTTTATGTTTGCACTTTTCGACTTGTGTTCTGTTGAATCATGGAGGAAACATACAGTGCTCAAATGCCAGTGGCTCCCTAATACATTTTCAGACTTCCTGGATGATACTTCCCATTATGTTAGATAGAATGTTTCCGCTCACGTACCATTCTGTGTAATGCAAACTAACGTGAGTCAAGTGATGACATGCAGTATTGCAAGATGAGATGCTATTGCCCCACTCCTTCATAACTGCCACACTGAAAGTGAAAACAAAAGTCAAAAATAAAGTCAACGGAATCCAGGATGTTGGAATCAGGAGGAAACATTTTCATTATAGTTTTTGGGTAAACTTCAGTGGAAATGTAACTGTTAAGGATGACCGGGGTGGGGTGGAGGGGGGAGTTTTTCTTTCCAAAGCCAGTGAGAGGAAGTGGGTTTTCACATTCCCTAGGAAATTCTGCACATCCCTCCTTGGTTTGTTTTTAATATGCTAAGCCACAGATCTGCTTTGCATCACACAGGGGCACTGAGAGGCAAAAAGAGAAGAACATATGGGGAGCTTCTTGTGTTCCCCACCGAGTCCCTGCAGCAGCTGGGCTGAGTTCCACATCTCAGCATAGTGTCAAGCCCTAGAACTTTCATTGTTTGCATTCTGTATCCCCAAGGGGATAAATTTGCTGCCTCGGGAGCATGGTTCCTCCTCTTCTCCCACATTCGTCAAAATATAACTGCACATATGCTGCAACTAGCAAGACACACATCAGAAATGTGTCTGTGTAGTGGGGAGAAGTTGCATTTTACACCTTTTTTACAACAGCAGTATATAACTAGGCTCCAGATGGGCATTCCTTCTATTTTCACTGACCCATCTTATTTGCATGGCTAGATTGGCTTAGCATGCCACTTCACAATTATACCTTCAGTGAGTACAGGTGGCATGAGTCTGTAGTAGACAATGTACTAGAATACACTATGCTGCAGCTTAGACCAGTGGTAGGCAAATGTGGGCCCCCAGCTGTTCCCTTTCTCTAAGCGCCCGGAGCCCTGCACTTTCTTGCTCCTCCCTCTCTCTCTTCCAGCACTTTTGGAGCCATGAATTGCCTGATTCACACTCTGCCCCCACTCCTTCCCCTCCCTTCCAGGGTAGGAACTGCCATGAATCAGCCGTTCACAGTGTTCCAGCTCTGGGAGGAAAGGGGAGGAGCAGGGACGGAGTGCAAATCAGGCAGTGGATGCCCTACAAAAGTGCTGGGAGGGAGCAGGAAGAGCAGGCAAGTTCAAGGCTCTGGTGTCCCAGTGTGTGAGAGGCACACATGGGAGGGGGAAGACCAGGGTTGGCAGCAGGGTTGCGGATGGTGCCCCTGTCGGCTGCTCAAGTGGCCCACTTGCTATTCAGGGTTGCCCATCTCTGGTTTACACAGAAGACTCCAGTGTGGTGGCTAAACCAGTGTGGGTTATTTTACCCTTCATGTTCTTTTCATACCTTGTACAAAAGATTGTGTGTGTATAGCTTGTCTTATTTTTAAGTGTTAGAATGGGACAGTACCAGCTTGAGCCCATAAACAGTAGATGTTTGCAGGATTAGAAGGTACTGGAACCACAGAGTTTATTAGGAGAACTCAGTTATACTCACTGATTGGGATAGCCATTGGTTTTCTTTGTCTGAATTGTAAGTTTTCAAAAGGTATTGCAGTCTGAGTATATCCTGTCAGGGATTGTTTAAAGAGCGAAGACATTGCCACCGCATTGGGACCAGCTGTTTCAGATACTTCCTCACGCATTGATATCCAATTCTGAGAAAATCAAAAGCTGGTTTAAGTACTGTATAATAAAAGTTTTAAAGGGCAAGTGGGATCCAGTGACGTGTTTTCTTATCATCCTGTGTGAGTGAAGTTTTGCATTTTCGGGTACCCAAGAGCTTGGATCCAGATTTGTTTTTTCTCCCAGTTTATTTACTATATAAGACAGTGCGTATATGGGAACGGGGAGTGTTTGGTTTTTTGCAAGAAAGATTTTTTTCACAGTCCATCATGATTGTTTCACGCTTCAGTAACTTCTGAAATGTCCTATAAAAACAAATGTCCAGTTTTGGGGTTTTTTTTTTCCACCCTGTTTCATTTTTGGTTTTAAACTGTCCCTAACCAGATCCCTTTCTCTCTCACTCTTCGCTTTCTTCAGGTACAGGTAAAGTTTTGCTAATGTATTTATTATTGTTGGATTATGTTCAGCCCTTTTTTAAAGCAGAGTTATTAGACAGAAGTGTGATTTTTTTTTTCCCCAGCCTTTTTGATTACTGTTTTTTTTTTGTACAGCACATTTGAATCCAGTTGTATAAATAAATCATGCTTGATAGGATTCCTCTATTCTGTAACAATTCTTAGACGTAGATTGTCATTTAAGAGAGAGATTGTTTTAAAAATCAGTGAACATCTTAGGTATGCATTCATATTTGGAATGCTGCTTCTGCTGCCTCTGAACGAGTAGTGGTGTTGGAGCAGTTAAAGCTAATGGCTTGCAACAGTTGCTGCTGTTTTTAAATCCATTTTTAAGTGAAATTTTAACAGTCTAGATTAAAGCCACTTCTGAACAAGATGGTGATGAAGTTCAATTTAAGAAACGTGCATGAGGCCCGTATACCCAACAGGGATTGTACAAATCAGTCTAACACTGATTAATTCATAACTCTCATTAGAAAGAAGTTACTGACATAGAATGTGTGTGCCCAATGCAATTTCTCTCAGTACTATCTGCCTAGTGGTCTTTTCTCAGCAAGATTTAATGCCAGGTGCAATGAAATTTAATGCACTAACTTACTCTTTCATAGATATCTTAATCTCCAGAAATCTTCAAGAGTCATATCTGCATGGAAGGGTGGCTTTGATGGTAAAGTCAGGGGAGAGAAGGTGGTTGAATCCAGGAGATTCCTGTAAGTGAGATTTCTTGTACAAGTGACTGGAAGACACAGGAGAAACCAGAATTTTCTTAAGAAGGGGGCATCAGGGGCTCTGTCCTGCAGCCCACCTGTCCTGGGGCAGAGAAGAGGGTAAGGCGTAGGCTGCTCAGCTTGGTGCACAGCTTTGAGGGCAGAGCCAGCAGCTGACACTTCTGTGGTGCTGCGGCCAGGAAAGGAAGTGTTGGGGCCTGCTGTGCTTAGCCTGGACAGTGCAAGGGGAAAATACCGTGCAGCCCTGTGGACCTCCCAGTGCTCCCACTTGTGGAGAGCTCAGCTTCTGGGCTGCAGTCATCTTCCCGCTACTGCCCTACCTGAAGCAGGGGACTCAGGGGTGCTTCAGTTTCTCCCTGCAGCTATGGGCTCCAGCAGGGGTTCCTTGCTGGAACGGGTGTGAGTGCCCTCTCCCATGTTGTCGTCCTCCTCCATCTCCCAGCAGGAGGGTTCCAGACTGCAGGGCAGCCCCAAGCTGCTGTCTCAGGCATGGTCTGGAGGAAAGGTGGTAGCTGCTGCTGGGTCTCTGTTCAGAGCTGGCCAAGGGTGAAGAGTTAGACTTTGAATCAAATTATACTTGATTTTTTCAATAGGACTTGTACCTCTACCAATCCTTTGTCTTTGAAAACTTCTGCAGAAATGTGTAGGCATTAAGGCTGCTATTCACTGGGCTTTCGCATTTGGTCCACTGTTGAAGTCCACTATGGGCTCAAGGCTATTCTCTCCCACAGTATCGACAAAATCTCTCTTGCCCATTCAAAGATACTGGTTCTAGACTGAACGCTCACAAATAGTTACACATCACAAGGAAATTGCTATGGCTGAGGGAAGGGCTGTTATAGAGGACCCAATGGTCTGTCCATCTCTCACTTCTACACACACTTCTGTGATTTAACATTACTCTCAGTCCACACTCTGAGATCAATGTGATTTTTGACAGAATTATACTTTTGCTTGGATGCCATCACTGAAGAAAACCAAAATCTAAAACCTTAAATAATGTTTTTAGTTGTAATGCTTGTTTCTTGCATAGATTACGGAAGCTGTCATGCTTAGTACACTTTCTCTAGCTATTTCCTGCACTGAGACTTCATGAAATTTTTAGTATTGCCATCCTTTGAGTATTAAAGCTAATGATAATGCAATTGAGAAATGTCCAGAAGGAAGAGAGAAAGCTAACTGATAGTTAATTGATCATCACAAAAGACCTGATCCAAAGGCCTTTAAGGTTAGAGAGTCTTTCCTTAGACTTCAGAGCAATGATCTTTTTAAAGGTTTTTCCATCTTTTTCATGTCCAGCAATTTATTTTTTCAGAATGGATATTTAAATAAATATAGCAGCGGGGGGTAAACTTTTGAGATTTTGCACTTATGTTGCCATAGAAACCACCTCACTGGCATCCACAACTGTTACATATCTGAATTTTAAATTTTATCCATGGAAAAGGAAGAGTAGGCTATAGCACTAGACAATGGTGTTGGATTCTGGAAGGCCAGGCAAAGGGTGATTTCTGTTCTTAGAATTTTTGCAAGTGGATGGCATTCCTATTCAAATAATCTTATATAGCTTCAAATTTTAATCGGTTTTCAGTGATGATTTCTGACCATATAGAGAAAATGAATACATAATTAACACAAGTCAATATTGATGAAGTGCTAGTTTCTAAAAATTCCCAAAAGGAAGTTAGACTTAAAGTATGTCAAAATCAAAAGCTTGATAAAAATGTTGTGTATCTTTTATTCCAAAAGAAAACTCAGAAGAGGAATATACCAGAAGAGGAGTAAAATTCAGAGTGATTTCATCCGCCCACAACTTTGCTGAGTAGACAGCACTAGCAATGACATATGTTTACCAGAACTTGTAGACAAACACAATACAGCAAAGCACCACTGTTTCTGCATATGAAATGTAAGATTTATGAACATATTGTAAATATGCTTAAATATCCCAGTGGAAATGTTTGTTCACTCAGCCACACAGACAAATCAATGTAACGTGACTTATTTGACCAATCACTGCCAACACAAAAAATCACAAATAGAGAATACCGTTGGATAACTGGTTGCAATCAGCCCAGAGCTGGGGAAAAACCCACAGAAATTCTATAGGCAATTAAAAGTAATAACACTGCAACTCACATTAACTAAATTGTAATTTCTGAATATTCACAAGCAGGGAAAGAGAACTATGAATTGTATAATCTTTTTTTAGCTCTCACTTGTGATTACATGGAGAATAAAACGTTGTATGCCTGGGACCTCAGAAAACACCTTTCCCACTTTTCCTTGCTAGATCCTGAACTAATTAGCTAAGAAGTGCAATCACTTTGGTAATAAATTTTAGAGGACATGTGTAGTGTTTCCTTACAGCAGTAGCAGGAGGGCTGTCTGAATACTGCTGGGGAAAGTTTCCAGAAGTTTTATGGTGAACTAGAAAAATAGTATAGAGTAGCTTTAGGGATAGGTCTGCTTTCCTTATCCCAATAAACACCCTTGTTCAGTTTTAGAAGAAAGGGACTGTTACTTTGATTCTTTGCTACTGGCATGTACTGTTGTGCTTCTTACACTTTAGTCAAGATCAATCTGTGTCCAAGTGAATACATGAGCATTGAGTAAACTAACAATAATTATACCAGGTTCACCTTGATGAACTTTTCTGATAGCTATGGGAAACACAGAAGTAAAAATGTATTTCATAGCTCTGATGGTTTTAATGGGAGTTTGGGGAGAGGGCATTAAAGTTGGTCCTTAAATCAAGCCTCCTCAGGTCTTTCTCTTCCAGTCATCCCTGTATGTCTCATTTTTTTTCTCTCCCTTTGTATCACTTGGATGGAGAATATATGACAGGCAATGTTACCAAGGAAAAGGTAAGTCCTGCCTGATTGCTGCCTTCAGTAACAGGACACCTTTGATTTCTTTCCTGTGCTTATTTTTGATGTTAGCACAATTTTGGCTTTTGAAACTGAACTAGAATTCCAGTGGCTTATGGAATCACTGCAGCATGAACTCCCAAAAGAGCACTAATCACTGTGGCCTGGTCTATGGTAGGGGGTCAGAGTCGATCCCAGATACACAATTCTAGCCACGTCATTTATGTAGCTAGAGTCGACATATCAGAATCAACTTCCTTCTCTGGTGTAAATTGGGGATCTTCGGGTTTGTGCCAACATCTCTTACTCTATGCATCAGCATGGAGTACCAGGGTTGGCGGCCAAGCCCAGAGAGATTGATTTTGCTGCATCTTCACACATGTGGCATAATCAATCCCCAGAAGATCTGTCGTGGCATGCTGAAGCCCTGATAAGTATAGAGCTATCCTGAAGGTGATGAAGTTTTCTGCATAGTTTATTTGCCAAAAGTACAGCTTTGATTGACAGAAATCTCTGAATAGGTTTTCCCAAAATTTTTTAGAGCAACTTTGGTGCAGTTCACAAAATGCCAGGAATGGGGTTGTCCCCTTATAAATTTTAGCTGATTAGAATGGTCACCTGGGACATGGGGGACCTCAGTTCAACATCCCTGCTTACTTGATGTAAAGTGTGGATTTTAACTTCCCACCACTCGGGTGAGTGCCCCAACTATTGGATTAGCAACTATTGGGAAGCTGGTCTTTGTCAACATTGTTGACACTGTTCCACTTTGCCTGAAATACTAGAATAGTCATTGTGTGCTAAAGACGGGGGGTAAATTATTCTCTAGCTTGGTGGTCTGGGCCTACTTTGGAGGGGGAGACTCAATTTTAAGTCCTTGTTCCACATGTGGGAAAAGGGGAACTGAATCATAGTTTCCCATATAATCAAGGGAGAGCCCTAACAATTGGGCTAAAAGTTATAAAATGGAAATCCCCAACTTTTCAAGACCCAAAACAAAATGAGAATTTGCTGTACCATGGGATGTCAATACTATTTAGCAGTGTTACCAACACTTTCACTGCTTGCTGGAATCTTAGAAGACAGTTAAGGGGAAATTACAACTAAACAACAGCATAGAACACAGAGAGCCAGGACTGGTGCCTGTAAACAAACTTTATGGGACCATGGAAAACTTGGCCACATCCTTGATAATTAAAGTCATGCTGGACCATGGATGTTGCCAGATGACCAAGTCCCTGGTTAGAGAAGTTCAACCTGTATTGCATTCAACTCCAACAATACTGTCAATTTTCTGAGTTTTTTTTTAACTTTTCAGTTGTGACTGAACTATTTTCAACTTTTTCAAGTTGCCAGCTAACTGAGAAATCAGTTATTTTCTCCCAGGTGTAGTAACTACTTTACAGTGTGGATGCAGGCTGGGGAAAACCAAGCTATTACTATGTAGAGAAGTTATTTTGCTTTTACAATTTCACATTCCTTCTCATCACATAGAGAATTGAGGGGAAAAAATTAAAATCTTTCCTCTGGGAAGAAAAATCTATTTTTCTACTGGTTGTAGATAATATATATCATAACTAATTACTAAATATATAGACCCCTCCAAGCCTGCAAATGCTTGCCCATACACCCAGCTCTAAAAAACTGAATAGTCCCACTGAAGTCAACCGTGTACATTTTGCACATATTAAGACTGAATCTACCATAATGATTTGTGGATTTAAAGAATGTATAACTTACATAATTTATTGACACAGACAGAATAGCTGTAAACATAACTTTTGTCTGTCAGCCACCTGTTTTCTAACGTATAACACAGGAATATGCCTTAAAAGGCTTCTCTTCCAAATTTACCTATGCCAGAGTCAGTCAGTCTTGGCGTTTAGATCAGCGATGGGCAGCCAAGGCTAGTGAGTGGACCTCATGAGTGGCCCTCCATCTCAGTGAGCCGCAAAATTGTTGTAATCAAGATGGTCTCCTGGGATAGGAACCATAGCAGCACTTTGACTGAATGCAGAGGGAGCACACAGCTCTCACAGTCAATGCTGTGTGCAATCAGCATGCACCTCAGTTCATGGGGCCGTGCTTTACACGCTTGTCAATTTAGTAATACTGGTAGCAAAAAAGCAACAGCCAAGAAACCAAAACCCTATGTGACTAGAAAATCATAAACAAAATGTCCCTTAGGTCACACACAGATCCCTGGTGGGCTGCAATGGGGCCCATGGGCTGCTGGTTGCTCACCACTGTTGTAGAATACTTCGAGAATAGCATGGCAATCAATTTACCATTTTAAAAAATAACGTAAAGAATATTTTAAAAATAAAATTAGATGCAAATTACCTATCAGATGGTGTAAATCAGTCCCACTGAAGTCAATAGAACAGTTGAGAATATGGACCAGATAAAAATATACCAAATGTTGGTTCCTGTGCATACAGACATGATTAACCCACTGGATCATAACTGCTACTGAAGCCCAGTACAATTGCAAAGGCATAGATACAGCAGCGCATGTACTGCCAGAAATTAGATTAGTGTTAAAACACTATTTGTTGGTGGCATTTGTTCACTTGGTGTTACTTATTTCTTTACAGTTTTAGGGACATACCTAATTACATATTGATGCTTATAACTTTGTTAAATTATTATGCAAAGTGTGCTTTTTTGGGTGGTATTATATGTTAGGCATTGTACAAACACGATGGTGCCTCAGAATAGTTAGCCCCTAGCCACTGCCGTAATTAAAAATGTGGTGAATTGGAAGAAATTGCTCAAAAGGCATATGCAATACCCAAAATGGTCTTCACAACATGGATTTCATACATTAAAATATTCAGATTTAGGATTTTTCCAGCTTTCTACCTTCCATGTACAAGGCTTCATAGAAAAAAGAAACTGGCCATCTTACAGTGTAAGCCATCGCTCTGTATAATAATGGACCAAAGGTTAGGGAAATAACAGTCCTAGATGCCTTGCCTAGATATAAATTGCACAGCACTTCAGCTCATCTGTAAAGTGCTACTAGAACACAGTGTGAATAGCACTATAGCTTGTAGTGCTTTATATGTAACATTTTTGTGTCATTCTCTCTGAATGACACTATTTGTGTTACCCTTTATGTGTGACTAACTATTGACGTTAATAAAGCATGTTATTTCACATCATTTAGTAAACTTCTCAGTTCTGGCGTTCAGAATCCTTGTTAATTTGTATGCAGTTTAATACTACAGTTGGTTACTCTTGAATATCACAGACATAGCACCTATCCAAAATGATATTCTGATGGCTTGTTTACAGTTAGTTCTAGTGATTAAACTTCTAGAAGTGTTGAACAACTCGAGGGCAAAATTCTTCTCTCAAATCTTCTTGGTGGATTTTAACTCTAGCAATCTCCTTTCTCAACATGTGTGGCTTTCTCATTGATTTCTGTGAAAAGTTATTTGAAGTATGGCTTGGATACTGTCCTTCATTTGACACTGACAATTTTTTTCAAACATTGGTGCCAAAAGTAAGGGACTTAAATCTATATTTAGGCATCCAAATAAGTGGCCTAATTTCAGACATACTGACTATGACAGGTCAGAATCATGTCAGAGGAGTTGTTTGTGATTGATCTGTCTGGATAGTTAGGCTGCATACTGAGAAATAAGGATTTAGGCCCAGACTTTCAAACAGTTAATGCAATTGTGCTTAAGTTTATGCATATTGGACTGCTTGTATTCAGGGGCTGATTCTATGCTACAGCAAACAGGTAGGCATGGCATTGATTGTCTTAACCAAGTTTGAAAATTTTGGCCTTAGGGTCTCCTCTAAAGACACTTATTGTCCCTTTCAATCAGACCACAATTTCTGTATATCAAAGTTGAATTTCATTGGGCAGATCGCAAAAGAAAATTTTCCCCTTTATAAATATCTGTAGTTAGTCTTTTATCAATCCATTCCCCATGTTGAAGGAAATTCATCTGGAAAGAATGAACCTAAATGTTACCTCTAGGTAGACAGCAATGAGTTTGAATTCCTGGTCTGGAAATAGAGAAAAAAAGAACAAACAAGAACAAAAATGAAAATGACTCTCATTCTGTCAGTATTTGATATGAGTACTCATAATACAGGTAAGATATAGAAAATGGAATTGTCCCATAAATAAATTCTCATAGCAGGAACATGAATATTATGCTTGAAGGTAAAACTGATTACTAAAGGAACCTAAGTTACTCTGGGTAAAATGGGGTCTGTCCACAAAATGGAAGTTCAGTTTTACTTTTTATTGAGTACATTTGGATGTTACTATTCAGATGTTCAGCTTTGCCTGTTTGTATAATGCCTCCCTGTCTTTACAGTGTTCATAAATCCTCTTACACTGTTTGATTAGAGAATCAGAGCCCCCAGGCATGTATAGTGAGCAAGAAATGTACATACATGGTGAGTGCTTCAGCAGCTGCTGCCATTTGGTCTATGCCTGCAACTTATGCTAGAAACACAAATCTGATGTTTGGCTGCTACTTACTGGATGCTTCTTGGACCTACTTACTGTAGGTCTGCCAAATGGTTATATGAATGCCTAATTGACTAGCTGGCTACCCTACTGTGACATTTGGGTTAAAATGAAGATGTAAGTGAGCCCTGTTTCGATCATCTTTCCAAAGATCGCTGTAGTTTAGATGTGGCTATTGCGACTTCTGTCAATTAAAAGGATGACGGGTTCAATGTAATTAATCTAAAACCCTTTTATGTATTCTTGTCTTCTTTATACAGCACAAAATGTATGCCTAGAAATGTTTTTAATCTGTGTGCACCTATTTTATTTATGATTCTTCACTTATTTTTGTATAATGCCGAAAAATATCCTAAGGTATTTTAGACCATTGGGATGATTCTGACCGAACTCTGCTGTAAATCAGATGTAACTTTATGAAAATCAATCAATTTAAACTGGTGGAAAAATTGTTGTAAGGAAAGCATGTCCGGTGTATGTACATAAATACTTACTCATCACTGAAATGAAACCTATTAGTTTAATTGGGGAACTAGCTGTCTATTTCCATGTGTAAAGACAGGGCTACACACAAGCAATTTAGGAATCCACTTCTGACTATCCCTTCTGTCTTATTCCTCCATGTATGGAATTTGTTCTAGCATTGAGCACGTAACCTTTGAGAGTGAAACGTATCCTTTCATCCATGGCACTTACAAGTGTAACAAAAAGAAAATGGTCTGTATTTTTTTTTTTTTGAGACACAAAAGACTTTCTGCAAAGTACAAATTAAGAAAAAACAACTGCACTACCAAAAATACTGCAGCATGCTTGCATAAAATGAACAGAATTTAGAATTTTGGTAAAAAGATAATTTAGCAGAGAGCAAAATCAGCTTCTTTGTAGCCAAGAAATTATATCTGATTTCCATAATGATGGTTTGACTTGCTAGACAATGAAGATTAAAGATGGAAGGGAGGTGTAATACTTGGATTATCTTTTCTTTAAAAAAAAACCCTTTTTTTCTGTTGGATAAGTAATTTCACAATATGTTGGTTTGGTTTTGTTAAAGAACAGCTCTGGCAGCTGTTTTAAGAGAGAGGTTTCCTTTGCCAATTGGTTAGGACAGCTTGGAGGGCTTTGATATTTTTCAACACCTCATATTACAATATTTGAAAAGACTAAGCCCGCAGGAACAATATTGTTTTTTTAAAAAGTTACTTATAGACCTGCTTTTTCAGTGCTGGGCAGGATGTACTGAAGTGTCTACTTAAGGCAAATCAGATGTGACTGCACATGTATCGCAATTACAGCTTGTTTTTCATTTTCTCAAATTACCAAACCCACAGTGCGGTGCTCCTGCAGATTGTTTAGGGAAAGAGATGACATATGTTGTAGTACTAAACAAGCTGGAACAGAGCCAGGATAAAGACAGAAGGTGTTTGTTTTTTAAGGGCAGCACAGTGTTATGAAATGCCTTACGGTGAGAAAGAAGGACAAGCACATGATGAGCTCTGTAGCTGGTGGCCTATGAACAAAACCAATTAGCATACCCTAATGAAACAAAAAACTTCATTATCTCTGATGCAGGGTTCCTCAGGTGTTTAAGAGGCACACAACATTTCTCAGAATCCACCCTGACCGTGGCTGACAGAATGCTTTATCTTTAAAAAGCCAGGGAATGTTTGGAGGAATTTTGAGTGCGTAGTGTTTGACAAACCACCTCCTAGATGGCCATGCTTCTGCAAAGGAAAGTAAAATGTGCACCTGTTTTCATCTGATTATATAAGAGGACTTTTTGTCTTACCCTGTTGGCATCTTAACAGTGCATTCTGCTAAATCTGAGGTCTTTGGAATAGGACGCAAACACCAAAAGGGAGCCGGGAGCCTGATGTAGGAACAGAATTTAAAAGCAGAATAGAGAGACTATAAGAATGCAGAGGACATTTCTGCCATTGCTTCTTCACCAACAGAGCAGACTGTTGGTGCATGTTCCCTTGTTGAGGACTTCTGCTAGAGTCTGCGTAGGTAGAAGGAAGCAATCAGCTAATAATGAAATATTGTTGTAGAGTTAGTTGCCTTGTGGAATGGAGCCCTTATTGATAGTTTAGGCACTGGGAATGGACCTTCCACTCTGTTTGTGTGCAATTAAATAAAGCAGCAAGTTCCTAACCTGGAGCAGTGCGAGCAGACACAGTGCTGAACTAAGCAGTCCCTTTATAAGAGCTCAGGGTCCTCACAGAGAATGGTAGCTGGGTCAGAACAGTGGCCTGGCACTACTGGATTCTGCCTGACAGAATATGACTGCACTAGAGCAGCATGATGTGAAGACACACAATTCTACTGCCTGCGCTTTTAAAAATTGCCTGTGGGTGTTAATGTCTCCCACATCTCCTCCAGGGTTGTTGCAATGTATTTGTTATTCCATGCACAGTCCATTCTGAACACGTGCACATCCATGACATAATTTCATTTTTAGCAAGTCACTGTTCAGGAATTTGGACACAAGAATTCTGCTTGCAATTTTGAGGGCATGCTGTGTAATGTGCGTGCTTAGACCTGATGACAGGGTGGGGCTGGTGTTGGGAAGGGGCAGTTGCCTGGGGACTTGGCATTTCAAAGAGACCCAGAACTCTGGTTACTGTCACTGCTACATTGGCAGCAGCTAGAGCTCCAGACCCTTTGAGCTGCCATGACCACTGCTTTGCACCGCTGTGATGGATGGGGATGGGGAAGCCCAAATGGTGCTAAGGTTTGACTGCCCTAGGGACCACCCCTTCCAGAGTGTAGAGCCCTGGCTGCTGCTTACCTTGCCCCAGGCCCCATGGTGGCTGTCGGCACCATTATGCATGCTAGTTAGCCAGGGATGTCTATTTTATGTGCAAAACACTTCCAGTCACTGATACAAAGTCCTGTAGGTCAGCTGAATTCTTTTATATGAAAACCCTTTTTATGCTGCTTATCGCTGTGCTGTCATGGTCTTTCTTAATCTTAACTCACCCTTATGGGGAATGGTTGGAAGCCCCAGCTGGAATGGTTATGCAGGTGGCAGTGCTTTCCTGTCCTGCCCCTTTCCCTGAGGGGTGCTCCCTTCAGAGCACAATTGAAGTACATTGTTGGGACACTGGAAAGCTTGCACTGCCTCTGGCTCTGCTGTGTGGCTAGAGGACTTTAGCATCGAGAGCCAGAAATCCACCCACTTACACAAGCAATAAATTCACCCTCTCTCCATTTTTTCTTCTCACCTAATGCAATTTTTTTTGCTTTTATTTCCATTAGTTTCCTTAATAATTTGCTATTTTGACTTTTGAGTATATCTTTAAAACGATATAAGTGTGGGTGGGAGATACAGGATAGGTTGGATGAACAATGGAGGAGTATATGTCAGTACAGAACAGGCTGTATGCCTTTAAACTGTTTGGTTCCAGATCCTGCTTTTTTAGTTTTTGTAGGGTGTAGCCTTAAAAACAAATATTGGGGTGCATGAACAATACTCCATTCTAATTCACTTTCAGAGTTAATGCACTTTTTAGCCTCATTTGTTTGCAAATTTGTTTCCCTCTTTTTTGTGTCTTTCTTGAGGTCTTTGACTTTCAGGTTTCTTACTCAACTTAACGTTCCATTTTTCATCTAACATTATGCTGTTTGATTAGTGCTCTAGCTAATATAAAGATAATTAGTACTCTAGATAATTCTTCTTCCCCTTTTCTATATTCACTCTGTGCTTTATTATCCCTTTAATCATTTCAGGTTAGCCACTGTCACTCACAGAATGTTAGAGGACACATCTCTTACTGCTTCAACTAAAATAAAATCTTTAAAGAGCTTTGTCTATGACATTTCCATTAAAAATCCAGCAGACTGTAGAGCCATGCTTTCTTTCCTGCCCTCATCTGCCCTCGCAGAAGAAAGTCTTTTCAAACCCAGACACCATCCTCTCCCCCTCCCCAATCCTTTTCAGGTATTGATTATTGTTCCAACAGTAGCAGCAATAGTGGGAATGTATAGCTTCACAGAGAACATCCATTTTTATATTAGACAATACAGTTTAGTCCCATGAAATCTTGTTGCTCCATCAAATTGAAAGCTATCACTATCTTCCCACTTGTTGGAATATGATAATGCTGTAATAACTAAATTACCTGTAAATTCTTTTAAAAACAACAAGAAGTCCTGTAGCGCCTTATAAACTAAGATTTATTGGACCATAAGTTTTCATGGGCAAAGATGCATCTGACAAAGTGGGACTTTGCCCACGAAAGTTTATGCTACAAAAAATCTTAGCCTATAAAGTGCTAAAGGACTTCTTGTTGGTTTTGTGGATACAGAGTAACATGGCTTCCTCTCTGATACTTGTAAATCCTTTGTGATGGAAAGAGACCTTTATTTCAAAGTGATACATTCCTCCTAACAGAGTTTATAAAAAGATTTTTTAAAAATATTTGTTTTAAGCAGTTGTCATTTCTGTCTGTTTTCCTTACTGGATTGGGAACTATCATGATAGTTAATCCCAGATGATCCATGCTGACCGTTAAGAATAAGAGACACAGGGATCTGTGTTCTCAGCCTTGTGACAAGTAACTTTAATGTATGTCGCGGAGCTTTGCATAGGTTATCTAGATCTATGATGTGAGTGAATTTAGAAAGATTTCTGAACTAGTTTTTCATTCCCATGTGCTTTTATGAATGTATTTAAAATATCAGTACAATAGTTTGCATCCTTTCTTGCAGTGGTTGTATTAGAATAAGGTAACAATAGAATTTTCTTGATACCTAGCTCACCCACCTCTTTTCATTTTGAATAGTAACAGAGAGGGAGCCGTGCTAGTCTGTATACTATCAAAACAAAAATGCAGTCAAGTAGCACATAATTCATTGCAGTGGTTTGAGTTGGGGGCTGTAGGTGATAACCAGTGGTGTTCTGTTCTTGGCTTTTTCGGCCTGTCTTGGAGTAGCTGTAGCAATAGTATTTGCACTGATGCAACTGACAGAGAAAAAAAACTACAAGATCTTTACCAAATATTCATGAATCTGAATTACCCACCAGGAGAAATAAAAAAAACAAATCAACAGGGCCAGATGAATACCCAGAGACCAGCTACTCCAAGAATCACTGTAGGGGCTTGTTTACATACTTGGCTTAATCTAATTCTTGACCTTTCCCCCGCCCCACTTCTACCCCTCTACTCTCTGATTTGCTCATCTTGATCATTTTTTTCTGATTTGTCCTCCTTGATTACTATTTTTGGTTCTCTGTGCTTTAAATATTGAGTCTGTTCTGGTATGGCGATGGTCTGAAGAAATGGGTCTGTCCCACGAAAGCTCACCTAATAAATTATTTTGTTAGTCTTTAAGGTGCTACTTGACTGCTCTTTTCATTTGTTGATCTTAATGTAATTTACACAGGAGGTAAATATCATTATTTTAATTTTTTAAGATGGGAAAACTGAGACACAGAGGTGGACTTTGTCAAGTGACCCAGCAGTAGAATGGCTACCCTGCCTCCTTATGGAGTCCAGTCCTTCAAGGTAGCTATACTCTCCTGTAAAGCGCTTGTGCACTTCTCAGTTTTCAAGGACTTTACTGGGATTTAAAGAGTGTTCAGCACTGTGATATCCTGGGGACTCCCCCGACCAGTAAGGTATTTCTGCACCTGTCCTGTAACCTTTATTCTGTGCTGCTAAGGTGCTATTCCCTGCCAGCAGTAGCCTATTCAGAAACTCAACGTCTCACCCGGCCTCACTCTCTGCAAGGTGACACCAGCAGCCTTCTTCTCTGGGTCCATAAGCAGAACACACTCAGACCACAGTCCTCTGCCCCATCACCCTGATGGCATGAAACCAGCCCTCACAGAGACCAGCGTACTTTGGTGCACTGGTTTTATGCAGTTTACATACACAGAGAGAGCCTTGTCTGGGATAAAAATGGAATAAAGAAAAATTTAAAAAAATCTAATAGAAAAAACACATTTGAAGATGAAACAGTAAGGGATAAGTTAGACTGAAAATAAAATAATGCAACCTCAGGCTTTAGATTTCTCTATTAGATGTGATCCCTCTTCTAGTTCAAGTTACCAATTGTTTCTGAGCAGTTCTCAGTGTACTGCCTACTAACAGGGGGGATCCAGTGTTCTTAGACAGCCTCTCACCCAGAGACTCTCCTTCAGACAAAACTCAGTTTCAAATCTGTTTTTAAAAGGCTTCCCCTTCTCCCTGCCCCTCCAGCCTCACGTCTCCACTGTCCCTGCTTGACTGTTCATCTTGTCCTCTGAGGTGTAGCTAAATTTGTAGCTAAATTGTGGGCATGGTTTTCTATAAACACAATTTGTAACCACAATTGATGTACAAACTCATAATGACCAGTCTGGAACATAAGCTTTCACATAACCTTCCTAAGTATAGTTTATAGTACAATAACATAGAATGCAATTAGTTGATTCAACAGGTTTTAGAGCTTTAAAACTTCTGAGAGAGCCAAATCCATTTCTTTGTACAGATATTAATAATTCCTCTGAAGTTGGTAAAACTGCCTGAATCAGGCAACCAAGGTTTGGCCTTTTCCTTCTAGAAAAGGTTCCTTGTGTTTTTAATAGAAGATAATTTTTCTAGAGGTTTTGAAAACCAATAGTGTGTGTGTGTGTGTGTGTGCGCGCGCATGTGTTATAATTTTATATTTTATTGGTTTATCTCCAATTAAACTGGATACAATTATTTGTGTATATCCAGCCTCCATCATACTAGTGTGTCAGCCTCTCATAAGCACTGATGGATTTCTATGCAGGAAAATATTATAATCATTTAACAGATTGGGAAACTGAGGCACAAGGTGATTAAGTGACTTGCTTATTATTATACAAGAAGTCTAAGGTGGAGATGGGAACTGAACCCTGCATTTTAATTTCCAGTCCAATACCTTATCTCCAAAAATATCTTTCTGCCCATCTTTCTGAGTAGGGATCTAACCAAATTATAGGAAGCTAATGTACACCATGAATACTTTCTGTGTCATAAGCTTATTTTTAAACTTTTTCACACAGCTGAATAACTTTTTATCAAATTTTCAGAACTTTTGTGTGGCCCTTAATAATGTTCTGATGCCAAGGGATGAAGTAAATCCGTTTCCATTTATGGTACCTTTTAGTGAATTTTTCTAAAGTGAGGTAAACATATAGCCAATGTACAGACAGTATGGAGAAGTTCAGTGACTTCCTCTAGGTCATACACATGTGGCCTTTTCATATTGCCAGCTGAGAATTTTGTGCAGGAGGTTTATACTAAACTCACAAAAGCACTAACACTAGGAAAACTGTCTTTTTGAAGTTTTGTTTTGTTTTGTTTTTTTTGTTTTTCTCCCTGAAAACTTTGGAAAGACTGAATAAATGGGATGTGAATTTATTTTTTCTATTGTCTTAATTCAAAGTTGACAGAGTTTGGAAGATAGACTCCACTTATTTCACTGGGCTTTGAAGCAGGCACCAAATATATTTGAGCTATAGCTTTGTTGTGTCAAACTTCCTATTTTCTGATTCTAAGAAGTGCAATGTGATAGGTATCAATTTAGGGACCAAGAATAAAATTACTTTTTTCATGCACATGTGGAAGGACCAATAAATATTTTTGTGCATAGGTTCATTTAAAATTACATGATGAACATAATACATTTTAGTTTTATTTCTAAGTCATGCAATCATTCATTCTATATTTATGAAAACCTACTTCTCATTAAAATCACCACTTTAAAATTACAATCTTTGCAGAGCACATCTAAGAAATGACCTTTCTTCATTTTAAATGCTATAAAATTAAGTTTTTGTAGACTGTAGGCAGCACTCAAGGGATAGGTTCTTTAATGTACTGGATATTGCTTTCAAAGTACTCTAATTGCCTAAATTAATAATGGCTTTTTTCTTTGGCTCTTATAAGGGACAAATGAATTTGAATCACTCTCCAAAGAATTGAATCACTGGCTATCTCATTCTGATTACTTTTTGCATTCATTATAAAAATTAAAAAAGAACAGCAAGGTCACCTTTGGCATGGCTTTTTGTTTGTGTTTGAAAAGTTAATGTCACTTTCCTTCCCTACGCTGCATCAGATTTTGTGCAAACACAGAGCTTGCCAACATTGTTGTGACTGATGTTGGGAGGAAAAACCCAAAACTTTGCTTCAATTTGTGCAAGACTTCAGGGGAAAAAAAAACAAAATACAAAAAAAGCCCTGCACATGAGTGGTGTTTCATTGAAATACATGAAATAACATCAGGGTTTTAACAGCAACACTCCTCCCCTCAAACTCCAAGAACCATCTAGTCTCTTGGATTTAAAACATAACTCACGACTATTTGCCAAACAAAAGCCAACCCAACCACCATTTCAGACCTTAGGTTAAAACCCCATACTGTTGTTCCATAATTTTCCCAGGCCATTAGAATGTCTGAGGTGAATATAATAGATTCTGAAAATTGTTCTGAGGAATTCATAGCACTTTACACTGATCTTTTGGACTGTGGTCCTTATGGGGTTTAGAAACCATGCCCTATGAGGATTGGTTGAAAGAAGTGGGTTTGTTTAGTGTGGAAAAGAGAAGACTGAGAAGGTACATTATAACAGCTTTCAAGTACAAAGAGGTTGTTACAAGGAGGAGGGAGATAAATATTCTCCTTAACCTCTGATGACAGGATTAGAAGCAATGGGCTTATTGGAGAAAGGAAGGCTTAGGTTAGACATTAGGAAAACCTTTGTAGTGGTCAGTGTGGTTAAGAACTGGAATAAATTACGGAGGGATGTTGTGGAATCTCCATCACTGGAGATTAAGAGCAGGTTAGACAAACTCTTGTCATGGTTGGTCTAGCTCAGGGGGCAGCATCCCTTCTGAGGCATAGTGCTGGAACGTGACCATTTGACCTCTTTGTACAGACTGAGGGCCGGTGATACACTTAAAGCCACTATTAGCCCTACTTACAACAGCTTCACTAATAAATTAAGATGTTCATGTTAAATGTTATGTTAAATATTTTCTCCTAAACTTTGTTTTAAATTAAAGTTTAACCCGAGATTTTTTTCTTGGCAACATGTCTATGGGACCTGTGGCTCTTAGAACCACATTAAGGCTATGTCTACACAAGGCAAAGTAAGTCAGCTGCAGATACACAATTCTAGCTGCGGCAATTGCATAGCTAGAATCGATGTGTCTGTGCTCCCAAAACCTCATGAATAGTGCCAGGGAATTTTGCGTCTCTGTAAGAGACTTTATCAGTGAAATTGTTCCAGGGACATCATTGTCGATAATTTTATTACTGTAAAAATAAACAGGATACCACAGGACTATTGATATTGTCTGAAAACTGGACAAAAAGAAAACCTTTTTGTTAGTTCTTCTGGTTTGGTTTCTGCAGGGATCAAAGGGAAGAGTGAGAACAAGTAAAATGTTCATGAGTTTTTAGCTGTAAGCTCTGTTCATTAACGTGCAAATATGCATTATGTGATGTAGATGAATTTTCCTCACTCCATCTGGCAGTTGGGGAGAGAGAAAATTTGTCAAGAACCTTATTAATCACTTGGGGATTAACTGAATGGTGCAATTAGCCTGGAGTGGCATTTAAAAATGTTGCATACGCTGTACAGTAAGCCAATTCCAATTTAGTAACTCAAGCTTGTTTTGAAACTTTGACTTCATAGTCAGTTGTATGTGCAGAAGACTGACTTTCCACATATTTACTTTGGTCTGTGCTAACACATACACATTAGAGGAATTGGGCCTTTATAATATCGGGATCAAATATAGTTATTAAAAATGAAAAATTCCAGGAAAGTGAGATAAGTAATTTAGAGGGTGATGAGCAACAAACTGAAATCTAGTTCCAGATTTTGCTGGCAAAGAATTCTGTGGATGCTTGGGTGTGTGGTCTTGGCTCATGCTCTTGTGCTAGTTTGTATTTGTATGCACACTTGCTTTTTCAGCCAACAAATTCCCACTGATAGTGTATGCCCACAAACTTGTGTTGAGTTTGCATACGGCAATAATTAAAGATACAAACGTGGCAAGAAGTGGGAATTAGTTGATCATTTTTTAAATAGAAATTTCTCTTTTTTGTCCATAATATGACTTTTTAGTGAACCCTAGTACAATGTACCTCTCTTATATGTTATTAGAAAATAAGATTCCAAAATGATTTTAATAACGAAGAGACTGAATTATACGCAGGCTCCTTTGTACTGTTCTTGCTATGTAGAGAGACTTTTGTTACAAAGCATAAATTTATGATATGTAATAGGAGCAGAGTGTAAATGAGACTCTGAGCCCATGGGCTTGATAGTGCATTTTTCACTTGTGCAAAATTCACAATGTACACTGTGAAATTTGCCTGAGAAATGACTGATGCATTGGGCCAGCTGAAATTATACCCTTGACATTGCATTTTCTCTATTTGCTTCAAGGCACAAGCCACAGTTTGTCTTTACAATGCAGGGTATTTTCATCAGACAGTGATGCAGTGGCTTGTTCTGTAGGCTCATATTTTATTGTCAGACAACATTTACTGGTTTGACTTTCAACTGAACCATAGCAGGAATACTACAAGCAATTACAGAAACACCTGCTATAACACTCCAGGACTGTTATACTAAGGCAGCCCACATTAGTATACCTAATACAGTATATATGTTGAATTCAAGATCTATTAAATAATCTCATAATATTTCTTAATAATTATCTACAAAGTAGAAAATTATGTAAAATGCAATGCAATCCTAATTTTCAGTGAGTTCTAAATTCCTAGGTAACTGGATATAGCATGTGTTGTAGCCTTCTAAAGATTTGGATTTGTTCAAGCACAAAATAGATATTGTTCCAAAAGCTTCCCTTAAATTGAATGCAAACATTCATTTAGAGCTCGATCTTTAATAGGCCAGAAACCTCATCTTCACTGGCACAAGTGTTCTTTTTTCATTCACACTCCCCCTGACATACATCAGTACAATAGCATTTTGTGTACATAATTTTCACTAACTTGCACAAATACCTGTGTGTACACAATTTAATGCCTGAACATGCAATGGAGACAAGGATAAGGAGGTGTGACACATGAACACATTAGCATTGATCATCTGTTAATAGAAGTGTCTGCACAATGAGAAGCTATGTGGCTCCAAATCAGGCCCTCCATTTGTGAATGGTTTGCTAGTCAATAAGGTATAACAATGCAAACACATTGAAGGGATTGTACCAGTGGGAACTATGTAAATCTTTGCCGGGGATTGCTACCTGCCAGACATTGCAGGGATATACCAGCCCTGGATGCTGTAATTCCTTGTTACAACAGGACAGGTTAAAGGTAGTTTGTTGTAAACCCATAGCCACTTGCTTTCTATGAATCGTGGTATACAATTATCAAACATCAGACTAAATATCATGTTGGCTTCATGGCTGTGTTTGAGATGAGGATCTATTTTAAAAAGTTTCTTAGCACAAGATTGAGACAGTGCTTAAAAAGATTAATCTAATTTACAGTGGAAAATATCTGTTATCTTAGAAAGGCTAAGAAACATGCTGCCACAGCTGGGAATCATCCTAATCCCCCAGTTTGCCTAATTGCTTTACTGCTACTTTTATAATTAAGACCTATTAACTTGTCACACATTGATAACAGGGATGACCCTGAAACAGAGTGATAGATTGAAGTCTCCTATAGTGCAATGTTTTTATATGAATGAGTTAATTATTTTTGTCATTAAAAAGTGATGTACAAAACAGATTTTGATGAAGTGTTGGAGTTTCACATTAGATATGAATACATAAGCACACTCCAGTCAAATGCAGTTATTTTGATACATTTTTTCAGTTAGCAATTGATTAGTTAAGTATTCTCACTTCCTTTTAAGAGAGTGATCACGATTATGAAGAAAAGAACTTTGGCTACAATGGTGATATTGCATTCACGTTTTTGGGTATATATGAAGTGTTACAGGGAGGATGGCATTCAACTGGTTAAATCTCTGGCTCCAAAAGTTTTTCTTAGGTTTAAAAATCTAATAGAACTGCAAGGGACCTCAAGAGCAGGACCTATAACCATCCCTGACCGATTTTTTTTTTTTTTTAACCAGCCCCAGAACCTTGAAAGGCCCCCTCAACGACTGAACTCACAACTCCAGGTTTACAAAGCCAATGCTCTAACTGCGCTACCCCTCCCTACAAACAAAGCATATAACTAAGCATGAGAAGAGGAGGGGTCTAGAAGATTGTGACTCCTCCCCATCACTGAAGGTTAAATTTTGTGGTGGTCTTCAGTTTTGTTGACAGAAGCCTGCAGTCTAGACATAGCCTCAGACCAGTAACTGGGCTATCAGTCCCTTTGTGCCACCTGCGATTAATCAGCTAGCCCAGCTGGGTTCAAACCCTGCAGGGCTGCCCTTAAAGAGCTGAGTGGTGGAGTAAAGTGCAAGAACATCCTTTCCAAAACAAGGTGTTGAACTGAAAGTAGGAGCCTGGTATAGCCAAAGAAAAAGATTTTAATGCTGCAAAATGTGTACAAACACTCAATCTAATCTATAGTCCTAAAACTATCCTATCCCGGGCACTGCAGTCTCTGGAGTTTGGGGTCAAAACCCATTTTCCTCCAAGCAAGGAAGGTGTCTCTCCTTAAGTTCAGCAAAGTTCTTTGTTTCCTGTGTATTTTGTTACATGGCTTTAGGCAGCTCATTGGGGAAGTCAGAGAGAGACTTCACAGCAGATGGTTTTCTGCATTGGTGCTCTTCGTTGGAACAAAAAAATCAGCCTCTGATGTCTGGTAGGTGATGGTCACTATCCTTAAAAGGCTGTTAAATGGTAACCCTTCCACCAGAGAGATTTTCACGAAACGCAAAAGGTTACTGGTTTTATGTGTGGTATAACAAATACTAAACATATTTTAAACATTAGATTTTTTTTTCTGAGCCACTTTCCTAGCTTTCTTCTATTCACACAGCCACATTCCCTTTTGATGCCTTTGCACTACACCAGTCAGTTCCTCAGCTCTCTCCTTCAATCAGCTTCAAGTTTCTCTGACTCAAGGTATTTTAGCTTCATTCAGGATCTTTACTTCAAAGCCCCAGTTCCCTCTTCTCTCTCTAAACCTTTGGCCTGGCTCCATCTCTAGTTTCTGTGGTTCTGAGGTCTGCCCTCAGTTTTCTCTTCATGCTTAATGATAAGTGCCTTCTGGGAGGGGAAAAATGTTCTTATTTTTCCTTTCCTGGGACCATTAAGGCTTTTTCTTGGTTTTGGCTTCTGTGCTTGCTCTCCTGCACGTGGGGATTGCCTGCTTTCTCTATCTGATTCAGGGAGTCACAGGTGCCTTTGTTACAGCGTTCCCTAATAAAAGTTGCAAGAGTAGTATCTCTTCCTTCAGCTTCTGTGCAGGCCATTCACATGCCTTACCAATGATAGAAAATATGGTTACTATATGTAAACATGTGACTCTTACTTTATCATTGTTTTGTGGCCAAATCTCAAGCCACCTGGTATTGGATGGAATGTTTCAGCAGTGTCCCTCTCCAGCCTTTACCCATAATACTAACATGAAAGTGAATGTGAGTTAAAATGAAAAAGGCGCTAAGCTAAAATAATGTGTTGGGATCTATGCAGTTAACTAGCTGATGTTGCCATCTGAGAACTTATGCTGTCACCATTTAAACGAAGGTATCAAAATATAATTAAAGCTGAGGTTAAAATCCAAGTACAATTACAGCCAATGGAGTGTGAGTGAAATTTTAGGTAATATTTGTTGAATGAGGCATTGGAGTCATCTATATGCCAGTACAAAATAGCCTGCTTGTATGTTATTAAAATGGAGTGAATTTTGTAGACTTTTAGCCAAGAAAGGTTTACCCCTAGTCAGACTAAGCAGAATGTTAACTTCTAGACTCTCACAAAACTTGACTACCATGGTATGAATCAATTCTCTTAGCTTCCTAATCAGCTGTCAACAGAACTCATCCTTAAAAAAGCAACAATATGAACTTTATTCAGCCATCTTCCAGTGACAGTCATTAAACCTTAGTTGAATGTCATGTTGAGTGGGGCCCTTTAGAGATTGGTCCTGGTCTTGTTCTGTTTAATATTTTCATAATTAATTTAGATAAAGATATAGAAAGTACAACTATAAAGTTTGCAGATGTTACTGAGCTGTGGAAGAGTTGCAAGTGTTTTGGAGGATTAGTTTAAATTCAAAATTATCTGTACCAACTGGAGGAATGGTCCTTAATTAAATTATAGAATGAAACTCAATAGGACAAATGCAAAGTTAGGAACAATCAGTTGTGCACCTACAAAATGGGAGGTAACTGTCTAAGCAGGAGTACTTCAGAAAGAGATCTGGGAGTATAGTGGATCACAAAATAAATAGGAGTCAACAGTGTCACAAAGGTGGAAAAAATAACATTGTTCTGGAATGTATTAGCAGGAGTGTTGTAAGCAAGACACAAAAAGTAATTCTTCCACTATACATTGCTCTGGTAAGGCCTCAACTTAAGTACTGTTTGAGGTGCCATATTTCAAAATGGATGAATTATAGAAAGTCCAGAGGAGAGGAACAGAAACGCTTTAAAGTCTAGAAAACATGATCTGTGAGGAAATGTTGAAAACATTGAGTTTGTGCAGTCTGGAGAATAGAAGATTGAAGTGGGATATGGTAACAATTTTCAAGAACATAAAAGACAAGAAAAAAGATGAAAATGGTTCTGTTTAGCCTTTGAGGTTAGGACAAAAAGCAATGGTCCTAATTTGCACCAAGGGAGGTGCCTTGCTATCAGTGTGGTTTGCACTGGAACAAATGGCTTAGGGAGGATGTAGAATCGCCATCACTGGAGATCTTTAGGAACAGCGGACTGGTCTAGTTATTACTCAGACCTGCCTCTAGTTCAGGAGGCTGGATTAGACCTGTTGAGGCCCCTTCCAGTTCTACACTTGTATGTTTCCATTCTTGCTGAGAACTATGCCTGTCTTGATGTCTACTATTTGACTTCGTTATGTAAACAAAGATCAGATCTTCTACAGTTAGCCTTGTCAACTGATTTTCTGTATCTTAAGACTTAATTGTTACACAATCAATACCTGAAGGAGACACTAATCTCTAAGTGTATGTTTGAAGTAATGAGGTGCTCTTCAATGGAAGTGGAAGTACTTACCATTCTCTGAGTCTAAAGTTTGTGAACTGCATGAATATATTTTCTTTCTCCTTGCTATCCAAAGACCAAAGAAAATATATCCAGGGCACAATACTGCAAAAGCAATGGTAGCTAACAAAGTGATGCCAAAGGATGACTTCAAACACCATCATATAAACTGTGTTGCAGTCACATTTGGTTGTAGTTTAGAGAAGCAAGTTCTTCTCTTAAGAAACTGCTTCTTGGTTTTTTCTAATACTAGAGCTAGCAAGAGGTGATTGAGTCACAAATCTTACAAGTCTTAAATAGCTTGCAAGAGTCTGTTCAGGAGGTAATTATAGTGAAGACAAATAATAGTAATTGCCAAGCTTTTTTTTGTGGGTTTTTTTTTGGGGTGTGTGTGTGTGTGTGTTTTTATTAAGGAAAGAGAAGTGATGGCTCTCACATTTGAAAAATCCTTTGGGGGAGGTTGTTTAAGAAAACCAATAACATAACAAACTTCAAGTTATATTTTTTCTTAAAGTAGAGCAATTCAACCATAGTTGGGAACCTGATACAGTATCAAAAATCTCCCCATATGAGAGTTAAGCATCTGAGTTAAGCTCCTACTTTTGAAAGTTCTCCAAAGTGAAAATAAAGAGTTAATGAGAATCATAAGCAGCACATTTTTAAAAACTGATATTTTTCTATGCAAGGCTGAAAATGGTCATGTTTGGGCAAACCTGTGACCAAGGTATTCAATTTTCTTCAGCAAAAATGAACCAAATTAGTAGAAAAAAGCAGGCCTATATTTCTAGTATCACTGTGATGAGTCACGCTTACAAGCCTGTTAGTATGGTATTTGCATTAGAAATCAACTAGGAGTAGAAAATGAAATGTTTCTTTCCTGAAATTTGCCCTCAGTCTACCATTGCAAAAATCTGTAGGTGCATTAATGCTAAAGTTTTCCTATATTCATTTTTCCAGAAAGTCTGAACAAAAGTTTTTAAAATAGAGTACAGTTAACAGGTGCTATCATGATTTGGAACATCACCACCTAAAATTCACTTTTCCTCTCTTTGTGTGTTAGGATTGCAGTTGAAAATACAGCTCTTAGAAGACAATTTGAGGTAAATGACAGCTCAATAACAGCACAGACCATTGAGAGCCAGGACTGGTGGCTGGAAACTACCCTTAGGGGACCCCAGAGGAACTTGGCCACCACACACAAGATAAGTGGACATCTGGCTATCTAAAATCATGCCCGGCCATGGATGTTGCTGGACCAGAAAGTGGCAGACTTGAGAGATTAAAAACTACATACCCCATTAAAAAAGATATGGGCTGGTTATATTTTCCTTGATTTTGAGCTTCAATGCATGCCATAAGGAAGGGTCCCTTCTTATCATGGGTTTTTCCTGGGTCAGGTGATGTGTTGAAGCCCATTTGTATAATGGGTGAGGGTTTTCATATGGAAAGCAATGAAGGTCAAATATCTTTTCATACATTTATTCCATTAATTTTATTGATCTTCACAAGTGCCCAGAAATTGGACAAGGTGCCTCTTAAATCCAAATGAATAGGTGAAAAGGGTTATATCTATGCATAAAATCACTAAAGAAGGTTTTTTATCAAGTGTTCAGAATTCATTATGCCACTACCTATCCATGATTATACATTGCTAGTGTTGTGACTCTTCCTCATTGTTTTAAAACTCCTGTCCAGTAATAATGATCTTGGCGGCAGGGTGGGGGTAGGGGGGAAGATGTTGGTCTGGACTTTACCCTACAGCTAGATGAGGAATAGAAGAGTTTTTATAAAACAAAATTCAACCAAATTAATCCACTCAAGTTTATGCCAAATTAGCATTGTTTCTGTTACAAAACTAGAGTGTAGTTGGCAGTGCTTCTTCTGTGCCGGTACTTGCCGGTACCCAGTACCACAACCTAAGCAGTCCCAGCCATAGGATTGACTGGGGAGAGGGGATGGGGAGACAGCTCAATACCTGAACCTTCTTCCCCCAATGCCCTCTCTCCAAAAAAGCACTGGTAATTGGTAAAGTCTTACATGGAGAAGGCCAGATGGGAGCAACTGGAGACTAAAGAACCCTGGCTGAGGTATATTTGCAGACCTGCACAGGAAAGTTGGTTTGAGCAGTTTATTTTACAAATCATATGACTGCACATAGTAATTTTATAAAATGCATGTAAAATCAGAGTGTAAGAAGAAATCTTAGACTATAATGCTGTAACAAGAAAACCATGCCCTATTTTTGCACAGGCATGAATACCACTCATTTCCTGGTTGTTCTTTGTGGCCAGTGCACAGTCATATCCAGTGAAAGAAAAAAATATATCTTAAAGTATAATACAAATTATTTTGTATTGATTAAATATATTAAAACAACAAGTGAAATGTAGCCATTGTGATAAGGGCCTCTTCTACCTAGGCCACTGATTGGACCAGTCTCCTACCCCTCCCCCCAGTGGCTGGGGTTTTGCAAAACATCTCTGAGGTAGGGAGCCCAGCCACTCTTCCTGAAACTTGCACCCCGGCTGTTTCTGAGCTGAAGCTGGTCTGACTCCATCTCAGACTTCTGCTCTTTTGCTCTCTTGTTCTCTGTCTCTTCTACACCTCTCCTCACCTTCACCCCCTCTCTCTTCCACCTGTGGGAGTTTTTTTAAAGGCCTCCAGCAAGCAAACAGTGGAGTCAGCTGGCCCCAGTTTGCCTGAGCCAGCTCCCGCCCAGCCTCTTCCAATTCCCTTGTTCTCCTTTGCTTCTATTTAGCAGGGCTGTGGGCTGTCTTTCTTCCACTCTGAAGGAGCCTTCTGGCCTGACCCTGCCACACCATGGATACAGAGGTACTGTACTAATCCATGATAAAGAAAAAAAGCCCAAAGTTTAAAATATGAAGAAACATGTATAATATATAATAGGCTACTTAGAATGGAGTTCTGGCATCATCCTTTGGCTTTGAACGTGGCCATTGTGTTAGTAGCTTATAACATGAGATTAGTGCAACTTGCAGGTACATAAACGTACACATACAGCAGCAAACTCTTTCCCCATTTAGCAGGTTCCCAGGTTTGGCTCACTAACTTACTCACAGAATGCGGGGAGGGGGAGGACCTTGGTGCGCATGAGCTGCTTGCTAAGGTTTTCAAAACTGCATGTGTAAGTGTGGAATGTAGTGGCACAGACACAGTGCCAGAAGGATTCAAATTAATCTTTTATAGTGATTTCTTCCACTGTGTTGCTGATTGGCAATGCCTACAGTGATTTCAGTGAATGCTATGAAAAATAGAATGATACAAGAAATGGATTAACTCTTCCAGCTGCACCTAGAAGGAAAAACAATTTTCTGGATCAATTTGTTCAGCTGTCCTTAGCCAGTGTCACTATGGGAAGGCCTGGCATGTCATGATAAAGCCTGTTAAAAAGAGAGATCCTCTGGGTACTAGACCTCCAGTAGATGTTTTCTATCCTTTGAGTATTCAGAAATGCAATATAAGAATGGGCAAGAAGCAGCCATAGCTCATGGAAACAAAACAGCAGTCATGTAGCACTTTAAAGGGTGGGAGGGGTTCGGAGGAAGCGTTGTCCCACCAAGTGAGTTGTTGCAGCGGGGAGGACTTGAACATTTTTTCAGTGATGGTTCTTGTTAAACCAAACAAACTGAATAAAACAAACAAGAAAATCCTGATGGTCTTGCTAAGAATCTGGGCATAATATAATCAGATGATATATGGGAGTATGTAAGAAGCTCTGATGAATATGCGGGCGAAATTGTGTAATAATGGATTTTATTTATTGCATTTTCATAATAGGCTGCTTACATGATGCTTTAAAATGTCATGGGAATTTGTTTTATGTAAAATATGGTAGTTAATTTACTTTAGGATATACCAATGAGAGCACAGATATGCTGATGTACATACACACTCCTCATTTCTAATCACAGTGCAGTTTGGGTTCACGTGCCCAGCAGCTGTCCAATCTAACTGAGCTGAGATTAGGGTTGGATTTTTTGGTTGTATATGTTGCACTATAACTTTGCCTATTAAGATGAACACCCGTTATCAGAGATGAGAAGGATAGTGATACCTGGGCAGCCAGAAGAACTGGAAGGGGGATGCTATAAGGAAGGTTTGGGAATCTCTGATGTAATGGTTTTATGTTATAACTGGAAGCTTTGTTTGTTAGACTTAAACAAGTTGAGGGCAAAACAAATTATATGCCTCAAGAGCTTGTTGTTTCAACATTTCCAACCATAAATAATTAGTGTACAGTGGTAATTGTTCAGCAGGTTCTTTCTCTTGCAGTAGAATGCGTACTGAAGAATAGAAGTCTGTTGGTTGCAGATAAGTAATTCCTGAAAGTCACTGTAGGGTAACTGCGAATTGTCCAGAGACATCCACCAAAGATGAAGTTGAATAACAGCTGGGGTCAGACCTGCTTGTAAATGGTCGATTTATGCTCAGAGCTATTTATGTTTTAATTAGTCTCTAAAATGAAGAAAGATCTGACAAATGAGATCATGTGTCACTGTTGGATTATAAATCTAAAGCAAATTATGTGAACCTGTATACAGTTTTTGTTTTTTTTCTGGACAGAGCCCCAATCATTTCTGTAGCAAATGGCTTTCTTCTGCCTACTCTAGAATAATATGCACATTTCTTAATGATGGATATGCCAAAGAGCATTAATCCATTTTTCCTTCTGTTCTTATGAGACAGTAAATTACCTGTCTGTTTAGGTTTTTTTTCCCCCACAGCAATTCACCTCAAGTGTTTTTGTTGCTTTGAAGCAGAGGCCCAGAGAGGTTAAGTGACCTGCCCACTGTCACATGGCAACTCAGTGGCAGAAGCCAGGAACAGAAGCTAGTTTTTCTGATTTCTAGTCAGTGGGTTTTGAACCAGGGGACTTGTCTACATGGTGTATGAATGTACACTAGCTGGGGCATAGGTTTCAGTGTACTGTGCACTCACTGGCTCTGTGGACCAGGCTATCAGTCAGTAAAAGTTCTCCAGTGTGTGGTGAGGTACCACAGTTTAAAATGGGACTTTCAGCATGCGTGGGAGGAATTATAGCCTCTGCCTGTGGGCTCCACATGGCCAGGTAGTGCATGACATGCTAGAATTCACTAAAAGATGCATCCCAGTTGTGTAGCCAATGCACCTTGTAGGCCACACAAAGACCTACAGGACCACAGAAGAGACCTCTACCACTTGAACTAATTCTAATAGTCTGTAGCAAGGGTGTGCCTGACAGTTGACACTCCTGGCTGGCCCTAGGCCTGCCTCAGTTTCCTTTTCAATGAATGCTCCTTAAAAACTCCATGTGGTCCGGATACTGAAAATATTCTACCTTCTCAGGTCCAATTTATTAACTCTTAGCACATTCATGGGGTAATATATCACATGAACATATCTCTTATGCATCTGACGAAGTGGGTCTTTGCCTATGAAAGCTTATGTTCCAATAAATCTGTTACTCTATAAGGTGCCACAGGATTTCTCCCCCTCTGATATATATCTGTTGGGATAACTCATGAAATAGCAGTCCTCAAAACATGCTGTTTTAGGTCATTATCACCTAGGAACAGGCACAAGATCCAGGAAAAAAAAAGCTTAACAACTGTGTCAAAGAAAGCAAGTGGGGTACAAATGTAGCCAGAGGTGTTGCATTGTCATCCTGTATTTACGTATGTTTGTTTCTAGTGACAGTGTCTTGTATTGTGAAGTTGGCATGCACTAACTCATAGTGGATTACAGTGACCATGGTTGATGCACACAGTTGTGCTAAGGTAGAAGGTACTCCAGGGAGATTTGTCCCTGCCTGGCTGGGCTTGTTATGTAGCTTCAATGCAGAGGGGACTGATGTTCTCTCTTTGCTGAACGCTGCTGAGAAGATTTTCTGTCTAGGTATTTATTGGTTCTAAATGCTGCAGACTTTGGGAGACTTGAGGGGATTGTCTATGTTGTGCAATTTAAGATGGTAAGCTGCACCTCTTGGAGTCTTCCGTGTGCCTGTCTGTGACATGGACCCCCTCGGGGAGTCCACTTGCTCTGGACCCCGGGGCCTCCATTCCAAGAGGGAGTAATGCAGACTTGTTCTTCAGACCAAAGTGACTCTCAGCCAGCATGAAACAGGAGGGTTTATTGAGCACTGAACAGCATAGGAACTCTCAAGCCTGTAGGCCTGGCCTCCCTAGCACAACATCTCTGAGTGTCCCCTGCAGCTCTGCCTGATCTCTCCCCTGCCCGGTCCAGAAGCCCCCTCCTTCAAGCCAAGCCTCTGATATCCCCCTCCTGCAGCTCCTCCATGCCCTTTGTCCTCCAACCAGGTAAACAGGGGTTGCCTGTCCCTTCTCTTCCCTGTCTCTTCTCTCCTCCACCCTTCCACTGTCCCCCGGCTGGAACCAGCTGGTCAGGTCACCAGGATCTTCTCTCCATAGCCCATTGTTCTTGCACAGGCCAGAAGTGGCTGTGCTGGTCTAAGCTGTCTCTCTCCAGTCACCAGGTCACTCTCCCTTTCCCTTGTTAATCAGTAAGTCCCAGAGACACTGAGTGCTACCCCCACTGCATGCCAACCCTTTAAACACCCCACCAATCTCCTACTTCACCACAGTTTCTGTACAGCAATTCTATTTATTTCAGATGTCAGATTGTTATTGTTCTATATTCTCTAGAAGCTTGTTTCAAGGCCAGTGGGAGTTTTTGGCTTAACTTCTTTGGGTTTAAGACGATGTCCTATATTTATTGGTAAACGTATGTGTACTTTGCATGGGAGGGTGTTCTGAAATGGAAATGGGGGGAGCTCTCTTCTTTGTGCAGACCTTGACTGGCAGTTTTTTGCCTCCTCACTTCCTGGTGCACAGAATTATAAATCTTATTGCACTGCTGCTTCTCTTGTGTGATGGGAAGTGGAAGAAATAGAATTACTAGTAAGGAATTTCCATTTGTCTTTGATTCTGTTCCAGTTGAATTCAATTAGAGTTGAACTTATATGGGAACAAGACTGGTACCAGAGTTTAATTCTTTTGGGATTTATTCCAAGGTTTTATATTAGACTGTGTTTGGCAGTTAACAAGAATAAAAATGGGCCATAGGGTTAATGATTATTTTTAAAAGATGGTATTTTCTTTTTTGACTGGCCCAGAATAAACAGAGAAGGAGGGAGCCCGCAGACCAGACTGGAAGATAAATAAAGCTGTTCCTGATTTAGATTAGGTATACACTTCCTCTTCCCTCAGCGGCCTTTGTTCAACACTTGATCTTAAACCTTACTGACCATTTTTGGTTGATCTACCTGTTTCTGAATGCAGGAGACAACTCAGTAGTATCTCAAATTACCCCAATAACCTTCAAGAGTTTGTATTCACAACCAACCGAAGATGGTAATAGCAGAGAAATTTAGTTACCGATAAATATTATCAGTCGTTGCATGTAACATTTCCTATAAAGAGTCTTGAATACCTGACATTAATCATCAATGCCAAAACTTTAACCTTTGTAGCTTGCTTTACATTAACAAAAATGCCATTTGGAATGGCAGATTACTTACGTTACTACCACGGATGGCCAATCTTCCAAACTCAGTTTTATGAGGTTTTTACTGTTGGGCATTAAATTCTCTTTATTTTTTCCCCAATAACATATTTTAAAAGATGATTTTAGATGGTAAGATTCTTGTTTTCCAGCAGGCTGGTATTCACTGTAGTGTTCTCTCAAAGGTACTTATATGGGCTTGGCCTCCCTAGCACAACGTGTCTGAGTGTCCCCTGCAGCCCTGCCTGATCTTTTCTCTGCCCAGTCCAGAAGCCCCCTCTTTCCAGCCAAGCCTCTGATATCCCCCTCCTGCAGCTCCTCCATGCCCTTTGTTCTCCAACCAGGTAAATAGGGGTTGCCTGTTCTTTTCATCCCTGCTTCTTCTCTCCTCCATCCTTTGTTTTTCCCTGGCTGGAACCAGCTGGTCAGGTCTCCAGGATCTTCTCTTCGCAGCCCATTGTTCTTCCACAGGCCAGAAGTGGCTGTGCTGGTGTAAGCTGGGTCTTTCCAATAGCCAGGTCACTCTCCCTTTGCCTTGTTAATCAGTAAATCCCAGGGGCACTGAGTGCTACCCACACTACACACAAACCCTTTGAACACCCCACCAATCTCCCACTTCGCCACAGTTTCCATACAGCAATTCTATTTAGTTTAGGTGTAGGGTCAGTATCGTTCTATATTTCCTAGATGCTTGTTCTCCAGCACCTCACACTCGGTGACAGATTTTTATCCTCTTGGGATGAATGAGGACACTGGTGGGTAGAACAGTTCTGAAGTACAATGCTGCTAAGCTGTGCTGGGTGCTCCCAGTGCAGTGTGTTGCACTTTGTATGTGTATGAAGTTCGAAGATGGGACACTGAGGCAAGAGGTGGACTCAGTAAGTTGCTCACAGTCACACACACAGTCTTTGGGCACTACCTTACTCACCAGATCATTCTCTCTACACTGTGTGAACAAGTGCAGGTCAGATTACATGCCTCTGGGGCAGGGGTCAGCAACCCCAGACACAGGCGCCAGGAGTGGCACATAAGCCAATTTTCATTGGCATGTGAGGTGAGAGCTCAGCCCTGCTCCTCTCCCACATGCAGTCATGATCTTGCTCAAAGCCAGGCCACCTTTGGATTAACAAAAGACCATCTAATGCTACCAGCCACACCCTGAACAGTAAATCTCTGCATCTTAATTTATTAACGCAGCTGTTGTAAGTAGGACTATTAGTGGCTTCAGAAAGTACCACCAGCACTTGGACTGTATGTAGTGGTCAAAAGGTCAAATTTTGGAACGCCACCTTGGAAAGATTGATGACCCTTGCCATAGGACTTTTGCATTCAAGCCCGAATGTGGGTGTGGACAATTAGGTATTTGCTCCCACCAGAATCCTATGGCCCTTCAGGTCTTGTTCCAAGCTGGGAACATTACATGCTTTTTCACTTCCAAGAGCTCCATCTCTGTTAACTCACATCCATCCAGTCTAAAGCATAACATACCTCTGCACTCCCTGCATAGGCAGACATGCTTTTGCTTCATGATATGCTGCTAAAATGCTTAGCGGCAGTTACAATATTGACACCAAACAACATGAGCTCTGGAGGAAACTCAGTCTTGTTTGGTGCTCACATACACAGCCCTGTGCACCACTTAACCTGATGAACATGGCTTTGGTTGCTCTTAAGTCAGCCCTGAAGAGGAGCATAAAGGAGGATAAAATAATTGAAACTAGCAGAGCGACCTGGGCTGCTTTTAGCCCTTCATGCAACTGGGAAACAAACGTTATACTAATGAGCAGATGGCCAAAAGTACCTCTGAATGGTGGTCAGAGTTATGCTGGAGGAGATGGGGCAGGAGTAATTGCACTGTTGAAGCTGCCACACTTTCGTTTCTGCTCCATGGTGGTACAGGGTGGGCTAAACAGTACAAGGTGCCTTGTTGGTAAGACTTGCTGACTGAGTTCTACACTAGATAAACTATTAGACCTCATGGTTCACCACCAGTGCAGTTCCACAGATGGTTGTAACAGTGGAAGATGCAGCATAGGCGAGACTTAGACATTTTTGCTGCAATGCCTCACCATCACTGGATTTACACCAGTCCTGAATTATAGATCCGAATTTTCTTGTTGGCAGAGAAATAGGAGCTCTATTTAGCCACATTGACTTTGAGCTGATGGCTAGATTCCTCAGAGGATTCATCAAGATTTAGGTTTTACTGGTCTGTTGGAGGGAGAGGTGTGAGTCATGAACATAAAGTTGGCAGCTGAATTTTTATTTGTGAATTAAATCACCCAGAGATAAGGTTAGAGGAAAAGGAGAAGGGGACCAAAACCAGAGATCCCTGGAGCATCCTGAGAAAGTAAGAAAGGGGTTGAGAAGGATCCTTTGAGAGAGCAATAAGAGAGTAAGGATGAGAAACATGAGAGGACAGAAGTATTGAAGCCCCAGAGGATAAAATTTCAAGAAAAAGTACATGGCCAGCTGTGTTGACAGGTCAAGGAAGATCAGGGTGGAGTGCCGGTTCTGAGCTTTAGCAAGGAAGAGTTCCTTAGAATGCAAAGGTGGAAGCTGGACTGGTGATGGTCTAGGATGGAATTAGAGGAGAGGAGCTCCAGCTGGTGACTGTGTAGAGGCAAGTGTGATCCAAGACTGGTTTTTGTTTTTAAGGTGTGAGAGGCAAGTAGGGTGGAATTTTGTGGGTGTAAAGATCCAGAGCAGTGAGCGAGAATGGTGGTGGAAATTGGTGTGAGGGTCATAGGTGGAATGGGACCACCTAGGTGAGAAGCAGGGTTGGCAGAGGAGAACAGATGAAATTACTGTATCACTGGCAGGAGGAAGAGCAGAAGCAGAGGGACAGAGATGGATGGGAAAGGAAGGGAAGATGAGCTAAAAGAGGTGTGAAGGTCACCTCATACTTTGTCAATATTCTTTAGGAATACATTAGCCAGATCTTGGAAGGCAGGAGAAAAGGAAATCAAAGGTTCCAAAATGACATTTGGAGTTGCAGGAGTTGGATTCACTTCAGCTGGAAAAGAGTGGTTTAGCTAGGAAGATGGGAAAGGTGAAGAGAGATGGAATGAATTTACATTGAAAGAAGTGAATCTGAATGTCCTGGACACTTATGATTGTGGAAAAGTTTTGCTTTTTTAATTTCTGTTGAAAAGCTAAGTGAAATCAAGCAAAAGGTATTTTTTTAAATATATTTGCTCAATAAATGAAGTCACTTAGGTTAGCCAGTGTCGTCTTAACGATTCCTGAAAGATTACAGGTAGGTTAGTTTTGTTCTTTATCTTCCCATAAAAATAAAGTTTACTTACATCATATGCACACATCCACCAACCATTTCTGGCTGGCTTGCAGACCTATCATGTGATGAGAGAAAATCTTGTGAATAGTCTACATGTCTGACTGTTCCAGTTCAGCTACTGTGTATGGCTGCATGTGTGTTGCTTGTTGCGTTAAGTGTCCAGTTTAAAATAGAACCTAATCATTCTATCTTCAGCCATCCATATCAGAAATTCACAGCCCACTGCAAAATGAAGACCTCTGGAGTCTTGCTCTAATCCATCATGCTGAAGGGTTTGGATGGAATCGTGCTATGTTTGACCACTGCAATTTGGAAAAAAGAGCCAAATCCGTCTTCCTTCTGACTTTAAAGTTAAACCTGCTAAAGACTTCTGTGCTTTCTGGCCTTGATTAAGGTGTTTTTTCAAACCAGTACAGGCTGTTAAGTTTCTAGGTGTGTGGTTTCTTTGCTTTGTTGGCACTGAAATCTTTGGGCAATCTCAGATTGCATCTTCATCACGAATCGAAGACCTCCTAAGCTTGAGTCCATCCTATTTAAATGGCCATAACTTCAGAATCATTGATTTCCCTTTTTTATTGGCTTATTCAGTGGCTCTGGTTCAGTACATCTTCAGGGTTGTCCTTTTCACCAAGGCTTCTTGGACACCCAAGACAAAATTCTGAGTTGCCCCCTTCTATTGGAAGCTCTGGAAAAAATGGCAGACGTACCACAGTGATCTGGTGTAACCACAGACATTTTTGGAAGATATTGGAAAAATATGCATCTCTGCTTCTACTGTTCCTAACTTGTCCCCCAGAAACAAGTAGTGAGATGTGCAAGGGATATAAATTTTCACCCACAATTGAATTGCTGGTTTAAAAAAAAGTAATATTTTTCACATACAAATTGCCCTTTTAAGAGGATGATCACCTATTTCTGGATTCTCCATTTGTTACTTAGCCTTGTTAATCTTATTTGGTCATACCAATCAGAGCTGATGGTTAGCAATAGCCAGATGGTCCAAAAAGGCACCACAACTGAAGCTTGAGGTATAAGAGACTAACAACATACTATACTGTGCTATAAAAGGTACATGATTTAAGTATGGCAGTTTATCAAATAGAACAGGTATTTCATGTCTTACAGGAGATTTTTCTGTGCCAACATGTGACTTCTGTGAGTAGATGAAGTGTTTGGAGTAGCAGATGGAATTTTGTGCAAGCAGTTTTGCCCTAGAGAAATAAGGAAACTTAAGACATTAAAATATAAAATTTTACAAAATTCTTAATATAGTATAAAACATTGGTTAATTTTAGTACATTGTAAATCCTAACTCTAAGGGGTTTGGCAGCAACTAAATAATTTTGAAATACTTGTAATGATTGTTGCCCTATTGTGATTATATCTGTAAACAGAATTAAATTGCATTTTCATGATGACTTTTTCCGTTAAAAGTGAGTTGTGGTTTCGTGGAGTACTTGTGTCATGATTTTATCCTGTACGCTTTAAAAATACATACAGGCTGCACTTTCCAAAAGTAGGACTCTCTGTTCTGGCAACATGCTGGATCAGACAACCTGGAGCTGGGAGCATAGTGGGAGGAAGGCCAATAGTTGGGAGTTCTGCTGTGCTGGGAACCTGGTAGCCTTGCTGGACTGGGAGCCCCATGGGACTGACACCCATGGAGCCAGGGTTGGCATCTGTGAGGTTGTCCAGGGCAGGGGCTGGAGCTGGCACTCATGTGGCCACAGATGGGAGCCCAGCCAGAATCTGGGGCTGGTGGCAGGTTGTCCAGGATTGGAGGTAGTGGGGCTGCAGGCAGGGGAAGCTGGTTGGGACATAAGTGGAGCCAGCAGCAGGCTGGGAGTGGGCAGGGGAGCAGAGGCAGGGGACTTCCCCAGGTCTGGCAAATTTCCCCATTCAGGACCAGTCAAGTCCCAAGGGTGCTGGACCAGGGAGATCCAGCATGTGCTTCTTAAAGATAGATGTGCATGGGATACATGACCTTTTGAAAATATGTAGAAGGATAATTTGTGAATAACTATAACTTTTCAGTAATATCTTAATACTAAGTGTAGAAGATATCCTATAGATGGTGCATCTGTTTGTGGGAAAGGTACGTAATTTAACAGGACATTAACTGCATAGTAGGAATCACAGAGGGTATGCTACTGAAGGCATGAACATCCTGAAAGTAAGTTGAATTTTACTGTTGTGTGAGGTAGTCTTTTGATAACATTTGGACTGCTTAATATTGGATTACTCAACACTTTCCTTGGAGTAAAAAGTATTGGGAACATCAAGGAAGGTACTACGCATTGTTAAATCGGCTGGGGTTACTAAATACTAGATACAGTTCTGGCTTTTCTGTGTAATTCAATATATTGTCACTTGCCCTTCAGTAATAGACATGTGCCTGGACATTTTATTGCTTTTTCAGCCCCCCTTCAAAAAGGAAGACACCAGTTCTCAATTCTTTCCAAGCCCAGTATTCTCACAGCTTTTAGTGCCTTTGCATCTCTTCAGAGCTAAGCTCTTCTCAAGTCATCTGAAATAATGGTGCTCCATGTAGGTCAGTCAATTATACAAGCTCTCTGACTGGCTTTATCTAGACTTCAGTTGTGGCAAAGGCCCCTCTTATCCAGGTCACTGCTTGGATCAGTCCCTCTGGGGCTTGCAGCAGGTTTCTGGGGTAGGGAGCCCAGCCACTCCTCCCAGGACTCCATCCCATGCTGTTTCCCCACTGAAGCTGGTCTGACTTGCTCTCAAACTTTTTCTCTTTTGCTCTCTCTCTCTCCTATACCTCTCCTCCCATTCTTCCACTCTTTCTTCCACCTTCCAGCTGTGGGAGTTCTTAAAGGCCTTCAGCAAACCAGCAGTGGCATCAGCTGGCCTCAATTTGCCTGAGCCAGTTCCCTCCCAGCTGCTTCTAATTGCCCTGCTGCTGCTCCCCACCCCCCCCTTCTATTCAGCAGGTCTTTTCACCTTTTGGGCTGCCCTTTTCCCATTCTGAAGGAGCCCTCTGGCCTGCCACACAAAGTAATGATATAGTTCAGGGTAAGGCTCTCATGTTGGTATAATGTCCACAAGAGCTTGTTTTTATTCCATTCGATAAAGTAGAGATGCTAAATAAACATAGCACAGTTCTTACATGGAACAAAGAAATAAGAGACTTGTGTTCAAAGATTAGAAGACTAAGGGAAATTCTACACTACAGGGGAAAGTCAGTCAAGGATATGCACAGTCTGAGTTACATTAGTAGCATAACTCAAGTTGATGTAGTTTAGATCTACTTTTGGCGGTATCTACACCACACTGGGGCAACGGGAGAAACTCTCCTGTCAACTCCCCTTACTCATCACCTTCTGGAGGAGTACTGCAGTTGACTTCCAAACTGTCAGCACTCGATTTAGTGGGTCTTCACTGGAGCCACTGAATCAACTCCTGATGGTTCAATCACCACAGTAGTGATCAACCCAGTAGGGGAGACGTTTAGAGTGGAGGCCAGTGTTCCCTGTAAGATGAGTGCTCAGGAGAGATTTGGGAGCTGTCCAGCTGATCAGTAGAGCACCCACAGCTGGCAGCATGTTTTTGTTGGTGGAACATGTAACAAAATTTATTCCACCCTTGGATGGAAAAAAAAATTAGGGGAAACACTGGAAGAGGCACATGTTTCTTTATCAATACTGTGAGTGTCTAGGGAGTCAGAAGTAATTTAAGGGCTTCTGTTACCTTGAGGCCAGCTGGCTTGCCCATTGGACCTCCATGACTCTTGTAATCTGATGTAACTTTCTGTGTGCTAGTTTATCATCGTAAGTAAAAGTCATTAAAGCTCCTTCATGCCAATCAGTTTTATGATTTACTCATACTGATATTAAATCACAGCAAAGGTAAACCAGGTAACTTCCTCATTTAGGAGATTATATTTTTCGCGCTCTCTTGCGCGCACACACACACGTTTTCCTTTTATCTTTCCTCTTTTCCACATTTTTATGTCAAATTCTCTCTCTCATCTTTCTTTTTTGCAAATTCATTATGCTTTTTTTAGACCTTGGTTGTAGAAAACAGGCTGATAATCTTCACTGTAATGATGTTCTCTAGGCAGCTGACTGTAATCTATCCTTAAACACTTTCTTATGTTAATGATTTTTGTGTCCTTACAGCAATCTTGGTTGCCTTGATAGGAGCATCTGTGCATAATGACAAAGTAGATTTTAATCCTAGAGAGAGACAGAAGATGATTCCTTTTGGTCCTTATTCATTATGTCCCAACATAATCATGACTAGCTCTTGGTCACCCATGTATTGAATGAATACATTACTAACTTTCGTGGGTCTGTGCCATGAAAGCTCACCTAATAAATTACTTTATTAAAAGTGCTACTTACAGTGCTATTTGACTGCTTTTGTGTTTTGATACTAACCTACAGTGCTTTAGCACAAAGGAAACATTAGTTGGTAATATGTAAACCCTCAAAATGTGTGAGTTCAAGTTGCGCTTAACTTGCATTAATGTGAGTTAAGCGCAACTCAAAATCTTGCTCCCTGCAGCCCTGGCTCAATTGACCCTTTGTGGCCCTGGTTCAACCATCCCAACCCCGCTAGCCACCCACACATGGCTCCAGCTCACCCTGTGCCCGACTCTGGCTCTGGCTCACCACCCCTCACATGCGACTCTGGCTCAACCCTCCCTAGCCCTGGTTCAATCCCCACTGCCTGACTCTCTCACCACTCAAGCATGGCTCTGGCTCAACCATCCCACCGTGGCTTAATGCCCCCCACCCACGGCCCTGGTTCAGACCACCTGCCCACAACTCTAGCTCAACCCCAGTACAACCCACACACTCTCGGGCACGGCTCTGGCTCAACTCCAACCCCTGCAGCCCTAACCCACCCCAGGCTTAACGCCCCGGCCTCCTCCCAGGCCCCAACCCACTGCAAGGCTTACCACCCCCCCAGCCCTAGGACTTATCTTTCAAAAGGAGCTCCAAGTGCTCCCGCTGCTTTCCCGTCTGCAAAACGTGCATTCTGCCAGGGAAAAAAACACCCCTGACTTGAGTGAAATTCAAGAGTGTGTGGGACCACAACCCTTGTGTAAATCAAGGCACTACTATAATATGTGTTAACCTTGCTTTGTGGATCACCATTGTAAACTAAATTACACATCACTTCCTTAGTGTATTTTGTAGGTTTCAATACAATTCTGTCCCATTTTTAGTTAATAATTACTTCTATTAGATAAATCATGGTGACTATTGGTGACCCCTTTTGAGAGTTTCAGGTGGGCACTCCAGCCTACATATTCAAAAGAAGAGTACTTTTATTTAGACAGCTAAAATAAGGACCAGAATTTAAAAAAAACTCGCATGCCACGATAGTCAAAATATCTGACCGCTAATTTCTCTATTTGAATAAAAGTTGAGCATTTTTGCAAATCTGAGGTGTATATACACCTGCACACATCTGTGCGTGGGATATACACCTTAAAATGCAGCAAAGCTCACTTTCTGATCCCTACAGGCCAACTGTTATGCCCATTTAGAGTTATATGTTTTCTGCACAGGTACTGGGGTCTGCATGGGCAGACTTCAGGATCAGGCCTAAGTTTTACGAGAATTCTAAGAAACTGACTGAAGCAAAGGGAAAATATTCCTTTTCTCATGATCCAAAGTATCTAGTATTCTGGTGTATAACTGACTATTCTAATACCCTTCATATTGTGGGTTGTAGGAGGTTGTGGGTTTTCAAAGCATGCTAAGTTGCATTTACAAACTAAGTGGTAAAACTGAAATGACCACTAGATGTATCTGAGTGTCGGAGTTAATTTAAAATAGTGACTTCTAGATGGGGTCCTCTGTGAATACTCCTTCATCTCTTTTCTACTCCTGGTACCCATGCACGTTACCCACCTGACTTTGGTTAGCCCAAAATGCAATCAAAGGAATGCAGAGAAAATTGGGAAATAGCCTCCTTGTCCATGGTAATGCCCATATTCATGCTGCTGATGGGGGACAGGTGGGCAAAGGAAGCAGTTGCCCAGGAGCCCAGTGATTTAAAAAGGCCCAGAGCACCAGCCATGGCAGCAGTAGCACTTGGTGCCCTGAGCCCTTTAAATCACAACCAGAGCTCTACCTTGCTGCCTGGGGAGGTGGGAGCACCATGAGGAGTGCTCCAGGCAGTGCTGGTGGTGGGGGAAAGGGCTGCAGTGCAAGTGGTGCTGAGGGGCAGCCACTCTTGGCTCCACCCTGGGCCCCACCCCTCCCTGGAACATGGAGACAGGGTCTCTCCACACCTTGCCCAAGGGCTTAGCTTGGCTGTTGGCTCTCCTGTCCATAACCTTCCAAATCCCATGGATGTGAATTGTTCTGTGGAGGAGAGTGCACAGTCTCTCCTAGCGCATCAATGGAACATGTGTTGTGAGAAGTACTGACTAATACCAGAATATTCATCTGCACCTTGTGAATTCGAAGGTCAGCCCTTTGAATTTGAAGAACCATATGGAGACAAGCTGTGTGCCACTTCTTCCCTTTGACTCTGGCAGTTTCTTCAAAATTCTCAGGAAACTAATGACAGGATAGGTGCAGTACTGATATAACACTTTCGAATGGGCTAGTTAGGTAAATACATTTAAAAAGTGTTCCCCATTGTGGCACTTACAAGTTTAACTTTTAGTAATCAGCCATGGACTTCAAAGTGTGATAATATCAACAGTGAAGCTGCTAGGACGTGTCACACAGATGAAATGAGTTAAGTGGAGTACTGGGAGCACTCAGCTTCTATTATGGTGGGGCTAGGAGGGGAAAGGCATGAGTGAAAAACGGCTGACAAAGTGGGAGCAGCTGAGGAGTAGGCTGCTGTAAATCAATTAAGGCCAGCTGATCCCACCTAGGGCTACCTTTGTAAGCCCTTCTCCATGCAGAGCAAGGGAGGAGGAGAGTTTGGAAGGTGAGAGAAGGAGACTGGGTGGAACACTAGAGACCACAACAGAGGGGAGGAGCCTCAGTAACCTAGGGGGCTGAGCTGCCCCAACCCCAGGGGCCTGAAACCCAACCAGAGGCTGGAGGGGAAGTGGTCAGCCGGAGGAGCCAAAGGAGGGGACTTGCTGCTACAGCTACAACTAGCAGAAGGAGGTACCGGGGTAATTGACTGGGCAAGTGGCCCAGGGGAAGAGCTGTAGGGGCAAGGACAATGAGAGTCAGCCCTCACTGCTAGCAGCCATCCAGGGTCCCTGGGCCAGAACCTGGAACAAGTGGGTGGGGACCGAGTTCCCCCTCTAGACCATCCCCTGCTCCCGCAGGGGTAACGGTTTGAATTGTGGGGCTAGTGGACTGATCAGAGGACCTGGGGCCCAGGAACAGGACTGACCCTGCCACAATAGTTTAAATCTTTTGAAGAAATACTATGGAGTAACAGCTTGATACTAGAGGGTCTGAGGGCATTCATGTCTAGGAAGAAACTTCTTTACCAACTGCCTGATTCTTGTGGTTGTTCCAATGGAAGAAAACCCACAATATATTGACATGAGTGTATTATTTTAACAGGGTGTGCTCTTAAAACACACACAGCATTATTTCATGTATTCTTACTCTTTACTTGAGTGCATTAAATCAAGAAGAAAGAAACCAACTGGCCCTGAATTTAGGATGATTCCGAATAGTCTGTGTTGGAAACTTGTCACCCACTTTACTCATTATATGTTGCAAGATCTGCCGTTAACCCAGTGGGATCCTTTAGAGCTGCTCCCCAGTAGCTCGAATATGCATTGGAGCTAGGTAGCAATGAGTCAGGGAGCTGTCACCAACTTCACTGAAGCTCCCTCCTCATCTGAGCAGAGCTTGCATACAGATTCTGGCCATTGTTCTGCTTCAGCCATTCATCCAATTCAATTAGTCTGTTCCATAACTCAATCAAAATTAGTTAAATTGTTGTCGTCAGATGGCAGCCTTGCAATTTCCCTTTCTTAGAGTGCAAGGAATTCTTTCAGTCATGGAATTAAATGCTGAATGTCTGGGGTTTTTTTCTTGTGGTTTCATTGGGTATGTTGTGGTGGTCAGCCAGGGTGTTTTGTTCTCTCCTTTAATGTCTCTAATGTTAATGCTCTCAAGGTAGAGTTTCTCCATGGGAGCCAGGTATTGGTGTTTGGACTTAGATCCCTGAAAGGGAAGATTGCCTACATGTTGTGTTACTGTGCCTGTTCCAGGAATGACACATACTTGTGTGAATAAAACAAGTTAATCTAGGAATATACCTTAACCATGTGCCTCCAGTGAATCTTTCAAGACCCTGGACTTAGATAAAGATGTGTGTTCCCCCACCCCAAAGCTGGGCAAATCACTTAGCAATTGGGACCATTAGCCAGCAATAAACACTGAATTTATTCTGTGTAAGGTTGCAATTAAATCACCTTACTCTCTGTACTCTTCAGCTGGTTATCTGTAAAAATGGAAGACGAAAGGATAAATTTTGCCTGTCTGTTGCCCCATCCAAGGCTATGTTTTAGTGACAGTGAGAATACATTAACAGTAATCAGAAGTCTGATGGACCTCTTCCAAAACTACCAAACTCTGCTGCTGATCCTGTATTCAACCTCTATGTAAAATTTTTACAATTTTAAATTGCAGCTGACCTCATGTGGGGAATGTCACAAGGCTTTCTATTTAGAAACTGCTTGACTAAATATTTTACATTATCTGTATTTTTTCACTTATTTTATTACCAAATACATTTGCATAACAGGATCATCATTTCCTAAGAGTTCATCAGCTCCTGCTGCTTTTTCCCTGCCTGAAGTTATTATCCTCTCTTCATGACGACTTACTGTAATTGGTTGCTGTGGAAGTCATTAGGAGGTCAAAAAAGAAGGATTATGACAACTCCAGGAGGGGAGCCTGCAGCAGGAATTAATATCAACTCTTAAGAAACAAAGGTCTTCAAGACTAATGAACATTTGGGTTATAGAAAGCAAAATGGAGAATAATGAGGTATTTGGTTTCTGTGCCAAAGCAAAGCTGATAAATATGAGGGTTTCACCAGTTGTCTTGAGGAACAGACTGCTCAGGCTCTGTCTGTTCCTATAGAGTAGATGGCAGCTCCTGGCCCTAAATTAGACACAATAGAACAAGTTATGATGATAAATGGTGGGAGAGGAATTATAGGACAATGAGGGCTACAAAACTGTGCAAAGTGGTTTTTGTTGTTGGAATAGATTGAAAAATGGAAACCTATTTTTACAAAACAAATCTGAATTTTCAAAGTTATTTTTCCTGTTCAGTGCTCAGAAAAGAGAGACTCATTTTGTTTCTAATATTCTGTTGGGATTTTTTTAAAATTAACACCTTATACAATGATAGTATCAACTTTTTATGCACGAATTTTGGTGGGGTGGGTGTGCTTTTTTTTGTAAGTGTGGGCTGTGATTTTTTTAAATAAAAAGGAGATCAAAATAGTCATGCAGTGTGTGCATAAGAGAGGTTAATGAAAAATCTGAGTGGAAACAGTGATTGGTTAAATGATTTTGTTGTTACAAAATAAGATCTTGCTGTAATATTGTCAGTGAAAAACAATATTCCAGATTATTCCAGTCTTCATCCTCAGAGTTTTGCAGTTAAGATTATATATCGTCTCACTGATTTCACTAAGGTTTAATCTCCCCTGGCAAGTTTTGTCCCAGAAAAGAGCCTTTTGGTGACAAAACTACATGAGCGTTCACTGTGCCATAAAATTTTTGTCTGGGAAAAATGCCCATTTTTGTCAACAAAATTTCAGCTCCATGAGGGACCCTTCCCCCTGCCCACTTTCCTCTGTGTTGACAGACATGCAACATAAACTCCTTGGCTATGTCTACACGGCATGCTGCTACCAGGAGGGTCAGGCAAATGAGGTGCTCATTTACAAATTGTGCACCTCATGTGCATACTCTAGCATGATTGCTGTTCCAGCAGATTCGCTACAAACAGGCCATGTAGCCCCACTGGCTGACAGTCCCTTATACCTTCTTTTTGTCTTCATCCCCTGCCTGCATGATGATGTGATCCCACCAATCAGTGCTGGTTACCCTAGTCCAAAAGTGGTGCTTTACCCTGTACAGCTGCTCTGTGACTGCCAAATGCAGTGACAGGTTAATGCTGTCTGTGTCATGTACACAGTCAGGCTCCTCTGAGTCGTCTTCCTCTGTCAGCAACTTCAAGATAATCTGTGCTGGCATGTTCAAGGTGCTCATGACAGTTAACAGAGCATGTGAGAGACCATGTATCGTGCACACAAACTTCTCTGATCAACAAGTGACTTCAGTGTGCTAGCAACCCGTGTGTGTGTGTGTTAAATACTGGGCATTGGTGGCTATTACATGCAGATATTATACAGTTTTTCCTCAAATCCTCTGAGGCAACCAAAGTATCTTTCTTAATCACTGCCAAAAATTAAGAGGAGAAGTAAATTGCTCTTTGAAGTATGATTTCATGTTTAAAAGGTTGTTTGGGATGGACCTAAAATAGAAGTTATAGTATAGTGGTAAGGGCATGAAAAGAATATAAGAACTTAAGAATATGGTACAATGGGATAAATCTTTGCAAAACTCCGAGTGTTAACAAATCAGTGGAACAGCAGTAAACCTTCAAAAGAAGGTGATGAATGTGAAACACAGGTTTTCTGGTGTATTTTACACTATTGTAATCTCGGGCAGAGTAGTGTAAATGCAATTTCCCACGAGCTCACATAAAAAAAGCAAGTGATATGTGGGCTTTGGCTAATTGCAGTAAAATATGTGTGCGCTAAAGGCCAAATGTTTCTCTGAGATATACCAACATTATGTCTGTGGCCCAGAATTGAGAGAGAAAATTGTATAGATGTTGGTATATCTCAGAGAAAGATTTGGCCTTTAGTGCATGCACTTTTACTGCAGTTAGGTGAGGGTTTACTTATATGTTTCCAGAGATCAGACTGTGGGGAATGCTTATCCTCCTTGTGATGCCTAGCCCCACAGACAGGTGAAGGTAAAATATCTGATTATTGTTAATACTTCAGGACAGCAAACTCAAGTATTTCTTATATTTACATTATGAACCCCCCAGTTGGGATCAGGGTCAAAATGCAGTGGGAATCTTCTCATTTCCCACTACCTGCTATTACAAAAGACATGGAACATTGTTGGCTGAGATTTCTTATATACTTAAAATCAGTCCCTGTGTGGTTGTTTTTGTGTTCATTTTTCATGTTTTGCAGAGCTACCTGCTCTGTATCTCCAGTGAAATAGTTCTGCAAATTATTCTTTATATGCCATTATAATACTATAAACTCACTTGCTTCAGTGCAGATATCATGGTCAGGGTTAGAAAGAATCTGCTTCCATGATCAAGCTATTCAATGAAGGATTTTTTTCATTGCTACTGTACATCTCTTGGAGATGTGATGGATGGGTGGGCAGATGGATAGATGGTCTGAGCTTGAAAGGCAGTTTAGATGCTCCTGTGAAGGCTACCATGAGGAAACTCACAGGCCATGTCTACGCTTGGCCAAAATTTTGAAATGGCCATGCTAATGGCCAAATTGGGGAATACTGATGAGGCACTGAAATGAATATTCAGCATCTCCTTAGCATGTTGCCAGTTGCGGCACTTGGAAAGTGTGTCGCATTTCGATCACTCACGTCTTGTCCACACGGGGCCCTTTTCAAAAGGACCCTGCAAATGTCAAAATTCCCTTATCAGCTGATAGGAATAAAGGGATTTCGATGTTTGCGGGGTCCTTTCAAAAAGGGCCCAGTGTAGACGAGCCATGCGCAATCGAAACATGGCACTTTTGAAGTGCCATGGCCAAAAGCATGCTAATGAGATGCTGAATATTCATTTCAGCACTTCATCAGTATTCTGATTTGGCCATTGGCATGGCCCTTTCACAATTTTGGCCAAGTTTAGACATGGCCACACAGTTTGGCTACATCTACACAGCAGCCTTATTTCAAAGTAAGGCTGATACACACAAAAATGCGTTTAGAAATAACACTTAGCTATTTTGAAATACAGTATCTAAACTTATAGTGCCTATTTCAAAATAGTCATTTGACTCGCTGGCCGTGTCTACACTAGCCAAAAACTTTGAAATGGCCATGCAAATGGCCATTTCGAAGTTTACTAATGAAGCGCTGAAATAAATATTCGGCACCTCATTAGCATGCAGGTGGCCGTGGCACTTTGAAATTGATGCGGCTTGCTGCTGCGCGGCTCGTCCAGATGGGGCTCCTTTTTGAAAGGACCCCGTCTACTTCGAAGTCCCCTTATTCCCATCTGCTCATAGGAATAAGGGGACTTCGAGGTAGGCAGGATCCTTTTGAAAAGGAGCTGCGTCAATTTCTAAGTGCCGCAGCTGCCCGCATGCTAATGAGGCACTGAATATGTATTTCAGCGCTTCATTAGTGAACTTTGACATGGCCATTTTCATGGGCATTTCGAAGTTTTTGGCTAGTGTAGATGTAGCCACTGTGACTTATTTTGAAATAGGTGGTGTTCATCCCACAATTAGGTTTACCGATTTCAAAGTAACACATGCACTATTTCGAATTCATTTCAAAATAGTGGTTGTGTTATATAGATGCTCTCAAAGTTATTTTGAAATAGTGGCTGCTATCTCAAAGTAACTTTGTGTGGCTGTAGCCTTTCTCTCCCTCACTTCACAGAGAAAAGTTAGTAGCCTATGTGAAATGTAGAATTCAGTGATATAATATTTTTATTGAAGAGATTGTGTGAACCTCTTATTGCCCCAGGCAAAGTCAAACACCTGCTCAGCAATCATTTGCAGTGCTAGAAAGAGTTAAAGCTAGGTTATGGTACAGTGAATGTTTCCTACCTGTTCTGTCCTTACCACTGCCATCTGGTTTCTAAATGAAATATTAGTGTTATCAGTTTGCAGCAGAATAAGAGTAGTAACACAGGTCTTTTCTAACTACCCCAGGGAATAAAAAGGTGTGCAAAGTATGCTGTGTGATTGAAAAAAAATGTAGTGTTACAAATGGTATTAATGGAATCATAATTAGTCCAAATTAATTCTGCCAAGAGAGATCTGGGGCTGGATAAAGATCCTCACATATCCGAAAAAGCTAAGATACTAAATCTGCCTCATCTGACAGGTGCTTCATTTCCTACCAAGGCCCCACTAGGAGTTCACTTTCCCCACATACTTTTTTTTTTTTTGTTGGCCAACATTAGCAAATTAAAACAAGTGCTTTATTATGAAGTTTCAATGGACCAAAACTGAAACAAAATGATTAGATAAAATTTGTATTTTGATTACTCATTAACTTCAAATTTGTTGTCCATTTTGCTTCAAAGTTTCCAGCAAGATTCTGCCCTGGCATGAGATCACACCTGTGAAATTTTGAGGCAAGTTAGTTTCCTTTTACCACTGTTAGTTTGTTCAAAATAGAAGAAGATAGCATATCTCTCCCTTCAGCAGGAAAGAAATATGGGTAGTGCTTTAGAGCCAGATTCCATTTATAAATGGCTTATATACAATTAAAAGATAAATGTATATTATATAAACATACATCTTCTTGTACTGAAATGGATATCCTTACGTTCCCAGGATACCAAGCTGCTGGAATGGCTCCTGGTTTTCATAGGTACAAAGCCTAAGCTAAAGTTGCTTACTGTGATACATAGTGCAACAGCATGTAGTATTTGGGAGAACCGTATTGCAGTACGTTAATGAACGTATCCCTTAGGTCAGGGATTCTGTGCAACTCCAGTGGGGATGACCACCGCTGTCAGGAGTGATTAATTCCTCCTAGAACCAAAAGCACTGTGTGGGTGGGTGGGTGTGTTCAAAGGGTTATTAAGGAGCATCACTTGTATTGTAAGTATCTCCTGAAATACCCTAGAGATGTGGGCATATAGTGGTTTGAACAATTAATAAGACTGGGTTTAAAATGACTAAGGATCTTTTTTTTTTTTTAGTCCTGCAAATGGACATGGCCTACTGTCCAAAGTGAGCCCTGACACTTTGTGAAGGGTTGGACAGACTTTGGTCTGCTATGAGATATACGAGTGACTTCTAATAACCCTTTTCGTATGCATCTAGGAACTGAAAAAATGTGTTTTCTCTGTGAAGCTTTTACTGTAAGAGTAAACGTGCTGACTTAGAAAGTGCTCTGTGGTAACTTGTAACTGTCCATAGCCTTTGGAGAGCAAGCAAAGCATGGGCACTGGCCTTTAGGCAATGTGGCTTACATGGATATCATAGTGAGGCAGGGAACTGTGCAGCCTCAGAACGCCAGTTGAGAGGGACAGAGGCATGTGGTGTTACTTGAAAGACATTATGGCTGAGAGATGGAAACATTATGCGAGTGCTCTCAAAGAACCATAGAAGAGATATAAAGGCACAGTGGCCCTACCTACAGCCACTTTGATATACTCCAGCCCAGCTCCACGCTGTCCCAGAGATCGGTGAAACCCAGATGTGGGGTATAGTGAACCATTTTCCAATTCAGTCCCCATCTTGCAGCACAGGCAGCTCAGCTATAGCAGAAAACATACTCCTGTTTTAGAAGCAGAAAAATGTCAACCAGAAGATTTGAGTGGCCAAGGCAGGGTAATTAAACATAGGGAACACCTGTAGGGGTAAATAGACTGCTAAGGTCTGTCTATAGGTCAGCATATTTACAGTCATCTAATTTAAGGCCAGAAGAGACAACCAGTATGTCTCAGGCCACCAAGAATCCCCAGAGCTCCACAGCTTTCAGGTGACTAAACAATTGTGTGCAATGGGTGAAGAATAGGTATTTCTTACACTGGGATCTGATTCTGTGTGTGTACAAGATAATTACAATCCACTGAAGCCAGCAGCTGCACCTCTGCTTTATATAACCTTCAATAAACCACAAAACAAAGGAAGTTTTCCTTTTAACTAGACAAAGTGGATAATTTTCCTCCCTCCAGCACTGAATTCTATCGATAGTAAAGAGATGAAAAGTTATCCACTGTTAATCGGAAGTAAAATATTTACCATAATAAGATCAATTTGAATGCAAATTAGAGTGACTCTTCATTAAAAGGAAATGCAAATAAGCCTGCAGATCACACTTGCGCTTTATTGGCTGTGGAAAGTGGGCACCGAAGCAAAACATTTCATTGTCACTGAAACATTAATGGTGGGTAAATAGGCTCCAACACCATCAGCACTAACCAAATCATCATCTGGGGACTATCTGGGCATAAGAACATCTGCAGCTTTCGAGGCTATCCTTGTGACACTGGGGAAATCTGGAAGAAGGGGCACTGGTTTCCCAAGCTGCCTCCTAACTTACACCTTGCTGACAGGTAATTAGCCTGGACAGGGGAGTGTTGGAGAAGTTATTTACATTTCATTCCAGTTCTAGCTATTCCTCCTTGGTGTGATGTCTCTCCATTTGAGAGAGACTTCTCCCAACACCTGGGAGAATGACAGTTTCAAGTGCAAAGCCAGGAGCAAACAAAAAATTCACGAACCAAAATTGTTCGTTTAAACTTCCATTATAGCACTAACCAGGTGCATGCTGGGTGAGGTAATAGCTGGTGATGAAAAAAACATGGAGTCTAGTTAGAGAGCTCTTTTTAAAGTCTGGGAGTGATGCCAAGGCCTTGGCTTCACAAATAGTGCTACAGTGGTGGAACACATCAGGGAAGAAGTCAGTATACTAGTGAGAGAGCTTCTCTCCTCTGTGTTGTTAATACATCTCTCAGAGAGTCTGTAGCTGTATTAGTGAGACACAATCTCCCATCAACATAATGCTGTCTATACAGAAAGTTAGATTGGTCTAACTGAACCACTGAGGCTGTAGCCACACTACCCCGCCCTTTTGAAGGGGCATGTTAATGAGGCAGTTTGGAAGATGCAGATGAGGCACTGACATGAATATGCAGTGCCTCATTAGCATGACTAGCAGCTGCATGCAATTGAAAAGTGCCAGTTTTGGAATACATGCAGCCTGTGTAGCCGAGGGTCTTTTGAAAGGACCCCCCCGACTTTGAAAGCCTCTTCCTTCTATTTGGTGGTGTTTCAGGAAGGTTTTTTCAAAGATGGGGTTTATCTTTGAAAGCCCCATCTACGCTTCTCTTTTTTCTTTCAAAAGAATTTCTTCTGAAAATAGATTATGCAAATGAGATGTAAATCAGTGCCTCATTTGCATTTTTGATTTCCTTCATTTGCATTCCTCTTTCAAAAGAGGAATGGAAGTGTAGATGTAGCCTGGATGTGCCAATACCAAAAGACAATACGAATGAAATAAGATTGAGTAGGAATGTACCCCAGATGACTAATAAGCAAAGATATTGGAGCTGAACTATTAGAATACTCAATCATGTGATTATGCATGCAAGTCTCATGACAAAACAAGGAAGCAGTAGGTTGTGTGTGTTCTGATCATGATTTATAACGTCAATCTTCTGTTATCTTATGCTCATCTGTGTGTTTCTTGAATCCATGTATTGTCTGCAGCCACATATTTCGAGGGTGAGATGTTTGGAGTGCACAACAAGATCCTTTTTTAAACACTCATACATTTAAAAGAAGACAAGTGTATTTGGATTAAATAAGTAGTTCAGGCCTTCCAGTTCTGAATTAATTTCTGACTTTTGTGTGAGAGACTGATTTCCTTGGATAGATAAGAGTCCATGTTTTAAAATCTCTCATTTCCAAGACACAGAAATGGGAAGGGGTGCACTTTAATTTGTACTGTAATTTCACTTTGTTAGTTTTGCTACATGTTGCCAAATATTGGCTCTTTGGATGTATATTTTTTTAAATGTGAATGCATACTTTCACAAAATCTGCTGGGTGGGGGACACAATCATCTCGAGTAACATTATGTTCTTCAGCTTATCAAAACCAGTTATTTTTAAGTAGGATTTCAGGTAAGAATTACTGCACTGAGGGTGCATCTACACTAGGAACTAACTTCAACGTTAATTTCGAAGGCAGGCACTACTTCAAAGTAGACAGCAGAGAGTCTACACCCATTTTCCCTTAGTTTGAAGCTGACTTTGAGCCCAACTTTGAAGTCGTTACTCCATTCCCAGGAATGGAGTAGTGCCCTACTTTGAAGTAAGGTGTATGTGTAGACACTCAACTCTGAAGTTGCTAACTTCGAAGTAGTAGTAAGCAATTTCAAAGTTATTTTTGTAGTACAGACACAGCCCGAGACACTCAGGAGTAGAAGGCGTTTAAGGTCAATACGGAAATATGTATGCAGAGTCTTGTGTATTACCTACTTTGTGCCTACTACACTGTGCTTGGTTTAGACATTGCAGCTAATCTCTCCCTGTTCATGAATCCATTGAATTCATTCTTCAATTAAATAAAATATTCAAATGCTCAGTAGATTTTTCCAGTGTAACACCTAATATTCAAATGGCTCTGTTACTTCATTAGTCAAGGGTTTTCTCTTTTAAAAAATATCCACAGCTATTACCACTGCTCAGTTAGACACCAGCTTGTTATTGTCTGGAGAGAATTTCTAACCTATCCTAACTACTGTTTCCTTGCCTCTCTCAGGCACTTACCTCCATGCTTACAAACCAGTAAATAAATACTGTTATCTTTTGTACTCTGCTGGTGATGGGTGATCCAATTTGCTTTACCTAATTTTAAAGCTATTCAATCATTATGGTTTGAAAGTTCAAGACTAGCTCGGACATTACACTTTGGCTACGTCTACACTAAGACAAAACTTCGAAATGGCCATGCAAATGGACATTTCGAAGATTACTAATGAGGCACTGAAATGCATATTCAGCACCTCATTAGCATGCCACTGGCCACGGCACTTCAAAATTGCTGTGTTTCAGTCCTGTGTGGCTAGTCCAGATGGGGGTCCTTTTCGAAAAGACTCCACGAACTTTGAAATCCCCTTATTCCTATCAGCAGATATCTCATTAGTAATCTTCGTGATGGCCATTTCGAAGTTTTGTCTTAGTGTAGATGTAGACAAAGAGTAATGTCTGAGCTAGTCTTGAACTTTCAAACCATAATGATTGAATAGCTTTAAAATTAGGTAAAGCAAATTGGATCATCCATCACCAGCAGAGTACAAAAGATAACAGTATTTATTTACTGGTTTGTAAGCAAGGAACAGGAAGGAAAGAAACAGTACTTAGGATAGGTTAGAAATATCAGATATCTGTTGATAGGAATAAGAGGATTTTGAAGTTGGTGGGGTCCTTTTCAAAAGGACTCCCCTCTGGACAAGCCGCGCAGGACTGAAGCATGGCAATTTCGAAGTGCTGTGGCTGGTTGCATGCTAATGAGGTGCTGAATATGCATTTCAGCACTTCATTAGTAATCTTTGGAATGGCCATTTGCATGGCATTTCAAAGTTTTGTCTTAGTGTAGACACAGCCTTTGTGTTCCCTAGAAGAAAGATGGTGGGACAAAAATACAATGGACGGAAAGGAGCAGAGTTCAGATACAATGAAAACTTGAACTGGGGAAAAAAATGTCAGGGAGAAGAAAGAAAAACAATTGAGATTTCTGCACTGTTTATAGCTAATCCCTCGCTTATCCCACCTTGGCTGTGTCTACACGTGCCCCAAACTTCGAAATGGCCATGCAAATGGCCATTTCGAAGTTTGGGGCACGTGTAGACACAGCCCTTGAGTTAATTTGTACAAGAAAGGAACCTACTCTGTCCTTGTGTAGGATTGGTATACTCAAATTTAGTTTCTGCAGAACCCCAGGACTTTTCCAAAGGTTGCCTTCACTCTGCTTCATTGAAGTTAGGCTGTCTTACTAAAGATTCTAGTCATGCATTCTGTAGGAGTCTCCAATTCCCTATGGGCTATTTGGTCTAGGAGTTATAGAATGAGACCAAAATAATTTCCTTCCTTTCTCTGTTATTTTGAGTGAAGATGGGGTCAAATTCAGCATAAAATGACTTTGTCAATGGAAGTAGGGTGTCCACATATCCAACTGATGAGTTGGACCAGATCATATAAGGGGGAGAGAGGCCATGCCAAGCAAGTGCTGAATGAGAGTTGCTTGTCTTTCATGATGAGTATTTAACTAAGTGCTCGTTCTTTGGCAGGCACAAGGTCACCTGCTCCATATGTTTACTTTCCTTGTTAATAACATGTTCATAGTTCAGATGAACATTAAGCTAAATTAACCTAATTATGTGTGACAACTAATTTTCTGTGCGATAGGAAACTACAGGGTAACCAAACTAAGCCTGACAGCCGAGAAGTCCTGGGTTGGTAAATGAGCTTGTGTTGGTCAGGAAAGCTCACTGAATTAGGGAGAGCCACTTTTGGCAGTTGGGAGAGGAAATTAATAATTAGGGCAGCAAGAAATATTAACTTTAAGATATGTCAAAGCCTTGGAAGAAATCAGAAGAATCTGGATGCCATGTTAATTTCCTTTAAGTGAAGGAATATGTCAAGAACACAGTCCAAGTATTTTGAGGACTGTTGGGCCATGTCTACGCAGTGGCCTTATTTCAAAATAAGCTAATCCAGAATAGCTATTCCAAAATAGCACTGATCTATTTTGAAATACATAGTCTGCATGCATAGCACCTATTTCAAAATAACTCTTTTGAAATAGGTGGTGTTAACACAAGCTGGATCTACATGTGAACGCACTGTCAAAAGGGCGAAAATTGACTTGTGGAGGTTGAAATAGCAGCCATAGAAAGGGAGCAACTGCATGCTAACAGTGGATCAACAGGTTGATGTGCTCTTTCAAAGGGCTGCTGTGGCCTTTTGAAAGGGAGTGTCCACATAGCTCCAAGCACTCCTTCGAAAGAAGGGAGGTAGGAAATACCATGGATGGTGTCCCACGGCCAACAAGCCCTTCTGGGGCTGCAGGCAGCTCCTCCCTTAAAGGGCCACTCCCTTCACACCCCTAACCTGCATGAGCTGCATGCAGCCCAGCTGACCCCATCCCAGCAGAGCCTCACCTGTGCCCTGGAATGGAGTTCCAGCAGCTGCTCCTTGCTGAGGACACTGTCATTATGGAGACTGTTCTCGCAGTGCTCTGCGCTGTTGTGCAGCTGCCCCCCATCTATGTGGGTGGCTGAACAGTCCACCCAAGGTTGTGGGGGGGCCCCCCAGCCCAGGACACAACTGAGTTCCTCCCCGGGTAACCTGGTGCCTCTGGACCCACCCCAGCAGCACTGACTGGTGGGAAAGCCTGGCGCTGGGGCAGCGGAATCACGAGAGGTGGCTGCAGAACTTCTGCATGTCAAGGCAGGCCTTCGACAAGATCTGCCACTGGCCTTGCCCCTGCACTCCAGGACACCTGCATGCGGCCCCCTCTCACCCTGGAGAAGCAGGTCATGATTTCCATCTGGAAACTGGCCACCATGGACTCCTATTGCTCCATGGGACAATGGTTTGGGGTGGGCAGGGCCACTGTCAGGGCTGTACTTATGGAGGTAAGGCAGGCTCAGGTCACATCCCACATGGGTGGGTGGGGGGGCGGAGCAAGGGAAACTCCCCACTGTAGGGGCCAGGTAGGCAGGGACTGGCAGGGCGGGCTAGGAGGGGGCAGGGAGGAATGGCCTGCCACGCCCTCATGGGAACACGTTCCTCCTTCCATCCATGCAGATCATCAGAGCCATCAATGTGATGCTGCTGCACAGGGTCATCTGCCCAGGGAATCCAGATGCTGCCGTTGTGGGCTTTGAGGACCTGGGGTTCCCGAACTGCTTCAGCGCGTTGGATGGCATGCACGCCCCTTTCCGTACCCTGGCACACAGAGCTGGCCAGTGTGTCAACAGAAAGGGATACCATTCGGTGGTCCTCCAGGCCCTGGTGGATGCTAGGGGCTGGTTCACAAACATCTATGTGGGTTGGGCTAGCCACTCCCATGATGCCTGGGTTTTCCGGAAAACCTCCAGGGTCTGCCAGTGCATGGGGGCTGGCACATTTGTCCCTCAGCAGGAGATCCCATTGTGGGGGGGGGGGACAACATCATGCCGCTCTGCATGGTGGTAGACGTGGCCTACCCCTCCAGCGGTGTCTCCTGGAGTCGTACACAGGTCACCTTGACCCCACCTGTGAGGCATTCAACCAGCACCTCAGCCATATCCACAATGTTGTGGAGTGGGCCTTTGGGCGCCTTAAAGGGTGGTGGAGGTGCCTCCACACAAGTTTGGAGGTCAGGCTATTCAACGTGCTGCAGGTGGTTGGCTCCTGTTGCAGCCTCCGCAACATTCTGGAGGGCAATGGGCACGCCTATGTGCATGGGTGGGGGGCAATGCGGCCAATGCCAGCTACAAGCAGCCGGACACCACTCCCATTGGCTGGGCCAAACAGGACGGCCTCCACGTTAGGGAGGCCCTCAGGCAGAACTTTGCAGATGGCCACCTGTGGCCTACCTCCACCCCCCCATGCACATCTGCCACCCGCCACCCCTGCCATGGCCCCCATCAACACTGCACCTGCACCTCTGCTGCCCACCATCCCTCCCCGAGGAGCACAGCATAAGGTGCTGCTCAGTCTGGTGGTGGCTGGCTGGATCATCCTTTGCCAGGTAGGTGGGTGCTCTGGGTGGGGACCTGACGGTGCACAGTGTGGGGTGCGGCCTGGAGTCCTTCAACATCCGCTGGGGGGCTCTCGGGGACCAGGGATGGTGCTGGGCTCTCCCAGCCCCTGGATGGTGCAGCTGAATGGAGAGAGGGACAGTGTGTTGGCAAAATACTACACCCTGGGGCAGCCCATGGCCAGACCTCCCCCTGCATGAGCTATCTTCCCCCACCACGGGCTGGGCATCACAGCTGATGGTGCAGTGGCTGGGGAGCTTCTCAGATGGGTGGGCCTTTCCAGCCCATGGTGCATGGTCCTTGAGTGCTGTCCCGCCCTCACCGGCTGCCACCCCATATGTGGATCCTGGCACTGACTGCTTGGGGTGGGTGCTGGCCATCGCCAGCAGGCCGCCACAGGGTGCCATGTACCCCGGTGGGACGGCATGTGTGCGGCCTGGGACCACTGGTCCTTTGTGTGGTCAGCTGGCTGGTGCACACCCCACCATATATGTACTGGAGGGTCCCTCATTGATATCTGGGGATGCCCAGCTCCCGGTCACCCGGCTGGATGAGTAGGAGAGGATGTAGATGGTCAGGTCCCCCTCCTTACTTGACCACATGGTGGTGCCCTCACCCTCCTGGGTCCCCTGTCCAGGCTGTTCCTCCACCTTCAGCTGTGGCTTGTCTGCTGATGTATCGAGGACTGCCAGCAGTGGGGAGTTGTCCCAGGGCCCCAGGATGCCCCAGAGCTCCCAGTAGTAGAGGTAGGTAGCTGGGGCTGCCCTGGGGTGGCTGGCCTGGGCCTGGGCCTGGGCCTGGGCCTGCCAGAGTTCCTTTAGCTTGGAATGTACTTGCTGTGCTTATGCTCCTGAGGATGCCCCAGGTGAAGTGGGAGGATGCTGTGGCATTCCACCACTTCACGCCCATTTCATGGAGGATCTCCTCCTCTTTCTGGAGGCTCAGGAGGTCCCTCAGCTCCCATTCCACCCAGCAGGGGGCCTGCTTTTTTTCCTCCCCCCCCGAGAACCTTGGGAGCCCTGTGAGGGCTTGCTGGGGGGGCTCCTCCAGGAGCTGTGTACTGGCCATCACGGTCTGCTGCTGCTCCCAGGCTTTGCACAGAGTGTGCAGCTGGCGCTTGTGCTGGGGCTGCTCCTAGCACACACCCAGCTTCCTGTCATGGGGTTCCTGCGTGTGTGCTGCTTTAAGGCGGCAGACACAGGGATCTTAGAGCGCTGCTGCTGCTGGCTGGGGTGGCCCCATGATCCAGCTGACTGGCGCCATGGCAGACCTCTCTTTTGAAAAAGTGGGATGTGTAGCATCTACACACGTACTCTTCTGGTTTAATTTTTAGAAAGGGGATGATCTTCCCGATATGGGATCGGGCTTCAGTTTTTGATGTCTGCGCCCTGTTCTTTTGATTTTCTTTTGACGGGGGTGTCGGACGTGTCGATTCTCCTTCCGTTCTGTCAAAAGAGCGCCACGTATTTCGACATTTCGGGCATGTGTAAACACAGCTACGGGAATAGCACTTATTTCAAAATAGCTATTTTGAAACAAGTGCTATTCTGTGTTTTAACAGCACCTCTTCCAAACGGTTATTTTGAAATAGGCACTATCCCTTCTGCAAAGAGGTTTACCAATTTTGAAATAATGCATCTGTTAAAATAAAAGCTGTTACCTCAAAACAGCGTGACTGTGTGTCTATAGAACTTATGAGGGGGGAACCAACTCTGCTTCTTCCAATTTCCACAACAGCACAGCCCAAGAGCTTTCAAAAGGTAAGTTTAACTCTGTTCCATTGAAGTCAGTTGGTTTTATTATTTGTGTGTGGGAGACAGAGTTAGGCTGGCAGATCTTTTAACAATCCCATTCATAGCTGTTTGATAGTACTAGCAGGAGAGTTCAAAACAGTTCCCTTGCCATGAAGCCTTACTTTACCACACCCTGTTCATAATCTGTTCCACGAACTTCATAGGCCAGGGAGTTCAACACTCTTGAAAAATCTACTCGTTCTTCTAGTTGCCTGGCAGGCTTTTCTGAAGCTTCTGCTAATATGAACAGAAACCGCCATAACCTTTATTTTATTTTCACTATTAGATGTCCTCTCAGGTGGCAACTTGTGTGTAGCTATTAAACAAAAACAAACAAAAAAAAAAAAGTTCTACTCTATTTCCTACTAGAGAACAGAGTTTTTTCAACTTTAAGGGAAGTGTTCCAACATTTGGGGTAAACTGAAGTAAGCATTATTGATTCCTAAGTCATACTTGATAATGCTAGTTCCATTTCTAATGTTCTATAAAGGCATTGAAAATGGTTTATAAGTAAGTTTCAGGCACAAATAAAATGTTAATGGTTATAAGCACATCAGCAGGTTGCTTATGACCATCCCTAGTATCTTCTATTGATCTGTTTTTTTTAAACATCTACTAAGAATTTATCAAACTTTTATGGGCTATTAAACCTTTGTATAAAATGAGATCTATTCTTTTATGAGGGTTTAATTTCCACTTTTCTGACCAGTGTAAACTTTTAAAAACACAGTCCTTTCTAAATAGAGATTATTTTTTCAGACATTTAAGCAATATCATCTCATCTTGTCTGGCTTCCTCAGTATCAGAGTATATAAAATTCATTGTGTTCTTCTGTAGCCACTTCCTGTTGCACAGTTCTTTCAAACAATATTTGTTCCCCTTATTATAGTCATTGTTGATTGGAGTGGGAGGAACCTCTCAGATAATGAACTCCAACTCCTTCCATCAGAGTACAAGACTACACTAACTACCATATACCTTTCTCTTATCTAACCTGGTATGGAACAGTTCCAGTTGTGTAAACATTTTTTTTCCATTCCAATAAACATGCGCTAACTAACTCATTGTTATAGAAGACCATACTATGGATGTTTCCTAATCTCAGTGGTAACAATGACCTTAAATGAGCTTTGCACCTAACACTTCTAAAGTCTTTAAAAATTCCTGCCAAATTTCTTTTGTTTGGGTAAATTAATTAGATTTCAAGCCAATAGCCTGGGACTGGCCTTACTTGACAGGCTGCCTCTTTGCTGTGACCATACTGGCACTGTTGAGACCAGCGAAACCCCCCTGGTTACTAAACAGAGAAATCAGTTGGCAGGGCTTAGTCTGTGAGGGCTCCAAGATTCTTGAACTGGTTTGCGCTTTGGTCCAAAAAAAGTCCAAATTGGGTGTGAACCTCTGGGCACAATACAAAAGACATCTGTTAAGGTTTTTGCAGATAGTTGAGTGTGTGCTTGCTGTAATATAGGGGTGACTGACTGAGGTTTAAGTTGGATTGATTATTTCAGTGCTGCTGAGATTTAATTGCATTATTAACAGCGTATCAGGGCTCCTAGAATGTAGGCTTGATGTTTTGATTCTATATTTTTATTTGTGATAAATAATCTAGCTTGTTTTTTCCCCTAGACAACTAGCATGTAGTTCATGCTCAAAGGCAGGCTTTTTTCAGGTTGGATTTTTGACAGCAGAATTCAGATCCGAGCTGAATAATATTTTTTAAAAAGAAAGTATATTTAGATGGGTATTTCTTAACTATGTGCATAGCCCTTTTAACGTAAAATAAATGTTCTTTGACTCGTTTCCTAATCCTTTACAAAGTTGCTGCCTGTTTGCTTACAAAATATATCGCTGCACTTCCAAGTGGCCCTTAAAAGGGTCTCATCACAGTCACACACATCTTGTAGCTTGGAGAATTCTTATTGATTTGGGGGATAACTGCACTGGTGAGATGTTAGTTGGCATGGTATGTAGCATGGCGCATAGAGTGGGAATTATAAACCAAGTCAAACCACTTATGGACAAGAATGGAAGCCGTGTTCTTTCTTTCTGTCTCTCTCTCTCTCAGCTCTTTTAACGGAGAGCTGAACCAATTTTAATACCATTGTAAATTTTGCTGCCATTGGGATTGATGTAGAGTTCTTTCCTTTACATTCACTGCGGCTAAAGCCAGACTTTCAGTATTCAACACTTAGCTTAAACCCACAGCTTTTCTGGTTCACATGACATCATTTGTGAATCAATGAGGTATTCAGATGTACAGATGATAGAATTTAGACCAGGACCTAATAATGTCTGCAAAATTGCCCAAGCAAATTTAAACAGTTGATGCAGCGTTGAAAATTTGGTCACCAATGTCTGCTAAGCAAATAAAAATCACTGGCCACTGTTAGACAGGATACTGGGCTAGATGGACCTTTGGTCTGACCCAGCATGGCCATCCTTATTTCTATATTTGGATAGAACTTTTTATGACATTTTAAACTTGACAAATAATTTGCTGTATAACCATTGATAATTTTCGTATTTCCAGACTTTAATTATATAACAGCTACTGTAGCAAATGGATCAGAAGCAAGTGGAAAGTTCAGTAAATACATTTTATCCTTTAATGAAATGAAATTACGCTATGGAATCTTCATCTTTGTCTGACATTGATATGTTCCAGATTACAGATGCTTACACAACCATATGGTTTTCATTCTCTAGCTGCTTACTAGTGAGCCAATGACCAGCAAAGAAGTAAAGCTCCTTAAGTGAATCCCTATTATTTAGGGGTACATTCTGCTTTTCATAAGGTGTGTGCAACTCCCTTTGTTGGTAATTAAAATCATGCACATAAGGATTGAAGACTGTCAATATCCATCACAAGCACTTCTTATGCCGTTTCTATTCTTCTTTGCAAAGTTCTACTGCACACGGTTTGTAGTTTCACTTTATCAGCACAAGGCCACTCTAGAAAGATAAAAATGCCTTCAGTGTTAATGGAAAAACCAGACAGCCTTATACAATAGAAATGATTTATTTAACTCTCGTTTTCTCATAGGTCCATTACTGTTTGGCAGGAACTGTGTTTGTCATTTAACGATACAGGAGGTCAGAGTTTTACATTAAACCACCTTTGCAACTATAGATCAATTAATGTAATTAAATGTAAAGGTGGCTTTATAAAATGTCTGCCCTTACATTTTGATAAGATGCAGCGTCTCTTAGATAATACAGATGTAACAATCTGTACATTTAAGAGACATGGATAAACTCCTGAGGTTTTACACACACACACACACCACCATGTCAGGCAAACAACAAATAAATTCCATATGTAGAAATTTCCTGAAAACATATTCAGGTGTGTTTTTTGACAGTCTATTCACTAACCCACCCAGAAGCTTAATGCCCTGGAAATGTCAAGTTGAAAGAGAGTGATTGAGTAAAGAGGGAAAAGAGACCACATTTGTCAAGTGTGCTGACTAGTTGGCAAGCTTATCTTCATCTGTATCGCTCCCAGGATCATGTCACGTTAAGACTGCTAGAACAGAAGAAACTTGACGTTAAATAGGAATTTGATTGGGTTTGTGGAGAGGAGGAAATGCAGTTCCTATTTTCCTCTTTTAGTAACACCAGCCTGCTCTGACAAATTGATACAGAGAAGCAAGAAAACCCACGCAGATGGTTCAAAATCCCCCTCTTTTCCCTATAGATCCCAGGGAGACTGTCTGAAAAGAAAAGGGAGGGAGATAGACTAGATGGATCCCTAATAGATTTCATATAGCAAGTTCCTATGAGAATACCTATGTCCTGTTTCTGGCAGGCTCTAGTACTTGCTGCTGGACAGGAATAAACCTTACAGTAGATAGAACCTGCCCCGCCCCGGGAAAGTTGTCAGTCAGTATTCAGAATTTAAAAACTGGTTAATGTCACAGTGCTTGAGAGCTTATTTCCCTTCCTAAATATAGTTTTATAATTATTATCCTAACTATTATTCTAACTTCATGCTCTTGTATAATAATTTTGGACAATTACTATGTTTTTGATACCATGTAGTGATGGAATTCTCAGTCCAATTATGCACTTTGTGTCAAAATGTTTCCTTTGATCTTTTGGATGTTTTGTAGTGAGTATCCCCTGGTTTATTTATCTCAGAGGGGATAAAGAGACACACCTGCTCATAGTGGGGAAGGAAATATTTCTCTGTCAGGTTGCTTAAAACCAAAATGTATGATTAGTGATAGAGTAGAGATGAAGCTGGCCCATAATAAACAACTTTGTTTGCATAGCGGTACATCTTAATAAAAAATCTTGTTTAGGGTTTAGAACTATATGATCATTTTCTCATTTACTTTCCCTTTGTAGGTGTGCTTCTCATTCATACTTAAGCCCCTTGTGGAGGTCCTAAAAGTAAATGTAAATGTCATTTGTACCAGAGCACTACAAAGCAGTGTTTCTTAAACTTTTTGAGACCACGGAACACCAAACAATATATTTTTAAGAGGAACACTTTCCTTTACAAAATCCAGACTGAAACAAAAAACCCCAGCAACAAAAACAGCAAAACCAAAATGAAGTTATTTAATCAGGTATCATAGCAATAAAGAAGTAACATTGTATCTGGTTTTAATGACAGAGAATACATACCATCACTCTTGCAGCACACCTGTGAGTTATTAGTGGAACACTAGTGTTTTCCTCAGAATATAGTTTAAAAAATAAAGGAGCTTTAATATAAATGAGAAATGGGCCTGCACCTGTCTGGATTTTAAGGACTGTGTATATACTGACAGTGACTACCATGAAAATCTAGCTAGTGAAGCCTTGAATTACAAGGTGGTGGTGACTGCTATTTGCAATAGAGCTCTCAATGTGCTAAGAATCACAAAAATAGACACGGCCCATGCCCAGAGATGCTCACGCTCAATGTCTACAGCTTTTCCTAGAAGTGCCTACAATTGTCTTACCAAATACTGAGGTACATCATTTAGTTGTATGAGGCACTAGGAAAGATTTAAGGGTGACTATAATGTGTCTCTGTAGATACCTAGCTATGATAGACGGATTTCATTTTATTATTATTATTCTCCAAAATAGTACAATATCACAATTTCAGAATGATCATATAAGTTAAAAATAAAACTTGCTATGCAGTCTGCTGCAAAGATTTTTAATTATCTGCCTCGAGGATGTTCCAATCTGGCAGTTAATTTCTGCAGGAGGTAAGTTATTCAGGGTCTTGCATAGTCACTTGCAAATAGCTCCTTGAAGGCATTATTCTAAATTATTTACTATTCTGTACCACAAGAATGAGGCTTTACATATAATCCTCTCTCCTTAACAAAGTTAAACAGTCACACTATTCTATGCAATGGACAATCAGTCAATATTCATGCAGTATGGCATGGAATAATTACAAAATGAATGAAAAGTAAATATGTCAATATCTATAAGTAATGATATACTGAATGTAAAAAAAACCCAGATATTTTAAAAAATAAAACCAGTTCATCTGCATGAAAAACAGGGGTATGCAGTTTTGGGTAATTTGAATCAGTTTTTAGAAACAGTGCATTAAAATAGATTTGTTAACACAGATGTCAGATACCTTTCAAAATAATTCGATTTCATTTGCCGTTACTCCAGAACAAACAATTTGAAAGCACTGCTGTTTAAATTTGTTTTAGTAAACTTCTTTTGGAGTGGAGTAAATTCTGTCTATGAAGATATCTTTTAGTGTCCAGGTATATCAGGCAAGAGCTATTTGTGCAGTTAATTGTGGTCCCAGGCCCTTGAAAATTAGTAATTTGTAGATACAAGACATGTTTTCAAGGTACAAAAATATTATTTTTGATATTGCTAGATCACACACAATCTGAACTCTTCCCATGGATATGCTACTGTTTCATATCACTGTTTTGAGACCATAGTGTATCTGGGGCATGATCCAGTTAAAAATGGTCTTGTGCATAATAAACATAAAGCTGTTGATGATCCTATGCTCCGTCTGGCAGCATTATCAGCTTTGCAGTTTAGTTTTTAAAAAGGTTATAAGGTTTTAAAAGGTTAGGTTTTAAAAAGGGGGTTATAATCATGGAAGAACTCACTTGTGTGAAGATCAATGCTCTGAAGGTCAATCTTGAATTTGATTTAGTGTGTCTAGTAGGGAGGCACTAAATTGAATATCGAGGGTGCTTCTCCTGAATCTGGCACTCCTTGTGTTTGAAGAGTCTCTCCCTCCAATAGTGGGGCCACACCAAAAATTTGACTTGATACAATTATTGTAGATGGAGTTGCATATCTTCAGTTGAATCTCTTTTATAGTGTAGATGTGGTCTTTGGCTGCCATCCTCTTATTACAGAGAACTGTGTGTGTGTATATATATATATATGAATTCTCTGAGCCTCTTTAGGGAAACATCTGAAGATATCGCTTAAAGGGGAAGGGGTCTATCCTGGCTAAGTATGTGCAAATAATATTGTTTAATAATCCAATAGTGACTAACTTTTTGTACAGATGAATTATGGGTTTATTGTAGTCCATCAAAATGAGAAGGAGATCTTCTGTACCAGTCCATGTCTGGCCAAGACAGGCCACCTGTGTGGCTCATGACCATTCATGAGCACTGGGGAGAAGTAGTATTTGATGGAGAAATGTGCTGCTTAAAAAATAGTATCAAAATTGTACACCCCTTATTTGAAAAACAGACACTATTTCTACACATTCTCTGAAAGTGGCATGCTAAAAATGGCCCAGAATATGCTAATGAGGCATGTATGTAAATTCCCAGTGCCTCACTAGTATAAGGTCACATGATTTGGACTCCAAAACTGCATGTAGAAGCATGGCCCCTTGAGGGGGGGGAGGTCTTCCGGAAGGAAGTCCTCCTACTGTAGGCCCCTTCGTCCTGAAAATTTCGGAGAAAGTGGCATGTGTAGAAACAGCCTTAGGGAAAGGGGATTTAGGAAAGAAAAATGAGAATTTGATTATAGATGACATTATGCTGGACATGCAAAAGAAAAACTATATTACATTTGATTTCTTCTAAATATCCTTGTGGTTTGGAAATCCACAGATAATTTCTGATGAATGGAATCCTTTAAACTGGACGATTCCAGCTCATCAGCAAATTTATTCTGTTATCCAACAAAGTTCTTTCTCATTGGAAATAAAAGGTCTAAAATTGTCAGTTAAATGTATAATTTCCTCCTGCAACAAATTGTTTTGATGCACCTAGATTTGTGAAGCATATTCATCTGGCACTGACCCAGATACCCATTCAGGGACAGAGAAGTCACTGGCTCCTGGTCACAGGCTAATCCACCCCCGATACAGTCTAGAACAGCCTTGATGGTTGCCCCTCATTTGTGCATCAGCTTCATGGCCAAAATGAGCTATTGTGTGGGGAAGGGCAAGTTCTCTGGAATGTAAGTCCCTTCCAGTCACACCCCATTCTGCATCCAGGTACCAGAAGGTCTCCTGACCTTATGGTTGTTGCTTCTGGAGTCAGTGTATTCTGCACCAAGGAGGCGCCACATGAGGCAAAGGGTTTGTAGAGTAACAATGAATACTGTGCATGGCTATCTGCACACCAGTCTTGCCCCTCATCAGGCTGATCAGTATTCACTCCTGCCAAATCCCCAGTAGCCAGTGGAATACAAGTCCAGGACAGGACAGCCTGCAGGCTTGAAGGGAGGTGTAGGGTCCATTGCAGCATTCCATGTAATATATTTTCAGACACACGAGAGGTTATTTGGGGCAATAAAGTTGTTATGCGACTCTGCTGTTTTTAATTGAGGACATTCCTTTCCAAGACTCAATAATACTGATACATTTTATACTCATCCTCTGACAGCACGTGTTTTATTTTTACAGCATGGACAGAGATTTAATTTGTATTTTATGCAAAACAAAGTAGCCAGCATAATTAGACAGTAATTTGTAACTTCCAATGTAAACATTTTAGGAGCTGTAGTATCAAGAGTGAGCGCTAATTACCGAGCTGTTAGCTAACATATATAATTGGTAACAGATTGACGGGCTATTCCAAACAGCAGGATATTTATAACTTCATGCTGTTTTTAAATTATATTTTGTTTAATGGACTTTGGACAACTCATAATAGGAAAGCCTCACAACTTGATTTGCAGTTTAATTTCTTTACATAAAATGAAACCTTGCAAACGTGAATGCTGCTCTGGCTAGCTGTGATAATTAAAAAGTATTATTAACTGGATGACTTTTTGGATGTGTCATTTGAGATTCTAATTTTTTTAGGTGCATGGGCTCCCTGAAGAGAGTGATAAATTCAAGTATTATTTAATTATTCTTTTAACAATAAAGGGCATTTTAATCAGCAACCTCTCAAAGCCTTTGCCTTGTAGTCATTTATTCAAACAATGAAAAAGTCAAGAGATTTTTATATTTGAAAGTCTTCTGAAAGTTCAGAGCACCTACTCACAAGCCCTAACTTATGTCAGAACCATTCCAGGACACTTAATCTCCAATCTCACCATGAGATAAGTTATTTAAAACATTGTTGGCTAGCTGAGGAGTGGCTTATACTCAGATTTAAGATGACTTTCTTTTGAGAAATCCATATATGGAGATTATTTTTACTTTTCACATGGGGATGTGCTATGTCTTGTAATAATCCACTGAAGCATGTATTAACCATCAGGAGTGCAGGAAAACAAAGCATATATCTTGTGTCTCATCCTCAAAGTGTGGAAAAGAGCATGTTGCATTTAAGGATTCCCCCTCCCTTAGCAGTAGGACAGGGAGGTGGAGAAGAAGGGATGGAAGGCATCACCTGAGCTAATGAGCTGGATGAGTAGGGCTCATGTGAGCCATTGGCGTTTAAGGAAGGTCTATAAGCCTGTCACCCCAATCTGTGCCCAAGGTGGTGGTGGGAAGTCAGAGGAAATGCACAGCTGCCTGTAACAGAGAATTCTTTTCAGAGGACAACCACAAATACTGGGGCGGGGGGCGGGGGGTGGGTAGTTCAGTCCAGGGACCTCATAAAGGTGAGTACAAGAAGGAATCTGTCTCTGGGGAAGAAACACAGAGAGAAGTCAAAACAGAGGGATGGTTTTCTCATATACATCCAGCCTAGACCTATAGACAGAGCTCCAAGTGCGGGGCATAACATAGCTTGGGTGGGTGGGCTGAATCTCTTCCACACTGCATGATGGGTATCTGGAGCCTGGGTGGGGAAGCCTGAATTCCTTTGCCGCTGGACCCCTAGGTACCTGGAGTGACTGCTTGGGTAAGACCAAGGTTTGCACCTGGATCCAGTTGACTTGCCGTGAGGGTGTATTTGAAAGAGGATAGATGTCTATTGACTTTATTTCAGGCTGGCTGGTAGGTTAGGAATGCAGCCAGCAAATGGAACAAAGAAAGCCCTGCCCTCCTCTAGTAGGATGGCTTGTCTGGAGATTGCATTGGAAAAGAGGTGGGTTTGTCTATCTATTATTAAGCTGGCAGTCTTGTGGGCTGAGTCATCCAAGATTACTTTGAATGAATTACAGCCTGAGCCATCTTCATTTTCAAGTCCCAGGATGAGAGTTCTGCATTTGTGAGCAGTGGTGTTGTAGCCATATCAGTCCCAGTATGTTTGAAAGACGAGGTGGGTGATGTAATCTCTTACTGGACCAATTTCTGTGATGAGAGAGATGAGCTTTAGTGTTTTCCTGTTTCAGTCATGGCCAGACACCATTTATTATTCAGGGTAAAATGAGAGGGAGGTTTTTCTAAGTGCTGGACATTCCTGAATCACTTCATTAGCGTGTCTTGTGAAGGGAGGATTAAAGCCAGAGTTGAGGATCGCTTCCAGGGGTGGAGTGAGGAGTGAGAGACAGTTCTGAAGTAAAAATCAGGCAGTGGCCACATCAGTAACTGCCAGTTCTTCATATCAATAGGCGCATGAGGTGACTAAAATTTTAGACTTGCTTCTAGAAGCCAGCAAGAACCTATTCAAGGGCAGCAAGAATTAATGCAAAGTACCTTGAACACGCAGGGGATTTTGGGGATGTGGAGGAAATACACAACTGCACCGGGAGGGCAGGGGTGAGCTCTGTCAGAATGTCATACTACCATTTGTGGAATTATGGTGATCTCAAAACCAGATCATCTAGAGCAACATGCAAAAGACCAAACAGGCTGGCGTGCTCTCATACGACATGCTTATGACAACTTTGAAGAGCAGGGACGCATACGTCTCATTGATGCTCGTGAGAGGAAGAAAGCAACAGAAGCAGCCACACCAAAAGAGCCAGGACACTTCCCTTGCCCCCACTGTGAATGCCCATTCCATTCAAAGCTTGGACTCCTCAGCCACATGCGAGTCCACAACCAATGAGCCTGTGCAAGCTCAAGACGTCATTGTCGGACACAACGGACTATTTACTACTAGCAGTAAAGAGTTCAGCAAGGATGGATTTAGACAGGTCTGTGAGATTTAGGAATTTGCAATAGGCTGGGGAGAGGAAGAAGAGGATATCTGTATATGCACATCGAAAAGCAATTCCCTTGGTGAAGTGGGATCCAGTCATTTAGGACTGGATTAGTTACATCCACAGAGCAGCTTGGGTTAGGAGCCACAAAGGTTGATGTCAACTAAGTGCATGCATAGGTAAGGTAGCTCCTCTTGGGGAAGCTGAGTAGGTGTATGTGCAAAGGCCTTTTGGTTTATCCGTTCCTTCAGGATCAAGGGAGCAGGTCACAGAACTGGTGACAAGATATGTGAGCCTAAGAGTTTATTTGTCCTGCTGGCAGATGGCTGCTTCCCTCTGGAAGTGCATTGCTGAATCTTATCTCTAAGTTGCCATGGAGGGGTACACGACATGATATTAATGGATGTCCTCTTACATTCATTGGCTGGGGTGAGTCACATTAATGGGTCTGTGTGCACCTGGGGTGGGGGAGGGAGATAATTGGGGGATTTAATAAAAGCCTAGAATAAAAAAAAAAGAGATTAAGAATGTATTTGAGTTTAGGGGAACTCCAAGGCCTTCACACATTAGAAAGACCCAGGATAAGTAAATTGTTGGGTGACTGAATTCCATGAGCTAGAGGTGGTGATTACCCATCATGAAATTACTTAGGGCTCCATTGATAGAGGTGATGCATTTTTGATGTTCAGCTGCATACACAGCGCATGTGAGGCTGCCAGATAAAAATGAGAGTCCAGTGATATGACTGTACTGATTTTGACATCCTATTTTCAGGAGCAAGAGAAAAAATCATGAGTCTGTGTTCATATCTGCAGGCAGATTATCTTGTATCGGGCCATCAGGCTGGAAACCTGTTTCTCTGGAGGGTGACAGGTCTGAGTTGGCATGGCACTGTTGATGCACCAACTCGTTGGCTGTCAGGAAGCTGCCCTTGAAATGATTGTTGTACACCTGAATGAAGACAGTTTGGGAATTTGTAAGGAGATTGACAGAATCATCAGAGCCCAGAGAGATTTACAGAAGATCCAGGCCCATTTATAGGAGTGACTGCAAAGTGGTCAGAAATACTTCAATAGAAGTATAGTAGAGAACTGCCAGGTCTTCATGGACTGACAAGGTGGTGAGAAGAAGTGTGAACTTAGAATGGGGAGGATCAGTCATTACCCACAAAAATATCATATTTGGTACCTAAGCTACTTAGGGGAATGGTGGGGCGAAGATATATTTTTGTCTGAAATATTGGGAAAGAATTGGGAGTTGATCTGGGGGATGTTGAAGAGGAAGCCAAGTTTATTGGTGCCTACTTTGGGCATGTTTGTTGTGCAGGTACTCCTCCAATAACAATCCTGTCCCTTGATAAATTGGAAGAGAGGTGAGCTTAGGGGATTTTGTGCTAAGGTCTTCCCTGGCCCATGAATGGGAGGAAGAAAGTGGGCAGTTGCCTTGAGGCCCAGTGATTTAAAAGGACCTGGGGCTACTGCTACCACAGCTGTTGTGGCAGCCAGATCCCTTCACCTGTCAGTTCACCCCTGGAGCACTGTGCTGCATGCTCCAGGTGGCTCAAAGGGCTGGGAGACAGGGGTGCGCTAGGCTGTGGCCTGCATTAAGGGCTGGCTCCTCGCACCCCCAGCCCTTCGTCTTAAGGTTTCTCCCCTTCTGGGAGCACAGAGTAGGGCCCAGCAACTCTGTTGGCCCACCTGGGTCTTACTGAACAAAACTTTGAGGAAAAACTACTTTTTCATCTTTGGGCTCATTGCAGCAACATGTCTGAGAAGGTCCTTGCACTTCTTAACCCATAGATTTGCGTTAGCACGGAGTAGCAAAAAACAACTTTAGAAGTTATGGAAACTTTCAGATCCTTCTCTCTCAACCATCTGGCTTATGAATTTTATTTGGTTTTGATCCAGAGTTTCAAAGTTCTTCATTGTTATTTTGGATAGGACGAAAACAAACCTCTTTGGTCTTGGGGCTCTTTAGAAGTAAGTGGTGGTTTTTCATTGAAACAGGGGTCTCCGTTCCTTTGCTGGCTCTGTATCATTCTCTCTCTTATACCTAAGGTTTACACAACCCAGAAAAAAAATCATTGAATTGTTTTTGTACTCCTGGATGAAACCAGATACGTTGGTATAAGTAAAAATTTTCTTAATATTAGCATTCAGGAAAATCATCCTCATTCACTTATCTTGGATGATCAAGCCACAAACATGCTACTACTTTCTGGGAGCAAGACTAAGTTTGTTGCTTAATGATTATATGCCAGCAATTCTCATTTCATCCCCTTCAATGGTTATATGTCAGCAGTTCTCATTTTATACCCTTATCTTATCTTATCTTATCTACTAGGACTTGCAGAATAATCATAGCTCTTTTAGCCGCTATGCTGGCTTCAACTGCTTCATGAACTGTACTATAAAAATGTACACTTTGCCTTTCATTGATATGCTTCCTAAGACAGGAATGGCAAATTGATGTTTTATGTGAATTATAATGTGGCTTGTTTGGAAATTTTCTGTTGCTTTTGTAATGCAAATTGAGTGAGATATAGCTGAGGAGTTTTTCTGTTTTGTTAAATAAATTTGAAGTCCAGGATGTGGCAAAGAGGCCCTGTATAGGCAGAAAACAAGCAATCTGATAATCTAAATCTAGTCCACAAATGAACTTCAGCAATCACTGGTGTGTCAAAGATATGCCATAGTCATTCTGAGCTGAGGCCAGTTGATTTTTCCCTCCTCTTCCCCCCTCCTTATTTTCTATTTTACTGTATCTAGGCAGATGAAATTCGTTATTGACAAATGAAGAGTAATGTATTCTGGAAAATGTAATCCCAACATGATGGGGCCTAAATAGCTGTTGCCATTCAAGAATGAGATCTTGGAGTCATTTGAGTGGATGTTTTCAGAGAACTTTCCACAGTGTGCAGCAGCAGTCAAAAAGCAAACAGAATGTTGGGAATAATTGAGAGAGATTCTTTATTTGCTATTGTATTACCTCTATATGAATCCATGGTATGGCAACCTCCTGAATATTGTGTGCAGATATGGTTGCTTCATCTCAGAAAAGATATCTTGGCATTGGAGAAAGTTCAGAAAGGGGCTACAAAAATGATTAGGGATATGGACCAGCTGCCATATGAGGAGAAGTTAATAAGACTGGGACTTTGCAGCCTGGAAAAGAGATGATTAAGTGGAGATATGAGAGAGGTTTAAACAATCATGACTGGTGTGCAAACAGTGAATAAAGAGGAGTTCCCATAACACAAGATTTTGGGGTTATCAAATGAAATTCAGAGAGAGCAGGTTTGAAAGAAAACGAAATACTTCTTTACGCAGTGCACAAAAGTGGCTTTCTACCTAGCTAGTACTTACATCTGCAATTGTTTGCAATTTTTAACATTTTCTTTGTTTATACCATTGCCTTATTAATTTATATTTTCAATCACCATGACAGTCTGATTACTTGTGTTGATTAGTGCCTGATTCTGGGTAGTTCATGGATTTCAATTAGATTATAGTGAAGGAGATCAGGGTCTATTCCACTGTTGTTTCCTAAATAAGCCTTTATTTGCTTGCCTGTCTTACCTTACCCTCATCCACCTTCCATTTCCCTCTTGCTTTAATCCTAGTCATTTCTTTATTTTCTCCTTGCTACAGCAGTTCCAAAGTTTTGTTTTTGTTTCATTACTTTTTTTGGTGCAAACGCACATTAACAGAGGAGTGGAGAAAAACACCTGGCTCTGCCAGAAACAGGACAATCAGTTTTGTCCAAGGAAGCATACGGGAGAAAAACAATCCTGAATAGTAAGCCTGTATATACCTAAAGCCTGAATCACATGGGTGTTTTAGTTCAAAGTTGGGTCAAATTATGATTGGCTAAATTGGTGTAACTCCAGACCAATCCAATGATGCTAATAGTTCTCTAGATATATATCAGCTTAATTAAAATGCATTTAACCCTATATTTGAAGTAGCTGTTTGGTTTGGAACTAGTCAAGACATCAGTCTACATTAATTTGTCAAAAGGTCTAAATATTTATCGTCAGTAGCTTGTCGTATGTCAGTGAGTATGTACTGCATATCGTGCCCTTGTGTTCTTACTTAGGGTCCTGCGGGCTGCGGGTTAGTTGAATGCAAAGCATTTTTCTCAGCATGGATTTCAGAGAGTGTTATACGAAATATGGTCAGTAACTACCAGCAGCACAAACAGCTGCAGCAGGCCCTGGGGCCAGGTGGGAAGCGGGGGCCTACCTCTGTCTTCCCAGAAGGGGCAGGGCCAAGAGTGAAAGGGGCGGGGCCAAGAGCATTCAGCTCTTCACGTCGCCTCGACTGGAGTGCTGTGCTCCCCTCAGCTGCATGCAGCCAGAGCAGTGTTGCCGTGGCATTTGAAAGGGGCCAGGGGCTTCTGTTGCCACCGTTACCAAAGTGGCAATGGCTGGAGTTCTGGGCCAGAAGGCTCCTTTGTTCTCACATCATCAGTGAGACTGGTAATTATATGTTGTGTCTGTGTTTTTTTTTTTTTTTTTTCTTCTTTCTTTCCCCCACTTCTAGGCTTCCCTACCTAGAGAAGGGCAAGAGCAACTCTTATAACCATGCCTATAAGTTCTGTCGTCTTAACCAGCTGTTAAATTTTTTCCTAAAGAGATTCAGGATGTTTAAACTAATCTTCAACTAATCCTCTCATTAACCCAGAACATTTAAGAAAGTTGTAAATTAAGTATTACTGAACACGTGCAGTTATGAAGAAAACTTGCTATGCTTTAGCTATGGGGTAGTTTATCTGAACCAATTTTCCAACCACCATTTTACAAAACACTGTTGTTCTCAGTATGATATTGGAGGTGTCCAGTTCGACCATATGGGCACATCTGTACTGGATTGAAAGACCTGCAGGGAGATCTTATGGGGCTATAGAACTGTTGTGCTTGGGTTGAAGCCCAGCCTCTGGGACCTCACGTGGTGAAAGGTTCCAAAACCCAGGCTCCAGCTCCAAACAATGTCTGCTCTGCAGTTGTGCAGCCTGAGCCCCTGAACCCAAGTCAGATGACGTGGGCCAGTGTCTGGCATTTAGTTGATGTGTAGGTGTAAATTTAGAAGCTTAAATGTACCCTTTCCAGGATTGTCAAAAGTGCTAGGAATGAAAGATTTAAAACAGAGGGACCTTTTTGAAAGATAATGTAAAGAAAAATAAACTTACAGAATGTTTGAAAATACAGCATGGTCCATACTTCACAAACTGTTCCACTGTTACAAGAGACCAAGATTACCTCCATCCCAAATCCCTACATTTCCTGGGCATTAAAACAGCAGACTTATCACTTAAGAGTTTATACCCAAGAGCTGAGAGAAGAAGAATAGGAATGGTTTGCTGAATTAGGATCATGGGGTAGAGAATTGGTGGGATTTTTGTCCGTAGGTTTTAGTCTTTAGATACCAAATATCAAATTTGTGGCTGCATGCTGAAGCAAGCATGCTTCCATTTGATTTTTTTCAACAGTTTGACTCATCTTTAATGTATCCTAAGAGTTGTCAAATAATGTTCAAAATTGTCTTTTGAAAATTGTATTTGTGTGTGAATTATTCCTTACTTTGAAAGTAAAACTTACATCACTTCTTTCCATTTAATTCTATCTGAAAGGCTGCTTCTACACGCGCCCCATGCTGTCAGAGGTAGCATGGTTATGGGGCAATTCGAAGCAGGCTAATAACACGCTAAAGTACATGTTCAGCACCTCATTAGCATAACAGTGGCTGCACAAATTTCTAAGTGCAGACTTTGAAATGCAGATTGACAGTGTACGTGTGGGCAGCTTCAAAATAAGCCCCCCACTTTTTCATTCCCTTACTCTGATCCAATTTTGTGGAAGTAAAGGAATGTTGAAGTGGGGCACTTATTTCGAAGCTGCCCTCATCTAAGCTGTCAATCTGCAATTCAAAGTCTGCACTTTGAAATATGCGTGGCTGCTATTATGCTAATGAGGTGCAGAGTATGCACGTTAGCGCCTCATTAGCCTGCTTCACATTGCCTCATTACCTGGCCAACTCCGACAGGAGGGGAGAGTGTAGAAGCAGCCTCATGTTGCACATTGTACTTTTGTGCATTTCAGCATGTACATTGCAAATACCCAGAAAAAGCAACATGTGTCAGAGAGGTAGCTGAGTTAGTCTGTACCTTCAACAACAAGAAGTCCTGTGGCACCTTGTAGACTAACAGGTATTTTGGAGCATAAGCTTTTGTGGGCAAAGACCCGCTTCAACAGATGCAAGAAAAAGCAAATGAAGAAAAAGAAAATAATGTGGCGTTAGGGGTTGATTATGAATTTTAATGGAAGTTCTAATTGTTAGCAGTTTTTAACTGAGCCTTCTGTTTGAGTCTCTTTACTTTTGAAAAGAAGGAGAATTCTGATAGGAATTGCTTTTGTCCTTTCTTTGTTGCCATTCCTGATTATTCATTAAACATAGTCATATTAGTGTCTACAAGGGGGAACTGATTGTGACATAGCTGCTCAACAGAGGGGCAGCTAATGCAAATCAAAGCTTTTTCATTATTTTTTAAACACAGTTGCTAGAATAATGTGACTTTGATTGTAGTTGCACTATATAAGAAGCATAGTGAGCTGCTTTTGGGAATGTCACCTCCGAAATCAGCTGCCAAGACTGTATGTAAATCGGAGATGTAATTGAAAATTATCTCTTCTGCTGCAAGGGAGTCAGTTCCAATAATACTGTGTGTGATGGCTTGGTGCTTATTTAAGCAACTGTTGACTACAGTGAAGGTTGAAGCAATCACATTCCTGTGATCTGTGCTTTAAGCTTTATAAACTAAAGTATAAACAGGTTGTGACTTTCATTTCAGAACAATGTGACTATACACGAACTTTAGGGTTTAATCTAATGCCTGTTATAGGCAGAAGGAGTCTTTCCATCAACTTGAATTGGAGATGGACAAAATCTTGGACAACAAAAGAGAACACTCAACATGTGATCAACCATTTGAGTCATGGATAGTCATTATCATTCTCTATTGACTCAGATGGGAAATAATAATAGAGGAATCTGTTATGACAGTGAGAGCAGTCCTGGCTCCATAGAAGTCAAGAAGTGTTTTGTCATGGAAGAGAATGGGGCCAGGATTTTTCCCAGTGTGTATTCTGGGGTTCCATAGCTGCTGCATGCCTAGGTGGTGCTCCGCTGATCTAGGAGGAAGGGCAAATATCTTCAACCACTTGAGTAGTGTATCCAGAGCTGTGCCTAGGCAGATGCAGAGTACACAGCCACGTAGGGCTCCACTACATTTGGGGCACCACTTTGCCCCGCTATGCTGTGCCTGTGTATGCCTAGCACAGCCTGAGGACAAGGCTGCCTTGAGCAGCCCCAGTCTCCTGTCCTCCACTCTGCCTCCCAGCCAAATGCCCTGGTTCCTCCACTATGCCACCTCACTGCCTCATTACCCCAGCAGCCCAATCCCCTGACCCTTCCACCCTGTTCTCTGCCTCCCTGTCCCAGTGGCCAAATCCTTCAGTTCCTCACCTTTTGCTCTGACTGCCCCCGGCTCTGGTGGTACCAATGTCCTGGCACCCTGCTCTACCTCCAAGCCTGTAGCTCAGGTGGGAGTCACTGCTCCCCCTTCCACTTGCTCCCACACCAGCTTCCCTGCCCTGGTCCTTCCCCCCCCAACCCCCTGAGCCCAGCTCCCCACCACTGCCCTGTTCCCTGTGAGAGGGGGTGAGTGCAGGTGCTCAGGCTGCATAGGGCACCCAAAGACATAAGGGTGGCCCTGATTTTATCAATAACCAGGCCTGCTGACAGGGGAACAAATGGGGCAACAGCTTTGGGGCCCAGCAATTCAAAAGGGCCTGGGGCTCCCAGCTCCCCCCATGGCTCCTATTCTGGCAGTAGTGGAGCCCAGAGCATCACCAAGCGCACACCAGGCAGTGCTGAGGGTGGCATGTTGCGATTCACCCTGCCCATACTGGGAGAATGAGTGTTAGCCGGTGGCCAGGTAATGTGCGGTGAGGTACTCCCCTGGGTCCTAAGCAACCCAGTTTTTTTACTGTTAGAGCAGGCAGCTTCTAGCACTTTCACCCACGGCCAGGCTGTGGTAACCAAACGGTTAAAGTTCTTTTGTTGTGCCGGCTGCGTTGCAGTGAAAAAAGGGTTAACAACCGGGTCAGGCTCAGAGCTTAACTAGTTACAAGTTTATTAAGCTACAGTTATAAGTGTGCGGTTACAAAAGGCTATTGTTTACTTCTTATATGCTAGCAAAGTACAGGTGTTAACAAGTTACATTACAATCCAATACAAAGATATCTGTTACCATCTAACACAATGATATCTTGACACTAGTTACAGAGCTCTAATTCTTTAGCTGTGCACAAAAAAGTCAGAGACCTAGCATGAGTGTATCTTACCCTCTCTGCGTCTCTCGATACCAGCGTAGCCAAGCCGGATCGGTCACTCAATTCCGCGGAAAGATGAATACGAGGTTGGGCGTCCCCAGTAGTGGACCTCAGGAGGCAATCACCTGACCCAAACAGCAGGAAGTTGGTGGAATGCACTCAAAGTTAGAGTTCTGCTGGACCCATCTTTTATACCCCTTTTGGGTTATGTATTCTCTTTCTTATCTATGGTGCCAGGTCATTCTGGTCTGTCTTTGTGATGCCAGTTTGTTACAAGGGCATTTCTACTTAGTTTGCACTTGTAAGACAAGAGATAAACAATTTAGGAGTACAGGACATTCTTTTGTGCGGGTGGGGCACGTCCCCTTCTGGGTGATTGTGTGTGTGCATCATATTGATCAATGCCAGCTGGGGTGATTTCTGAGGGTCCCCCCCCACTCTCATGTTGACAGTCTGGCCTGTTAGCCTTCTAGCTGTACTTTCTGCTTCTCAGGGTCACGATAAGCCAACATATCTGGGCCTCAATGAGGGCATCAAAGACTGTGCTGTCAGCAGCCATTTCCGTGCCCTGTGTGCTCCTCAGTGGGGGGGCAACGAGCAAGCTGGCTTGTAAGGGGGAGACTTTGTCTGGCTACAATGAGCCATCCCCCAACCTTGCCCAGGGGCCCAATGAGACTGTCAGCTCTACTGTCAATAGCTTGCTAACGTGCACCATTTCCCCCACTTACCATTTAGTGTAGGGTGACTCATCGGCTTTATATTTCACTTTCTAAATAAATCTTCCTCAAAATATTTTTGTGAAATTGTCTCTAATTATGAAGAAGGTAGTAAAAAAAAAACCTAGTAAAAGGCTAAGAAAATAGAAGGGGAAAAGTTGGAAATGCCTTTCCATAGCTATTTTGAGTCTGTCTACTGCCATATATATTTCTAGTACTCCTCACCACAGTCTCTCCTGTTGAGGGTTATTTGAGCCCCGGCTTCCCCATTTCCATTGATGACCCGAAGGCTTAGCTGACCTCTCTGCTGCTTGTTTCAACTTAAGATGGTTAAAAAGCCTTTGGATTCTTGAGTAGTTCCTCATGTAGTCTTTGCATCAGAAAGTGGGTAGGGTTGTGTGATGGGGCATCTGCCCCACATTGGCCCTGAAAAGGGTTAAAGCCAGCCCTGGGAGAGAGCTGGGGCTGAAGAGTGAGCAGCTGCAACATATAGCAGTTAATTAGGGCCCAGCTGAGGACTGTATAAAAGATGGCTCCTGGACGGGATGCGGAGAAGATTATTGCTGTGGAGCAGGGGGACCTAGCTGTCAGGGAAGCTGCAGGGGCTTCCTAACACAGAGCAGGGTTGGGGGAAAGGCAGGTAGAGCTGGAGGAGTGCTGGTCAGGGAACTCCCAGGCTTCAGGGCTTGAAACGAGGCCTGCGGGTACTAGGGGTGCAGGGAGGCAGCCAGGGTAGGAGGAGGCGGCAGGTCCACAAACCTCTTGTCAGTGATGAGTGGCCCTTTCAGACTGCAGTTTGCCCCAAGGTAAAGGGCTAGATAACGACAGCAGTGGGTCACTCAGGCAGAGTGGGTATCCCGGCTCGGGGTTTCCTGGGACGGCAGGACCCCAGGTGTGGGGTACTGGACCAGGGCAGTAATATGAGGGAGGGCACCATGGTCTGGAAGGGATTGGGGTGCTAACATAAGTTGGTGGAACCAGAGGGAGAAGTTGGCAGCTTCATGGGAACTGGGCTGTTAGCTTGTCTGCAGCATCAACCTGACTTTTACTAGCAGTGCTGACTAGAGCCACCGGGGTCCCTTTTCTACTGAGTATTCCAGTCAAAAACAGGACACATAGCAGTCCCAATAAGTGAGTTAAAAGTGTCTGGAAAGTTGTTATAGGCACCATTTTAGCCAACACATCCATGATGGAATCAGATGTCCAGAGCTAAAATTGTGAACTGCTCTAAACTGAGCTGCAGAACCAATGGTTTGCACCTGAGGAACTAAAACAACTCCTATCCTCTGCACATCATCATGGGCTGGTGTGGGGGTGGGGCGGGCCCGAGGCACCAGTGGCACACACTCACCAGTATTCAGAGTATTTTGGTTAATGCTACAGGTCTAAGCTTTAAGCGGTATTAGGAATGTTGGATGTCGCCATAGCTGGTTGGCCAAAGTAGAACATCTTAAAAGTGCCCGACTCTCCACAGTTTGGTTCTAAGTAAAATCGGGTCCCTTTAAGGTGCGAGCTGCTTGGCTCCTTTTAGAAAATGCAGGGCATGTGGCTCACAAACTCTAAGAGAATGCTGACTACCTGTATCACTGCTGTCCTTAATCAAACTCTTACCTCTGAAACCACATATATATTTTTTGTGCTCTTTGCACCTGCCTGTGCCACTGTATGCCCAAAGGATGATTCATACTGCTAAAAGAATGGCTTTGTCCTTTGAGCGAGGAGGCAGTTTAAATTGTCCCTTTTTCTGCCCCAGGTTGTCATTTGTGCCCTTCCCTCCTGCAGCTGCTCCACCTCCCATTCTCACAGGGTGCCTTATCTATCGCACTCCATTAACATTTCCTTCTTCACACACTGGATATTGTAGATGAGGAGATTGTGTGCCAGGACCTGAGGAGGTGTTTGGAAGCTTTGCTTGGAGTGGAGCGAACAACTGTTTTCAGAGGATTTTTTTTTTTTCATGTGCTCTGAGTTCTGAAAAATCAGGAAAAAATTTTGTTGGATTTGAATTGAAACTTTTCCATTTTTATTAATTAATTTATTTTTGATGAATCCGTCGATCTAAATACGTATGTACAGGGCAGCCACATCTCCCTGTCCCAAATATGGGACAGGAAGATGAGGGGGGAGGGGCGGCTCCACCAAGCCCCTGGGAGCTGGGAAGGAGGCATCAGCTGCTGGTGCTCCCCAGGGAAGTGGCAGCCTCCGGTGATCCCTCGGAGCCCTGGGGAAGCATCAGCTACTGGTGATCCCCTGGAGCCCTGGGGAAGCAGTAGCTGCCCATTCTCCCTCTGCTTCCCCGAGACTGGGGAGCAGGAGCAAATACGGGACAATGAGTCCCTTCAAAAAAAAAAAAAAAAAAAAAAAAAAAGCAGGGATGCCTTTTTGGCATCCCAAATATGGGACCATCCTGCCCAATATGGGACGGGTGGTCACCCTACATATGTGCATTTGAGGTTGAACAAAGCATCTTGTTTAACAGTAATGCAAAGGAAATAAAGGGCTGGATTCACAAAAGTGAAACAGATTTGTGGCATATCAAGTAGCTCAGTTGGTAGGCTCCTGAGCGACAGTATCGTTCAATGTTTCATTTTCAGTAAACTGTTATAACAACTTTTTCATTATTTATGGTTATCTTCCTTATTGGAAAAGACAAATTTAAAAAGTAATTTAAGTGGTCTAAGAGAGTGTTTCTCAACTCCTTTTTAAAGTATCAGCTTTCAAAAACCAAGTATCCCTGGACTTCTCTCATGTACCCCAATGGTACGCATATCACCACTTCAGAAACGTGGTCCTAAGGTAATCTGAGGCCTTGGAACAAGAGCCGTTCAACTCTTCCAGTTTACTATAGCCTTTTCAGGAGTGAGCTTTATTTGGCATACCATCAAGTTACACCTCAGTTAAAAACTACTTACTTACTTACTTACAAAAACATGCAAAAATATCCCAGAAGACTCCTGCTGAAAACTGGCTGACATTCAACCACCTTATCAAATAAATTAATTGGAATAGAGATATTGTACTTGCATTTTAGTGTAAGGCACACAAAGCAGTGGAAACGAGTAATTGTCTGAATGGTGACAAGTATCAGAGAGGTAGTAGTGTTAGTCTGTAGCTTCAAGAACAACAAGAAGTCATGTGGCACCTTATAGACTAACAGATATTTTGGAGCATAAGCTTTCTGATGAAGCGGGTCTTTGCCCAGAAAAGCTTATCCTCCAAAATATGTTAGTCTATAAGGTGCCACAAGACTTCTTGTTGTTCTACTTGTCTGAGTAAATTTTTAGATTGGGCTGACTTTACTGGTGTTTTTATGGAGCCTGTTGTAAAACTAGGCAAATATCTAGATGAGTTGATGTATCCCCGTAGAAGACTCGGTGTACCTCTAAAGGGTAAACATACCCTTGGTTGAGGGGTTTGTCTAACCTGCTTTTATAAATTCCCAATGATGGAAATTCCACAGCCTCCCTAGAGATACTTATTCCAGCGCTCAACCATCCTGCCTGTTAGGAAGTTTTTCCTCTTATCCAACCTAACCCCACTACTTGCTGCAATTTCAGCCCATTTCTTCTCGTCCCACCCTTAGGGGTTAAGGAGAGTAATTTTTCTCCTTCCTCTTTGTAACACCCTCTTAGGTGCTTGAAAACTGTTATTTCCAGTGTTCCCTGTGAGCTGTGCACATGTGTGGCTGCTCAGGAGAACTTCACATGATGCCCAACTCCTGAGAAGAATGCCCACAGCTAGGTTTTGTGTTTCTGTGGGTGGTACCCATTCACTTATGTTTCAGTGCACGTGAATGTATTCTGCACATAGATGGGAAAACATTACAGGGAACCTCTGTCTTCTGTTCTTCTGATTAAACAAACCCAATTCTTTCAACCTTCCCTCACAGATCATATTTTCTACACTTTTAATTATTTGTTGCTCTTTTCTGGACCTTCTCCAATTTGTCCACATCTCCCCTGAAATGTGGTGCTCAGAACTGCACACACAACTCCCATTGAGGCCTAATCATTGTGGAGTAGAGCAGGATAATTTCTTTTTGTGTCTTATTTACGGCACTCCTAAGGCATCCCAGAGCTAGTGACCGTAGATGGGCTGAGGCCACAGATGATGACGGAAGTTTTGGAAGTTTGATCAGTTTCATTCTTTCCAGTGGCTTTGTTTTTGTAGGATATTTGTCCCTAAATATTTAGCATGACTGACTGCCCAAGACCTTGTTTGATTGAATATATCTTTTTCTCCAGGGGGTAAGAACTACTATGTGACATGGAAGGACATGATCTTCAAAAGTGATTTATTTTGTGTAGTCAGTTTGAGAGTCCTTTCGGAGACCTGGTCTTCTAAGAATTGGGTGCTGGGTACTTTTTCTAATAATCAGGCTATGACTAGACTACAGGATTTTGTTGACAAAAGCTTATTTTGGGGTTAGGGTGCCATCTTAGACATAGCTTTAGTCTCCTCTTTTTCTAAGCTGAAAAGTCCCAGTCTTTTAAACCTCTCCTCAGAAAGCAGCTGTTCTGAACCTGTAATCATTTTTGTTGCCCTTTTCTGTACTTGTTCCAATGTCAAGATACCGTTTGAGATGAGTGCCACATCTGCATGCAGTATTCAAAATGTGGGTGTACAATGGATTTATATAGAAGCAATAAGATATTCTCTGTCTTATTCCCTATGCCTTTTTTAATGATTCCTAGCATTGCTTCCTTTTTTGACTGCTGCTGCACATTGAATGGATGTTTTCAGAGAACTGTCCACAGTGACTCCAAGATCTCTCTGAAGTAACAGTAGCTAATTTAATCCCTCTCCTTTTTTCCAATGTTCATTACTTTTCATCAGTCACTTTGTTGGCCAGTTACCTAGCTTTTGTCTTTTGCCTAGTCTTTTGAAGCTCTTCAGTCTGCTTTCAACTTAACTGTTCTGAATGGTTTAGTATCTGCACTGTTTACCGCATTCTCCAGATCCACACACACTATCCATTCTGAACCCTACCTTTTATATTCCTACCCTTGTGTCTCCTATCAGTTTTGTCTCTGTGGCAGCAGGGCATGAGGACACCAGAAAAGCTCTACAGCACACATTTGCACAAGCAAATTTCTGTTGCTGGCTTGGAAGGAAGAAATAACATAATTTGACAAGTATTTATGCAGTGATATTGAAAGTTCTGTGTGCTTGGGAGTCCTACGTCCAGGAACAATACCATGTGTGTAAGTTAGGTGACCCTAGAACACAGAATGAATAGTGAACTCGCAATAGTCAAGAGTCACAGTGACTCTAATGCTAATGTTTGATGACTGAATCTGCAAACAGAGTCTGAATTCAGAGTATTGTGCACAGTACTCTTCTCCACGCAATTTGAGATGGGCTAAATTGAGGGTGCTCTGAAGGAAAACAAATTTACATGTTGCATGCATTAAAAGGGGGCAAGAAAGGGAAGGACCCTGTGTATTAGATCATTTTTATTAGATGATTTTAGTATGCAGTCACAGAACGTAATTCTTGCACTATAAATGTTTGTGACTCTCTCAAATTCACCTGCTAGACTTAACCTTCAATTCTGAATTTTTGGCTTTCCATACATTCCTAACTCCATATGTCTCGTTGAAACTTTCTAAAAAAAGAATTTTAGGTAAAATGTAATATTTTAGAATAATCTCTTCACTGCTTTCTAAGTCATAAAATTGAAATGTTACTTTTTGCAAGGATTTTTTATCTGTAGCCACTTAACTATTTCCATACTGTTTTGTAGAATGAGATTACAATTGTTTACTATAATTTTAGCTATTCTTGATTTTTAGGCTTGATTGAACTCAGTTTTCCCTTTTTAAAATTTTGATGGCTATTGATTTTTGTAAGCATTTTTACATAGACTTGAATTTTCACAGCTGTGAAAATTAGGGGGTAAGGGACATACCATTATTTAAGGACAGTGGACATTGAGACTCAAAGTTAAAGTTTATAACATTACACAAAAAATTTAACATTTTGCCTGTTAAAATATGCAAAGTAAATAGCTTAAACAAAACTGATTGTCAAGAAGCATATTTCTTACTTTGCCTATCTGTAGATTATTATTGATTGAAACATTTTTCATTGATTCATGTGGGTTTTATGAAATTGACAATTAACCACTAGCTAACAGCAAAAATTGTATCCTTCCATGCCTACTTATATAAGGGGAAGTCAGAATTAAAAGTCTATTATTTACATAAGTAGGGGTTTACCTCCTCCCTCCCACGTTTAACAGTCTTTGTAAGGTGTGGAGTAATTCTTAGATAAACAGTAATGTGGTATATGCTATCCTGTTCTCCATTCCCCACTCACGAAGGAAGAAGGAAAGCCTCTAGCTTTATAATTGAGCAAAGCCGTAGTCTTGTTACTAATCCAAGTGGAGGACATTACCCAATGTACAGACTGAACCTCTCTAATCTTGCATTCTCTGGTTCAGCAAAATCCATGGTCCAGCATGAATTTAATTAGCAGATATTCACTTATCAAGCTTTCCATCATCCTATAAAGTTTGTTTACAGCCACCAGTCCTGGCTTTCAGTGTTCTGTGCTGTTACTTAGCAGTCGTTAACCAACAATGGAAGTGTTGGTAACGCTGTTAGACCTCATGTGGTTCTGCAGATTCTCTGGTTCAGCATCAGTCAGGTCCCAAGGGTCCTGAAGTAGAGAGATTCAACCTCTACTGTCAAAATTATGCCACAAGTTGGAGGCAAGGCCATAACACTTTCCCTTCCTTGTACATTGGCCAGCTGTGGAGTTGAGAGTCCACTCGGCCACCTTTCAAAGGCTGGAATGATAACAGGCTGCAGCATAAAACTGCTGAGCTGGAATTCATGTGCAAATTTAACATCATCAGATTGGTTCTAAATAGGGGCTTAGAATGGCTTGCTCATTACCATAATTAATTTTCCACTTTATCTATTCTCCTCTTCTTATCCATATCCCCCGATCTGAATTAGCTCTGTTGTAACACTCCCATCTCTATATCCCTACTACCTGTCTTTTTCTTTTCCTTCATACATCTGATAAAGTGAGTTGCAACTCATGAAAGGTTATGCTATAATAAAATTAAGGTGCCACTGGACTCCTTGTTTTAGCTGTACCAGACTACACGGCTAGCTCTGAAACCTTTGCTCCTCTTGTTTGCCCTTGTCAGACCACAGATCTTTGTGCAGCTCAATGTTGCTTTCAACACATAGGCTATGTCTACACTAGGCAAAGTAAATTGATGCAGGTACTCAATTCTAGCTACTGTAGCTGCAAAGCTAGAATCAACATATCTGTACTTGGCTTACTTGGCTGTCCTTACTGAAGAAGGTTGACAGTAGAATTTCTCCTGTCAGCCTCCTTACTACTTGCATCTCAATTGCTACACCTAACAGGTTGATTTCACGAATCCCTACTAGATGCACAAAATTGAACCCTGCAAGATTGACCCTAAGTAGGCTCATCTTCCAGGCTAGGGTAGACGTAGCCATAGTTGTGCATATGAGATACAACTCAGCCCTTAGCATTTAACATAAAATGCTACAGTCATATAAAGTGTCTTCCAACTCCACGCTAAAGGTTGTCATGGATTAGTCCACTCAAGGCACCTGGTTTTTGACAGTAATCTGGAAGAGGGTGGTTCGAACAACAAACTACCTTTTGGAACAGATGCCACTATTTAAGGTACTCAGCTCCAGCAGGAGCTGTTTTCTATTATATAAACTCAATGTATTGACAGTGAATGTTTGCATGAATTCATTGCAAATATATAGAACTTTCTCGTTAGTCTCATTGTGCGCTGTGCTTTGAGCACAATGTGAGTTTTATGAAAGAGGCAACTGTTGCAGGAGTCTCACACTCTTTACTTTTAGTCAAGTTTGAAAACTATTCAACAAAGATGAATTTGTTTTCAGAGTGTCCTTTGCCTCACTCAGCTCCACAATGAGAGGACCATGGAAGAATAGATTACTGGGGAATTGGGCCTTGTCAGAAAGTTATGTTCTCATTCTGGCTTTTATAGGTTTTATATATTTTGCAGTGACTGCAAGAAAAATACATTATCAAAAAGGTTCAGGCTAAATAACTGTTCTTGAAATACAGGAAACAAAATAGGCAAGGAGTCAATGGAACTATTAAGGGATCCATTTTGCAAGTTGACTGCTGATTTGGTTGATATTGCTAAGAGCCTAAATTAATTCTTTACGTCATTATTCATGGAAGTAGGTTAGATGCCAGAGATGAGGTAAGTTTTTCCTTTTGGGAGAGGTATAACATAATACAATTTTCATTGCTATCCAGAGCACAGAGTTTGGCAGTTTTAAAAAGTTAGAAGGGGTGAGACAGAAGGCTCTGATGCATTGTCTCTCTTAAAGTAGTGGAGCCTAAATGTGAACAAGTGCCCCAAATGAGAAATACAGTAAAACTTAGCCCTGTAGAAAATTCCAGTGGTTTGTAAATAGCTTCGTATGCACACATGAGGTTTGCTATAACTTTGGCCTTAATCATCCTAAATTTTTTTTTTTTTTTTTTTTTTTAGGGCTTATCAATTACACTGGACAAAATTAGATACTTTGTGGCCTAAAAATTACTTGGCTAAGATCTTGCCCTCTGCATAAAGAATGTATTCATGGAAAAACTGTGTGAATAATGGACGTTCCGGTTTGATGGAAATGCTAAATTATATAAACTTTCCATTTCCAGCAAACTGTAACATCCATCCATCTAGGCTATGGTTACACTACAGCACTGTGTCAACAGAAGTCGCTGTCAGGAGAGTTTTCCCAACAAAACTTCTGCTGACAGGGTGCAGCCCCACACAAATGCACCTCAGGAGAGTGCTCTGCACTGTTGATAGAGCAGCTGGACTGCCCAGCTGCTATCTTGACAAAACAAGCACCTGGAACCACCGCAGATGGGGCTGCCCATTGTTGTGGATGCCCTGTCTGTTGAGAGAAGGTCCCCCACAGAGCATCCTCACAGCTGTTTTGTTGACAGAATCTGTTGATGGCAGTGTTACACCTCAAAGCTTTGGAGTGGAATGCTGCTGGTGATAGTGCTGTATTTGTCCAGATGCTGTCGACAAAATGCATTTTATGTGTTCATGTGCCACAAGTTTTGAAAATCAACAAAACCAGGTTTTTCTGGCAAAACTTGCTAGTGTAACCATAGCCCCAATGTTTTGAGTTGAAAAAGTTGTTTGACCTGAAGTGGATCATTTTGTTTCAATTATAATAATTTTTAAATGTTTTTGACTTTGAAATCAAAGGAAATTTTGAAACAAAAATGTGCAACAAAACATGTGAATGATTTGGTTAGAAAGTATCAAAGTGGCACCTTTTAACTTTGTCTAACATGAGCAAAGTGGCAAAACCAACATGACTTCACATTTCAGTGTGGCCAAAGATAATTCTATACTTTTGGACCCCAAATTTTTTGCCTAGCAGTAATCCAAATTAATTATCTGAAATTCCTGTATGATACAGTGAGGGCCACTGACATGAATTCCGTTTTTCTTAATGGTGGGATTTGTACACATTTAGAATAGAGTTACGGCTTGTCTATGCAGGGTTTTAATCCACATTAAATTGAGCTAATTTGGCTTCAAAACATTTACAAACACATGCAGCAGCCTAGAGTTAAGGTTTGTCTAGACACTGATTTTAATCTGTGTCAAGATGAATTAATTTGGTTTCAAAACATTTGCAAACACATGAAGCAGCCAGTTACTGCACATTAATTGTTCATTTATTGAGAATCTGGAGTTTTCTTGCAAAGTGGACCAGATTTGTCTCTAATTTAATTCATTTAATTTTTTTGCTTGTGTTTATGTAATTGCTGAGCAACACTTTTTTCATGCTTCCAGTGGTGGTCCCATTGTACTTTGCACGTCAACTATTACTGACATATCAATTTATTTTGTGCCCCTTCCCTGTCCTGTTATCAAGTTTCCTAGGTGACCCTTCTCCCCTTTAAAAGATGGCATAAAAAACAGAATTTGCTCACTTGCTCCTGGGTCCCACTGTATCTTTACTCTGGTGATACAATTGTGACAGCCCCAGAAGCCCCACAACATGTCTCATGCAGCTGCTTGGAGCCATGCTGACACCTTTACAACTCGTTGCATTTGGGGAGAAGCATTAGTTAAGGAAGCTCTTGAAGCAAGCCACAGGAACAAAGGGCTTTCTGTGCACATGGCAAAGTTGATGTCCACAAATAACCATGACCAAAAATGGCAATGCTTGATAAAAAGCATGTGGCTCTTCGGGACAAAGTGCATTTGAATGAAGGATAAAGAGACCATTTGGAAGGGGTAATGTGACCTGTCCACTATTTGATTAGCTAGAAAGGATTCTATATGTATATTACATCCCAGTCCAGATGCTGTATTGGAGTGAGATACTGCATTCTCCTTCCCACCGAGGATGACCAGCAACACCCATTGGAGGTAGAGCAAGAAGATGCTGGAGAGAAGCTGCCCCCCCTGAGAGCCAGGCTCTTTCTGTGATATAGGACCCTGGCAATGGTCAGCTGGAAAGCCAGCCTCAGTATTACCCTTCTGCAGTATCCCCTGATTCCTGCCCTGCATTGTCTGAGCCTGAGCCCTACTCAGAAATTCAGGCTGGGACCAGAGTCAATCCCAGGAAGGAATTTTGGAAGAAATCTGTTTACAGTTTATTATTACTGTTGGTGAATGTGAACTAGGACCTGTCCCCTTGTGCTGCTTCAAAAGGGCACCCCTAACATGGGGCAGTGATAGTCTGCTGCACACCCGTACAGCAGACTGAATTAACAAAAGCATTTGTCTGTGCAAAATTCATTGGGAGACTGTGCTCACAGGAACCAACATTTTGTAGTTTCCCCAAGGAATAAGTGCAGGCTGCACACCTGGTCAAGGCACAGACAGGGCTTCTGCCCTCCGAGATACAAGTACCTTATAACATGCATTGCAGCTGACAACCATTGTGGGACTCTAGTTATGTGTCTCTGTGCTTTCTCCATGTCTGCAGGGTAATTACAGCAGAACTTCAGACTGAGAAATAGCTGGGTTTTGTTTTGCACATCACGGGGAGTAACCCTTGAAAGCCCTTCTACTCCAGTACAGCTTCAGGGTGTCGGAGGGAATGGGGTGGATGGACTTTCCAGGTGAATAATATCACAGTGTAGCTCACTGGTCTTCCTTTTTGAATAAGGTCATTCTCTGCCTCCTAGTCATCTGCCTCTGCATAACATCATCAAGAGCAAGGACAGCTTAGAGGGGATGTAGAGGAGATTTATACTCCAGCAGTATAGAAAGGGGTCTAGCACACAAACAATGGAAAAACCAAACCTTTAGCATTGCTTTGACTGTGTCTGCTTTCATGCTATTTGCATTGGAGTAGATGGAAATCCAAATGCACCCAGCACCTTTTGCACTGGTAGACCACTTAGCCACAAGGGTTCCCCCAAGAAGAGGTAAGATTTCATGTAGATACTAAAAAAGCCATCGTGACTTGTCTGAGATATGGACAATAAGCAACTGTCCCCTGCCCCAGCCTTCCAGCCACTACCCCATCAATAGGCAGGACATTGGGGAGACTCTGTGCTGCTAAGTTGGATGATCTGAGGGGGAGATTTCTACACCCTCCCACCCCTGAGAATTTTGAGTTGAGGCTCTCAACCTCAGAATCCATGGGGTCAAGAAGAGCCAGAGGCTATGCTTGCCTTTAATTTTATGTACCGTTGCATTTGACTTTTGTTTACACTGTTGCAGTAATTACAGATTTATGTAAGATTGGTTAGTTAAATGTGTTCCCAAATACATTTTCCCATTGATTTCATTTCAACTTAATTACTGGTTTTTATTGTTCTTTCATAATAAAACTGTTTACAATATGCCCATTCTAAGCTGTCATTGCATTTAATGATTATTTAAAGAAAGCTGAAATAATGCATCAGGGTTTACAAAAGTGCATAAATGATGTTAAATTTCAACCATGCACACATAATACCCCAGGGCTTGCAATGTCTGCATCCCAATACCCCCTTGGTCCCCTTTGCAAAATAAAATTTATGAATGCAAATCTTAAGACATGCAGGTGTTAAGGTATTTAAAATATCCCTCCAAGTAAGACCCAAGCTCTCAAATGCATGTCCAAGTTTGCTCATGATTTCATGTGCACATACATAGAGGCCATATTGAATCCATCTGAAAAATCTGCCTCTCCATTTTTAATGAATTCTGGCCTCAGTTTCCTTTTGTATTGAATCATGACAGTTCTAGTGGTCTTTCTCACTTCATCTCAAATTGATATATGTTTTGATGATATGCTTACAGTTCAGCTGTATCTCAGTATTATAGGTTATGCTTTACCTTTGCTTTCTGGTAAAATTTCCTGAAGACCAAGAAGAAATCACCATGCGGAAAATTTTCTTATGTATGAGAATTTTCGGGTTACCTCTAAGAACAACTTCATTAATTTCTGGAAGTGCCCAAAGCATATTTCCCCAATATGAATTGCTTTCCTCAGATATGCACTTAATCTTGTTATAATTAAACACGACTCTTTATTTGGCTTTGCCCATGTGCTGTCCCTTATTGCCATTTGTGCCTAGTTGAAGTGTTTTTTTAAAGATAGGAATATAGCTCACAAACATAGGTGCCCTCAGGGGTAAAGGCCTACGATATGTTTGACTCATTTCAGTAAGTTCCTGCTACAGCACTTACTTAAATTTTATTATTTAATTATCAGAATAATACACCACAGTAACTCAAGGGCTGCTACACAATCTCTTGTGGCCTTGTGTCAACTAAAATCACTTCTGGATTTTTCTCATTGAATGTTTTGCAGGAGTAGTGCTTTAGAAACTTTTTGGAGTGATCTTCCTTGCTAACAGCTCTAACTAACTGTTTATGCAAAGGCATTCTTTTCACCTGTACTGTACTTAGAAATTCCTGACACCAAGCTGTGCCTCCTTGAAAATAAGCAAGCTTTGGATTCCTTTACCACCTGGTGGTGTAAGTTATTCAAATAAATCCTAAACTGTCCAGTTTTTTTGTAGGATTTATATTGCCCTAACTCTTGCAGCATGCATGAGGAATAACTTACTGATCCACCAAAACCTTTGGATACCTTAGCATAACTCAAGTTTTATTTAGCATTTCTAATACTACTCTTGAATTTCAAAATATTGATGGTCCAGTGAGTAGTTCAGTTTATGTTGTGTAAGTTGAGAGTCTTTTGCTGCATTTTGAAGGAATGTTTAAAAAAGAAAAAAGTTAGCTGCAGGGTACACTCACAATGTGCATGCTGCTGTTTGATTGGAAAATGTTTCAAAATAGTTTTAACTCTGAGAGTAACTCCTAGTGTACTCCTAGAAGTATCTAATGATACTTAAGAAAATATGTGTGACAAATCAGTCAGGGAAAATATCATGAACAAGTCAAATTGATTAAAATATATGAATATTTTTGTAGAAAATAGAATTTCCAGCAAATAATCATGAAAATCCTAATTATAATGCCCTGAAATTGCATATATATGATAGAGGTTTGTTACAGGAATGGTGCATGAGGTTCTGTGGCCTACCATGTGTAGATCATCAGACTAATCATCATGATGGTCCCTTCTGACCTTGAAGTCTGAGATTGTGATGCTATTGCTAATGTTACTGTATAAAACTTGCCGCAGCGTCACACATTTGGTTCCTTTAGCTACTTGTTGTCATGATGGCAGAGAAGCTAAGATGGTTAGACAATAATTTGCATTAAAATTAGAGAGGAGCTGTTTAAAACTGGGACACCGGGTTACTGTCTGTTAATTTAGTCAGTGCACACTGCAGACACACTTTAAAATATTTGGCAAAGCTAATTTAAAAATGTGGAATAATGAAACTCTGATTCCATGAAAATAGTGTCAAATTTGCAGTCAAATGAAAATTAGACAAGAATGAATGTCAGGAAACAGTGTTCACACAACTTGAACTATACATAGAAGAATTCACAGCACAGAAAGGCATGAATAGTAAATATTATTTCTTTAATACTCATCTTCAAGAATTGTTTACACACATCTCCAAATTATTTTGATTTTATTTATGTGGTCGTGGTTTAAATTAGGGCCAAGAGAAACTGCACCAGTGTGTGTTATCCAGGTGCCAAACATGATTGATTGATGTTTGTCAATTGAACTGAGTCCCGCCATAGACAAGGAAATAATGTCTTCAGAAACCAAGGCCTGGGGGAATCCTTGGGCTAAAGGAGGAATCTCATCAGAATACATAAAACCACATTTTTTTTTGGACAGAGGCTCAGAGTAGAACTGAGTTGTATGCAGTGGGGCTGACGGCCATTGTAGGCCTGGGGGAAGGTGTGGGTAAGCTGGCTCCATGCCACCAGAAGAGGTGGCATCTCAGACAGAAGGGGTGGGGCCAAGGGCAGCTAGCCAGCCCTTAACATCACCCAGAGCATGGTGCTGGGCCCTCCAACAGCCCTCAGAAGTTGCACAGAGCAGCAGAATGATGCTTCTATGGCATTTCAAAGGGGCCTGGGTTCCCAGTTGCTACCACTGCTGCTTGGTTTTGCGAAGAAGGGGCTTTTGAAATCTGGGGAGTCCTTTCAAAAGGCCCCTGTCTACAGAGGCAGTGTGTGTTTCGAAAGTGGCACTTTTGAAATGCAGGTGGCCACCATTATGCTAATGAGGCACTGCATATTCATAGTAGCACCTCATGAGCATCTGCAGAAGTGGCTTATTAGCATTCCCCTTCCGAAAGGCAGGGGCTAGTGTAGCCACGGCCCCCGTGTCTTGATAGGAGAATGTGCTTTACCTATGTTAGTCTGTTTATATTACAGGTTCCTAGAGCCAGGACCATGATTTCTTTTGGGTTATTGTTTGTTTTATCAAAGCACAGAGCCTAAGTAATCATTTAACTTAGAGTAAAGCAAGGAAATGATTTTAAAAAAAAATCAAGAGTTTGCTGAAAAGTGTGGTCATATGGAAAAGCATCAAATATTTCTAAATAGGATTTAATAAATGAGATGGTTGTTTTAACACAGGCTACAGCTACACTAGCAAGTTTTTTCGACGCAACTCACCATGTGTCCACGTGCACAATGCGTTCTGTCGACAGTTTGTCGACAGAACTCAGCAGTTCCACCGATAACCTTCTGCCTCTCCCACACGAGGAAGAATGCCTTTGTTGACAGACTCTGTCAACAAAAAAACCATGTGGGTGCTCTGGGGGGCCCTCTATTGTGAGACAGGGCTTCCAGGACACTGGGCAGCCCTGTTTGCTGTGCTTCCAGTTGGCTATTTTGTCGAGAGAGCGGCCAGCCAGTCTGGCTGCTCTGTCAATGGAGTGGATCACTCTTTCCATCTGCTTTAGTGTATGGCCATATTTTGTTGACAGGTCGGACAATTGCTTCCGACAGAAACATCTGTTGACAGGTGCTTCTGGTGTAGCCAAAGCCACAGTGTCTTGCTGAAAACTTTCAAGGAGCAGAGTAACTAAGGAAGCAAATCTAAAAATGGTAACAAATGAAAGCTAGGAAGTGTATTTTAATTATACTTGGCTACTGCTTTATTTTCGATATTAAATTTCAACTTCCATTTCTTGCATGATTAATTCTGTCCTTGATTAATTTGAAACACTAGGTCTGTGTTACTCCCACATATTACTCCTGGAGGGATAATGTGCTTCAGTGACAAATGTTAACTGAATGTGTTGCATTATCTTTTCTTGGCATAGCAAATAAAGGGAGAAAATCATTTATTTCCAGCTTCAAAAAAGCAGCCTTAGGGGGATCACTGTGGCACGCTTTTGACTTCAACTAAATGATTGTGGCAGATTTTCCTTTTTCTGCTAGTAGACAGGAGTGATAGCACTCACTCTATTAGCCAAATCAAACATAAAACTTTTATGAATTCTATTCCAGCAAAAATGCCTTTATCATCTATGCAACACAGGCAAAGCTTTTGGGGGTTTTCACCCCTTTCTGGAGAACACTGGAACAATTATGGATGCTTCTAGGCTGAGATGCCTAGAAGATAATGTATTATAAGAGGCCCAATGGCCTATTGAAATGGCATTCCTGCTGCACTGAGGATTGACTCACAAAGACCGAAAGCACTATTCCACTGTCGTTGATGTCCGTGGAAAAGTTTCCAGTACAGAGCAGCAGGAGGGATTTTGTATGTCTGTATGCAATTTTTTTTTCTATTTAAAAAGATTCTGAAGGGGGAAGAATGCCACTCAAAAGAGGGAAAGAAGAAGTTAAATAATATTTACATAAATTATATATTCAGGCCAGCAAAGCCTCATGAAGCTCATTTTAGGGTACTTAATAAACTATTTGATACAATCTCAAACTCATTAGTGATGATCTTTGGGAACTCCTAGAAGACTGGAGAGGTCCCTAAGGACTGGAGAAATGCAAACATAGTACCTAGCATTAAAAAGAAACCAGGGAATTGGAGACCAGTGAGCCTAACTTCCATACCAAGAATATTGGGAAAAAATGATTAAACAATTGGATTGTAAGCATGGAGATAACACAATTATAAATAGTAAACAAGGAGAAATAATGCCATATCATTATTCTTAATGATTCCTCCAGTTAGCCTAGTGGATGGGGGAAGCTGTAGACTTGATAAATCTTGACTTTAGTAAGGCACAGTTGCACACGAGTTTTTCATGAGCAAACTATGGAAATGTAGTCTAGGTAAAATGTTGATCCGGTGGCTGCAAAACAGGTTGAAAGACTATAGGTAAAGAATAGTTGTCAATAGCTTGCTGTGAAGCTAGGGGGAATTATCTAGCTGGGTAACATAGGACTGTGAGTCAAATACTAATCTGTATTTTAATTAATGGGTTCAATAATGGAATAAAGAGTGTGTTTCTGAAACCTGCAGATGACACCAAGCTGGGTGGCATTGTTGCTGCTTTTGAGGGCAGGATTAGAATTCAATAAAACATTGACAAATGGGAGAATTTGTCTGAAATCAAGATTAAATTCAATAAAGAAGTTCAAAGTACTATACATAAAGTAAAATCAAACAAACCACTACAAAGTAGGGAATGATTGGTTATAGGCAATAGTATTGTTGAAAACTATCTGGAGCTTATGGTGAAGCCAAGAATGTGATACAGTTGGAAAAAGGATTACAGTAAAAGCTCTGTTCTCCAGCACTCGATCAGGAAGCTCAGTTTGCAAGCATTTCTGATATCTCCCAATACAACTGGTAACCCGAACTTGTATACTGCCCAGCCGGTTTCCAATTGCACATTCTGCAATCTGTGGAAGAGGCAGGAGACAAGTAAACAAGCTGAAATCTGAGATTAATTCTAAAAATGTGGCTTTGTGGGGTATGTCATAGGATTATTACAGATTCAGACTAGTCTCCTACACCTTCCACAGTTGCAATAACTGATTTTGATAGTGATGACACTCAGGCACTGCAAAATCCTGAAGTGTCTTTTGAATCATCAAAGAAAAGATTAAATTTATGTTCAGTAGAGTTTTTGTGCTAAGGATAGTCTCAGTGACTTGGGTATATAGCACGCACTACCCGTAATGATCTGTGGTGTCAGAAGTTGGGCCCTGCCAAAATCCTGGTCCATTTTGGTGAAATTCACGGTCCTACGATTTTAAAAATGGCAAATTTCAGGATTCCAGCTAGTAAACTCTGAAACATCTCTGGTGGTGTAATTCTAGGGTCCTGACCAAAAAAGGAGTTGGGGGCTCACAAGGTTATTGTAGGGAATTGCAGTACTGCTACTCCTACTTCTGTGCTGCTGCTGGTGGCAGCATTGCCTTTGGAAGGCAGAGTTGCCACCGGCAATGTGGAAGTAAGGCTAGCATGGCACAGTGTTGCAGCTCTTACTTCTGTACTGTTCCTGGCTGTAAAACTGCCTTCAGAACCAGTTGCCTGGCCAACAGCCTCCACTCTTCAGTCTCCCATCTCTTAAACACAGTGCAGAAATAAGGATGGCAACACGGTGATACCCTCTGCAACTCCCTGTTTGGCATTTAACAAATGAGAGGTCCTGGCCAATCAGCCACGTGAAATCTGTACCACATAGGTAAAAGCACACTAGAGACCAAATTTCACAGAGGGAGACCAGATTTCACATTCCATGATGCGTTTTTCCTGGCTGTGAATTTGGTAGGGCCCCAGTCATAAGATAACTTGCTATATAGAATACTTGTACCTGTGTATGCCTAAGTGCGTCAAGAGACCAATTATTCTGCAGTTCAGGGTGAGTACCTGTATACTATTTTATAAATAAGAACAAAAAATGGACACACTGGGTTAGCCCAAAGGTCCATCTAGCCCCATATCCTGTCTTCCTCCTGCATTTTATTATATTCTAACTCTTCAAAAATTATTTCATTGGTATAACTTGCAATTAACCAGAATATTCAGTTAAGCTGCGCCCCCCAGCCCCACAACATGACAGGTAACAGCTTTTATTGTAATATCATTCCAGGATGTATTAGCAGGAGTGTTCTATGTGAGAGGTAATTGTCCCTCTCTCTGGGTGAGGCCTCAGCTGGAGTACTCTATCCAGTTCTGGGCGTATTGCTTTATGAAAGACATGGACAAATGGGAAAGAGTCCAGAGAGAGTAAAACAAATGATAAAATGTTTGGAAGACCTGACTTATGAGGAAAGGGTTAGAAAAAATGGTAACAAAACTTATTTAGTCTTGGGAAAGGAAGAGTGAGGGAACAGACCTGATAAATAGCTGTTACAAATTGTACTCCATATCCTGCTGTGACAAGCACTAATGGGTTTAATCTGCAGCAAGGAAGATGGAGGTTAGATATTAAGGCAAATTTTCTAACTATAAGGATAGTTAAACTCTGGAATAGGCTTCCCAGGGAGGTTGTAGGATCCCCATTATTGTAAGTTTTGTATTCTTTTTTTTAAGAACAGGTTAGACTAACATCTGTCTGGGATGGTCTCGGTATATTTAATTCTGCTTTAGCACAGGCAGCTGGACTAGATGACTTCTCAAAGTCCCAGTCCTATATTTCTATGATTTAATTGATACCAAACAATCAGAAGCACTGGTGTGTAATTGATGTGAATTAGCATGAATGGATTTGCTAGTAATATGAATAATGTATGTTTTATTAGACAGCATACACAAACACACTGCAGGTTTACTGACATAGAAGCAGTATTGTTCTTTGAATATGTTATACAATAAAACATCCAGTCCATTCTTTTTTCCATCATAGTTACATAAGTATTATCTGTGGAGCATATCTTATATAGCAATTTATCCAACTTGTTTAAATATATCAGAAGGCTCATATTAATTTTCCTCTTTTGCATATTGGCATGCTTACCCTATCCAATGCCTTTTAAAGAGGGAGAACTAGATCTACTCCACTGATACGAGTTCTTACTGTATTTAAGCTTTCCCTATGATGTCTTGGGGACAGTCATGGTAAACACTTACAGACCCATTAGGTGGAATGACCTATAATTGTAAGTACACATTACACACATAATTACATACAAATTAGAACACTTGGTGTGGGTCATTTGACACACTCTCTCCCCTCCTTTTTATTTTGATACCTAATTCAGAGTAAAAGTACTCCATGTGCTTATTTGGGGCATTTTTTTAATTGTTTCTTGGATCAGAAGAACAAATTGTTTGAGTTTCAGACTATCTTGTTTGTTTTGTTCTTCCACAGATGAACCTTTATATTTTAAAAAGGCAATAAAATGTATACATTCACGTCAGATTTACACCACTGTTGTGGCTATATAGCTATAGTATGGTTGCTTATACGATGCATCAAAACTGAAACCTGAGATGTTTCTCCACTATGGTATATGGAAATCCTAGCTAGATACCAAAAGTTTGGTTTCAGCCTATTGGGCTGTTGGAAAACAGGGATTGCCTGCAAATGCCAACTTGGCCTCCCCATATCTGCTGGCCTCGTCGGGGGACAGCATTGGAGGGAAGGCACTTGATCATTAATCCACACCCGCCATTTCTTAATAGGGGCTGCTTCCTACCTGCATCTTGTGGGTGGGCAGGCAGGCAGGCTCTGGATCAGCTTCCGGTCCGGCCCTGGAGGTGGCATGGGAGTCCTGGAGTGAGAGTGGAGGGATCAAGTAATGAAAGGGAGTGACCATGGGGTAGAGGAACATGGGGAGTGAGATGACCCTGGGGGTGGGCAGAGAAAAGGGGCTGCAGGGTTTAGTTTTAAAAAATTTGAAAGTTGGCAACTCTACCCCCTTCCATTTCCTACTGCTCTGTTCTGTCACGGATCACTTCATCATCATCCAGTTCTTTTCTCAGGTGCAGCAGGTGGGACTAATCAGCAAGCCAGCTGCAGGCTTCTGGCCCCAATTTTTCTTATGCATTTTCTGTTTACCTGATTGATGAGGGAAGGCATAATTATTTACAGCTGAAAGGACTAACACTGATTTCAAGGTAATATTGAGTCTTTCTTTCCCCTTAATAATTCTTTCCTGTTAATTCTGTGGTAGGAATGTGGGCTTTGGCAATCTGATTGTTTATGCAAGCAATATAAGTTAAGGGATGGGTTCCAACAATATCTTTAAGCTTTTATAAAATATGAAAATGTCACAGATTATTAGATGCCTCTTCGTGTGTAAAATCTCTGAATAGGGTTACTTACTTACAGGTTAAAATCCAGTATTTTTGGCCTTAGCATTCAACATATTCTTTGTGTAATATCAGAAAAGTCTAAAGAATAGTTGATATATCAAAGCATCAAATGTACAGAAAGAAAAAGACAAGGCATTACTGTTTACTCTCAGATGCATCTGATGAAGTGGGTCTTTGCCTATGAGAACTTATGCTCCAGTAAATCTGTTAGTCTATAAGGTGCCACAGCACTTTTTGTTTTTACTCTGATACTACTACAAAGCAATGGTAGCTGTGTTGGAACGATGCAGGGTCATTGGCATGATTACTAAGGCTGCATCTACACTATGAGAAATTCAAATTTCTTAATATTGATTTTGTAATTCTGGAATTAATAAGTTTGAATTTGACCCTCCTCACCTCCCATGTGCTCCTCACAAAGTCGACTCAGTGCTGCCACACTCAAATTGGCTGACATCGATTGTTGCAGTAGTGCACTGTGGGAACCTATCCCTGTAGCATTCTGGGTATGGTTGCTGGTTTTTAACATCATCTTCCTACATTGCATTTTCCTAATTCCCCTCCTGAGCTAAGCAAACCTCCATTTTTCCCATTGAAAGGAAGGAAAAGTTGGGCATCCACACAAATGGCAAAAAAGTTTACAGACATGTCTGTCTTCTGTAGCTGAATTCCCAACTGGGCATCCGCTGAATGTTCCCCCTCCCATGATTGCATCCAATCCCTGAAAATAATACAGAGGCTCTGACTGTATTCTCAAAGGCCATTTCTATGCATGCCACTTTCTCTGAAAGTGGCATGCTAATAAATGGCCCAAAATCTGCTAATGAGGCACAGGTGTAAATTCCCAGCGCCTCATTAGCATAGGGTCATGTGATTTGGAGTGCGGAAGCAGCTCTTCTGAAATCCAAAACAGTGTGTAGAGGTGTGGCCCCTGGAGGATCTTCCAGAAGAAAGTCCTCCTTCTCTAAAATTTTAGGCCCCGGGAGGAAAATTTTAGGGAAGAAGGACTTTCTTCTGGAAGATCCTCCAGGGGCCACGCCTCTACACACTGTTTTGGATTTCAGAAGAGCTGCTTCCGCACTCCAAATCACGTGACCCTATGCTAATGAGGCGCTGGGAATTTACATCCGTGTTTCATTAGCATATTTTGGGCCATTTATAAAGTGGCATGTGTAGAAATATCCAAAGGTAGAAGAAAGAGGATAGAAAAGTCTAGGAAAAAAGAATTTTTGACTTCACTACACAGACATTGCCAACACAGGTGATGGCAGTGAAATATCATACACTGAATTTACAAGGTAAACAGGAATCTCAACTAGCTCCCCCACCTTGCCTCGTATTTCTGAGGGGTGTGTGTCAAAGCATGAAGACAGGTAAGAGATGTTAGAAAAACAATTTTATAACCAAAATATAAAACCAGCAGTTATCTGCAATGAACAGCAAGCGCCTGAAAATATTTTTGGCGGGGGGTGTGTGTGTGTGTGTGTGTGTGTGTGTGCGCGCACTGTGGTCTGTGACTCTAATTGCAAAGAAAGACAGACATTTCTCAGGTTCTCCTACAACCAAGAGGCCACAGCCACAGGCTTGCTGTTCCCACTTTTAAATTCACAGTCTTCCTGTTACCTAATTAACTGGAGAGCAGTGGCCAGAGTGAAGCAGTGAAGGGCATTGTGAGCTACATACAGGACACTTCTGGAGGCTAATAAATTTGATTTTAAGATGTGGCGCTTCCACACTGTCCTTTATTTGGACTTCTGAATTCTAGCTTGATGCAACACCCATCAGGTAACTGCGATATTATAATCTCGATATTAGTGCTCCCTAAATTGAGCTAATGGTTTTTACAGTGAAGACAGTCACATGGTAATGAGCGAACTGCCTTAAAATTTGAATTTGTCGTCGTGTAGACACAGACCAAGACACTCCTACTGAGTGAAGCTGAGGAATAGTGGCTTACACTTTGCTCCCAGGTCTTGTTTCCTCAATGGGAGCCCAGGCTTCAGATAAAATCCCTCCTCCCCCAGCGCCAGTCAGTAAATGATTGCTCCAGGAGGTTACTCCAAGCCCTGTAGCTGTTTGAGTGTATTGTATATTGAGTAAAAGATAATTTGGAGCATAATCCTGTTCTGTAGCTTCCTCTTCTATCGCCTTAATGAGTTTATCAGCCTAAATGACCCCACCAGATATAGCAACATCATCAATAACATGTAGAAAAATGCCCCACATTTTGTATATGCCCTCCTTCAGGATACCTAATATTGTGGGTACTTGGAGCAGTCTTTTAAGATCACAAAGTGAACTCTTTCATGTGTCAGAGTAAGTCATTTAATACATTTCTATCATTTTTACTTGGATCTACTTTTGGGGTTTCTGAATGAGACGTGCCTGGCAAGTATTGACCAGTAAATGTGTTTTACTGATAGATAGGAACAGCAAGCAGGTAAAAATAACCCAAAAGAGGTGAAGCAAAAGTGGTGAAGAAGGAACACTCCATTAGATGAATCATTTCAAAGAATAATCCAGCTATGCAGCTATTCAGATGTCTGGAGTCATGACTAAAATTGTAGCACTTGAAATATACATGCTTGAACCATGTGAAACGATCAGTATGACTTCTTGGTTTCATGGAAGAATGTGACAAATACAAATAAAACATCAAATGAAAGGATGTCCAATGGCAATCTAGATTTGCATAAAAATTACAATTTTTTTTGAGAACAAGATAATGTAAAAGCTTTTCTTTGTGGGTTTTTTCATAAGTGCTCTTAGCGTGTTTAAAATGAAATACAGTGAAAACCATTGTATCCATCACCTGCTTTGTTAAACAGGCCTTTAGAGGCTAGCATCACCTTTCTGTATATCTCTTTTAGGGATTAACCAGCTAAATATGACATCAAATACTTGAATGATTCTGTGAATTAGAAACATTTAACAAAGACTGACCCCACCCCCCTTCAGGTGGCTGGTGAGGACACTAACCACCTTTTGAGGTATATGAGAGTCTTAAGATGTTCTCTTCAATTATCTTGCAGTGCAGGCAAATTAGCTGTGAAAATCCTCCACACCCACTTAAGGGCTTCCCTCAAATCAAAACAAAAGAACAACAACAAAAATACCCCAGCAATAGGAAACCAGCTGTTCTTAGGATATGAGTAGCATTGTCCAGTGTCCCATGTTTTTTCTTCAGCCATGTTGAGTAACATAAATATTATCCATGTCTTGGCTGCATCTCTTGTGGAGAGTACCTATAAATAACATGGAGAATGGCATCTTAATGACTTTCATCCCATCTGGAAAAAAAAGTGCATATATTATTTCAAGTCCTGCCAACTTAATTAAAAAATTTGAGGCCAGATCCTTAGACTCAGTCTGTTTGAGCTACTTCTTTCTATCCCTGCCTTCTGCTGTTTTGGCTCTCCTCCCTTGGCACAATATATACTTTCTTGGGTGGAAGCTGAAGGATCTTCGCATGAGAAGAATTCAGATGAAGAGTCCCTTCTAAGTGGAAAGCTCTGAAGAGAGGGGCAGGTGTGTGTGTTAGTTGTCAAGTCCCCTACCTCTGGTGCCTGTGTATTTGGGGTGAGGGGTTCTTACCAGGTCGGGTGTGAGCAGGCATTTCCGTGCTGGAAGGTGTGAACACAGATACGAGCATTAGGGTCCTCTGTGGGTGATTACACAGAACTGGAACCCCGACACCAAAGGTGCTACTGTCTGCATATTGGAAGGAAGGGGCCAATAGCCTCCTGGAAATGGGGGTGAGGGTGTAGGACTACAGCACTTGTATGTTAGTCACACTGGTTCTTAGGAGGTACTTTTGAACTCTTTGGTCTGAGCAAGTGATTGATGGTTAGAGCCATCAGTTGGCTTGTGAAGTTGAACAGTGAAGAGGTGGTATTACCAGGGCCAGGCCCTCCAATGGTGATGGGGTGGAAAACGGTGGCAATTTTGCTGAGGCCTGGTGATTGAAAGGGCCCAGGGCTTCTGCCTGCCACCACTGCTGGTACTATGCCAGCAACTGGCAGAACCCTGGGCCCTTAAATTGCTGCTGGAGCACTGAGAGGAGTTCTCCATGTGGTGCTAAGGACTGGGTTGAGGGACCAGAGTACAGTCCATCAGGCACTAAGACCTGGCTAGCCCCAGCCCTGTCCCTTCTGCCTGAAGCCCCACCCCTTCTGGGAAAGTGGAGTCAGATCCTCACCTTGCCCAGATAATTCTGTCTGCCCCCTTCCCAGGTACCAAAGCATCCTGCAGGGTTTGAGTTTGGAACAGCTTCAAGCACCATTCAGAGGAGGGATTGATCTGATTCAGCTTCACCACCCTGAGGAAATTCAGCTGCTGTCATGCACAGTGCTGTTTGGTACGCACTGCTGTCAGAGGGATACCTAATAAACTGTTTTCCATGCTGCACCTCACTCCTTGAACCTCCTGTTGCTATAAATTGTCATCTTCACCTTTTTGTCAGTACTGCCAGCACGTAATTTTAAGGCTGGTGTTTTGAAAAGGTGCAGGCTGCTCTCTTAGGCCAGCCCTGCAGACAGAACCATCACTCAGACTCATTCATCATTTACACTTTCCATGGAGAGAGACCGTACTGGTGCTGTGATTTCCCAGTGCTGTGCTCTTAAAGCGGTGTACATTTAGCATCGGGAACATTGGAACTGCCAGTGATAAAGGGCTACTTCCTTCACTCTTCTGAAACTATTATTTGTCAAATAACCTGAGTAAAGAATTCAGCAGAAAGGTATTTATTCAGTAACAAAGTTTTAGCTACTAATGAGACTTTTGAGTGGCCCTAAACCACCTTCAGAAAACCTGTGCATCTGAATACAGTGGCTACTTCTACACTACAGCAATCTGTTGACAAAAGTTTCTTTTGGAAGAGATCTTCCAGCAAAACATCTATTAACAGACTATGTCCATACAGAAAAGCAGACTGAAAGAGCAATCTGCCCTGTCAACAGAGAGCAGTCCCTCTCTCGACAGAATGGCCAACCAGAAGCTCAGCAAACAGAGCTGCCTGGTGAACTGGAAGCCGCTTCTGTCAACAGAGGGACTCCTGGAGCATCTAAATGTTTTTTTGTCTCTATAAAGGCAATATTTCTCATTGCAGAGAGGCAGAATGCTGTTGGCGGAAGTGATAGTTTTGTTAAGACTGGTGACAAAACACATTTTGTGTGTTGCTGCTCCACAAGTTTTGTCAACAAAACTCTAGTGTAGATGTAGCCAGACACAGCCACACTTCTCTGTTCTCTCTAAATCAAGATAAGCCTAAAGGACCCTACTAGATACAAACATGCCTAAACTTTAGGGGAGTTTGGATACAGAAGTGAAATTGCAGCTCGGGTGCCCCTCGAGTGTTAGTTATAACTTCTGAAGGGGAGGGGAAGCTCTGTATTCTGACCCTGTGTTCCCTCTAATTTTTCCATCCACGGGCAGAATAAATTTTATATGCACCAAGGCATGTGCCTATGTGCACCATCAATAGAAACACATGCTGCTGCTTTGGGTGGGTGTGGGTGCTTTGCTAATCATCTTCATGGTACCTGAAATCTCTGGTGGACAACTGTCTAAGCACTCAGCTTACAGGGAAAACTCTTTGGACCCCATAGTATTCCTGTGAACAGTATATATTTCGGTGGAAGTGATAAGTACATAGGTTCATAAATAGTAGACATGAATAGGCCACATTTCCACCTCCTTTATGGCTTCTGGTTTGTTGCCATGCAGCCTAGAAGCAGAAATACATGATCACAAAATTTCATGCAAAAATATGCAGCTGCAGAAATGTTGTGGTTTTTGAAATTTTGGCTACAAAACCATTTTCACATGTGAAATCTAAAAGCAGGAGAGAGACTCTGGTGCCACAGGTTATTAGGTTCCACAGTGCACTAGACTAGTATGACAAGTAAAGTTCTGCCTCCCCGCATGGCCCAGGTAAAATGGCTATAAAGAATAGAAATGAGAGACTGCATTCATCAGGCAAAGGACATCAGCTGTATTCCCAGAGAACCAGCAAAGGGGTGAAAGTAATGATTCTAGTGAGGCATATTAGTGGACTCTGGTGCTGAGGAAAGGAGCGAGATGAGGGAAACCTGAAGTCATCCAGTGGTGAAGTGGAAGAACGAATTTAACACAGCTTGAGTAAGCAGGATGTGGGAGTGTGGTGAGAATGGAGACTAATGGGGAAAAAAAAAAGTCCCTCTAACCCTTCCATGTGAGGTAACAGACAGAGATAAAAGGCAGGGCTTACCAAGGAGAAAGTGTGAAGAAGACATTCGGGAGAAGAAAGAGCAGTGTACCTCTTCAGAGGAAGTAAAAGGCAGATAAAGGTGTGTAGATAGAAAGACTGGACTATCTAGACAGGGAATGAGGGAGAAGATAAGTGATAAATTCATTATTTGTTATGGAGAGAGCATTAACACCCAAAATGCAGTCAGTGTTTGTCTAAGGTAAAGTAAACGAGTGGCCCAAAGAAATAGAATGAAAAAAAAAAAAGAAAAGCAAGAAAAATATAAATGTTGTTGTCTGTGAACTATAGTTTATGTATTTTCCCTGCATTTAATTGCATTTTCATCCCCACCACCCCCTTATGCCTAGCCCTGTATATCTGTGAGACAGAAGATGGGAAAACCCTGCTGATGTGGGAATATAAAGGAATATAACTTTTTTCACACTAGAAAAAACTTTCAACAACTTAACATTTCCATCTCTTTTTCCATTCCGGAGTTGTCCATATCCTTCATGACTCGTCTAATTACTAAAATGATGAACTACAAATGAAGTGATGAAACTTTCATCCACTTCAGAAATTTCTGCTGAATATTCCTTTTGCTAGACTAAGAGGGGCGTTCAGTACCTTGCCAGTAAAAGCGAGGGGTTTTTAGCTTACAGTATTGCAATTGTACCAAGGGATGCCATTTGGTGATCAGGCCCACACTGTGTGGGGTGCTGTACAATCCCTGTCTCACAGAACTCTCAATAAGCAGATAGGACAATCTGGTTCTGTGATGGGGGTACAAATGGTACTGTAGATCATTGCAGAAAGGGGCTCATAGTTGGCCAATTAATTCATCCCAGCTATGATGACAAACCTGAGTGGGAGTGTGTCTTGAGAGTAAATAAGAGGAATAAGTCTTCACTGAAGGAATCTGGTTTTACAGCCTGATCATCTGATTGGTGAAAGCTGGTCCAGGTTTCCCTGAGGTAAGGGAACACCTCCACATTGGCCACTCTCTGCTTTCCCCCTTCTGATTTAAGTTCCTAGAACAATTGAAGGCATTATAGAGGAGAGAAGCTCTTCAAGCCTTCCTGAGGGAAAGGGAAGTTCTAGGAATGGTCCAGAGAGGGTGTGTCATTTCATCTGTCTGGAATGACCTCATTCCATGCCCATGTAAGGGCTTGTCTACATGATGGGGTAATGTGGACTGTGGAGGAGGCAGTCTACACTACAAGCCTGGGGTTGTGATTACCCTGATCAAGTATAAATACTTGCACTTGATCTCACTAAGCAAGCTCTAGTGCAAACTACAGTATAGCTGTGCTAGCACAGGAAGCAGCATGACACAGCTGTGCCAAGTGCAAGCCTGCCCAAAACTGGTGGATCTTTTCTCAGCACAACTCAGCCGTAGCATCCGCTACTTATGCAACTGCAGTTTTGCTGCTATTTGTGCTGGAGCTAGCCTGATGAACATGAGTGTGAGCACATGTCCGTGGGCAGTGTAGATGTGGCCCTACTGCACAGCAATGCAACATGTCCACTGGTCCATGCAGACCCTGCTTGTGTGCATTTGCAAAGTGCTGCTTGAAACAATAACACTTTAAAGTGCAATAGACTGGTTTTAATGAGGTTTCCCCGAGAGGGTCCATGCAGCTTTTTTGTCGACAGAATCTGTCAGCAGCAGCAGTATGCCTCGTGGCTTTGAGACAGAATGCTGCTGGCAAAAGTGCTGAGTTTTGTCCATCAGCTGTTGACAAAAACACATTTTGTGCATGGGCATTCCACCAGTTTTGTCAAGGAAACCAGGGTTTTGTCAGCAAAACTCGCTAGTGTAACCATAGCCACAGAAAAATTCCGCTAAATCCTATCTTGACTCAGAACAAATGTGAAACTCCAGGTTCAGTATGTTGTACAAATATGGTTATTTGTCCAAATTCATTGATGTCAGGCAGAGCCAGTGTAAGAAGGTTTCTGCTGTGAAGAAAATAAATAATCCAAGAGAATGCTTTGACTAGCGGAGTGTGACATAGCAGCTCTGCCAGATGTCTAACAAAGCCTACAAAATCACTGTGACGGGAAATACAAAACAAAGACCCATGCAGCCAAAAGTCTAATGATATAATACTGTTTGTCCACATGGACTCTTACAGAGCTAGAGAATTAGCATTTGTATACCTTTCTCCTAATTTATCTCAAATGGATGTTGGAACAAAAGTAGCTCCCTGAAAATTAAAACATGGTAACTCCCTTGAGACTGTCCAGGTGATTTTAACAGAATATTGTTGAAGAATATTTAAAAATATATTTGGGGAAGTGAAAAAATGGCTCAATTTAATTTAATTCTTCATATGAACTTTCCAGAATAGAGACTCTTGTTTATAAGCACTTAACCAGAAAGCTGCTCAACAATCCATTCCACCTTGTGCTTTTTTACGCCTTTTCTCTGATCTGAGGATGATCTCTTGTGGCTTGAAAGCTTGCCACCTTCACCAGCAGAACAAAAGTCAGTTAAAAACAAACTTTTGCAAAGTGGAAGGACAAGTGTAGAATATATTTTGTTATGGAGAGGCATTCTCTCAAATTACTGCATTGTGAATCTGGGTCTTCTACCATGGGATTGAACGCCTGGAGTGAAGAGTTCTTGTGGTGTTTCTCCACCTTGCTGCATTTGTCCATACTATTGGGAAGTGCATTATATCTCTCAAATGTCAGATCAAACCTGACAAGTGATTGACAGATTGTTCTTCAACACTGAAGATTTTAAACTGGGAATGTCCATTAAAAAGGGAGAGAAATCATTTCTGTTTTAATTTACCACAGAGAGCACCAGCTTGGTGCACTAAAGGGCAAATTCTGCACTTTTTCCATTCTGTGCCAACCTGATGACATCAATGGCATTGCAAAGAGGTGTAAGCAATTGCTCCTTTTCTGCCAATGTTGCTCGCAGAATGGGGCTTATGGGTTTCGCTCCAGGTTCCTCATCCACCGTTATTGTTGCACTTTTGGATTTTGAAGGGGTGTAAATTATCATAGATATTTGGCTCTGCATCAGTAGTCAATATTTCTACTTCATTTACAACCAGTTTAACAGGACCACAGGGTATTATGTAATCCAGAGTTCTTACTGACCTACTATAAATTAATTAAAATGACCACGTAAATTCTAAAAATGTAGTGTTTTTAAGTAGGACAGTAATTGTTGTTTATATAAAGTGAAGTAAACAAGTAATTCAGTGTAGATTTAGACATTTACTGCTACAAATTACTTGGCTATAAATCTGGAGTAGCTCCATTGACTAGTGTGGACTTATTGCAGATTTACACTGGTAAACTGAGAGTAAAATTTAGCCCTCTCACAATCTGCTTTAGATCTAGTAGGACAACTATGTGTACACAATATATTGTTGAAAACTTTGTCCTTCTGCTTATATTTTAATATTAACATTCACTATAGGGTGTGTCTTTGGCTTTTTTGACTAAAGCAATCCATAATTTGTCATCTGAGAAATTAAATTTAAAGCATCTATTGTTTTCTTTGCCATTTTCCATCACTCAGATGCAGTGTTTATTTTATCTGAAACGTATGCTCTAGGTTCCTTTTAATATTGTACAGTATCACTCAGTTATGTATGCTGTGGAATCCTTTTATTTTCTTTATTGCAGTGTTGGCTCTCTGTTTTAAAATGGAAGATTTTTATGTACACGTTAGTTCCCTAGCTATTGGTATGAAATTTTTGTTTTTTCCACAGAATAAGCTGAAGCCTGTTTAGACCTCCAGCTGAATTGATAACACCCAGTAATCAAATGGAGCTATTGACTTATACTTCAGTCCTAGTTCCATTCTGAAATTACAGATGGCTCATATTATAGCTGAATTGCGATAAAAAATGATTAAGGACATTTGTTGCTCAGAGCTTTTTTAGTCAGCTTTGACAAATGGTTCAATTGTCCCTTTTCAATAATGACAGTATGCATGAGAAAGTAAAGCATTTTAAGATCACTTATAGTGAATTATATAAGTGATGGCTATTGAGCCATTAATCAAGTAGGAAATGTTAGAAGTCACTGAAGCAATATCTCTAGGATGGTGTTCTGTCTCCTACTATTTTTGTGTGTGTTGTGAAAAATGGGATTTTTGTAACAATGATTGATTGGTCTAGTACAGTTTTGGTTATGAAAGTCACAGGGTTTCTTTTATGTTCAGGTAAGAAATCAAAGTCCGTTTCCCCAGTAGAGGACGCTGGGCTCCTGCAGTTAGCATTGTTGTTTTCTATTTTGCCAAAGAGCCCTGGAAATAAATCAAGTAAGGTATGATTTTTGTACTTGGTATTCTATATGGTCACCGTGACTGACACTGCAATTATAGGTTTTTTTGCATTGTTTATGCCTCTCCAAAAGCATAGCTGAGTGCTCTGAACCATTGGCTGAAAAGATCTTTGCTAGGTTTCATTACAATGCGTAATTGTATTTACCCTTTAAGGCCTCCAAGTGTATTTCTGCTTTTCACAGCTCCAGCACTATGCACTATATTCATAATTAAATAAGTGATTGAATGCAAAAAGATACCGAATCATTTTTCTGAAAGTGGTTTAGCATAGTTTTTGAGCATCTACATAAAAATATCCATCATTTCCTTTATTTCTTTTACATTCCATTCAGGGGTGATGACTTTTTGCCTGGTAGAAATAAAGAATTATACAAAATTCTATTTATTACTGCTAGTTTCCTTGATCCTGAACATCTCTGTGGATTTCTTAAACAGGGTAAAGAGGAATATGCTCTGCCAATCTATTTTTTTTTAATGTGGAAATGACTCTAATACTATGATGACATGTGGCAGCACAAAACCCACTAGGAAATACAGCAATTTACAGCTGCTGAGGATATTATAAAATAGCATATCTCTATTGACTTCTGTGCAGCCCGGCCACCTCACATGAGCTGAATATCTAGTCCTAATATTAACCTTCCATTCCAATATTTAGCAAAGGTTTTTCCATAATGAAATGAAGTGGCATCTGCTGAGTAAAATGGTACAGAATTAACTACGAATAGCAACTAAATAGGGAAAATAAATAAACCTGAGAGCTGAGTAACTTCCCCCTCCCCATCTAAAATTTTCCTGGTAGTAAATTCACCAAGGTGTAGTTTTCATCAACCTGATTTTGTACTCAGAAATGTACAAATAGTTAGATCACTGTGACTGCTGCCACCACTGGACAATTGTAAGTAATCTATTGAGAATATAGTGAAGAGGATGGTTCCTTGTAGGAAAAAAAAGTAAGGTGAGAAGTCACATTCACTGAGTTCTTTGGGATGCTGCCATGAATGAGCTCCACATAACAGTAGATTTCTAGGACAAAATAGATGATGTAAAAAAATTTGAAGTGCTTCATAATAGATTTCAGAGTGCTTTCGAAGCAAAAGCTGGTGTGATAATCTCCATTTAAAGGTGGAGAAGTGGAGGCAGCATGTTGAAATAACTGCCAAAGGAAGGTCTCACAGCAGGGCAGTGGAAGAGTCCAAAGTAGAGGCCAGATCTCCTGACCCCCTAATCTTGTCCCCTATTCAATGGAATACACTTTCTTCATAATTGTGCTGGGGTACAAAGTTAATAAAATAAAACGGCTTTAAGATTTCCTTTTTTGGTACCTGCCAGCAATACCATAGATCTAAAAATGTCTCTCATCCCCTTCCAACCTCCATTTAGTGATGAATTACGTTTTAGATGCTGCTATTTCTGGAAAGATCAGGTCAATGATAAAGTCAACATGACTTTTGCCTAAAAGTTAAAAATACCATGAAAATACTGCTTTGGATGTGACTTGTGAATTTCAGTTGACTTTAATGGGAAATTTTGCTTCAGTACAGGATTGGACCCTGTAACATTTCCTGTCCTACTAGGAAAAGGGAAGTATAAGGATCGGTACCATGTAACTCACAGAAGCATAGCTTTACAAATAGGATTTACAATGCTAATGGGAAAACAGCTATGCTGAACACTGTTGAGGTGCTGAGCATTTCCAGTATGAAATAAGTGTTTTTAGAAGCATAATCAGAATTACTCATGTGAGTGCTCATGCAATTACAGGTAAGTGCTGTACGTTCTTTGTTACTGATCAGATTTCTCAGAGTATATTAAATACTAGACAGTACCAAGAATAACAAGAAATCCTGTGGCACCTTAAAAACTAACAAACATTTTGGAGCATAAGTTTTGTGGGCAAAGACCCGCTTTGTCAGATGCATGAATGGGGGTGTTTCAGAGGAGGATTTAAAGAGGGAGTCTCAGTAAAGGGGAGGGACAGAGCTGACAAGGTCTATTCAGTCAGGGTGGATGTGGCCCATTATTGGCAGTTAATGTGGAGTTGTGAACATCAAGAGAGGAGAAATCAAGTCGGCTCAGTTGTGGGGATGTGGCCCATGGTCAGTCGCTAATGTGGAGGTGTGAACATCAAGAGTGGAGAAACTGTGGACAATCTGTTAGGGGTGGTGCTTGGTCCTGCCAAGAGGGAAAGGGACTGGACTCAATGACATCCTGAAGTCCCTTCTAGTTCTATGAGGTGTGTATCTCCATATATTATGTATCTTGTAAATCTATGAAAGATAATTGAGTTGTTCATAACCCATTCTAAGATGCCATTTCATGACAGTAAGTTTAACTGTCACTCAAGTCTACAAAGGTCTATCAGGTGAAAGGCAGTCCTTCATTATTCCCAATGAAGTGAATCTTTACTAAAGAGCACTTACGTTCATAGTACCTTATGACATTGTTTAGAACTTTTAATGAAACAAAAATGGTACAAATTAAGTAGAACTGCCTGTGTTTTTACATAGATTATGTATGGTAGATGTACTTGTGCTATCCATTGATGTAAGGTATCCAAGCTTTTAAGCTCAAGGTTATTAATAAAATTACATTCAGTGATAAATGAATGAACCCAGACTAGAATCATATCTAATATGTTTTAAAAAATTAAAGTACTAGATTTAATGGAAGATGATTGATGACTACAGTTTCTCACACACTGACTTATTTAGGACTGCACCAAAATTGTATTCCACCTGAAAGACAATATTTTAAGGATATGAGAGATTTATTTACAGGGCTTTGTGCACAATGGTGATTCCCTTTCATGGAACGTTTTGATGGTTTGAAAATTGGTTTTGTTACTACAGTAGGGTCTCAACGTTTGCGAGCCTTCTGTGTTTAGAACCCTTGCGAATGTTGATTTTTCACGAATATGGGGGGTGGCAGCGGTACTCATGGCCCTGGGGGAAGTGATGGCTGCCAGCACTCCTGACTGGAGTCCTGAAGGAAGCAGCAGTGGCTGGCACTCCTATCTAGAGTCCCAGGGGAAGAAGCAGCTGCTGGCGCTCCTGCCTGGGGCCCTGGCGGAAGCGGCCACTTGGCTGCTCGTGAATAATTGAATTTGCAAACATCAAGTTTGAGAATCGTGAGACTCTACTGTATTTGAAACAAACTCCCAACATTTCAGAATTCTGTGTGAAAGGCAGTGGAGCCCCCACTCTGAGCTGTCTGCCACCGTCTGGGGAATCTGGGAGCATAAGCAGGGTTCAAATGGAATTTCATAAAAGCCAAACCTGAACATTTCTCTTCTGACATATCCAAAGCTTCCAGTGAACAAAGTTTGTCAATTTGTTTCGGGCCATTCCTACTAAGTTGCCAGCACAGGTGTAATATGCACACAGTTGTCCATTAGTAACAGGGCTGAGCCTACCAATTCATTTCACCTAGACCACGTGTTAATCATTATATGGTAACCAATTTTGTTTTCTGACACTCTTTTCTGCTGTACTTGACATTCTGTGGCTGAGTCTTTCACAGGAGCACCAGGACAAGCATATAATTCACTCTGACAATACTGGTTCATAGAGTTGCCTCTTGGTCACCATTATCCAACACTGAACTTTAGAGGAGCTCTAAGGCTGTGTGATGTCTTAGCTCTTGGATCTAGGCCTGGGAGTGCCCAGAAAGCCACCACATCCTGGCCTCTACCCAGTGTCTACTGAAACCTGGTAGCTGAGAATGTATTAGGACTAAGGGCCCGTGGGAGCTCTGACTGGAAGATCACCCAACCTTGTTCCTTTTCTCCTGCTCTGCTTCTGGCTCCTGCCTCCTGCTTCACACCACTTTTGCTTCTGTTCCCATTGTGTTCCCAGTTCTTTTTTCTCCTCCTGCTCTCACCTTGCTTTCAATCCCCAGTTACCAGCTGCAGCTCCAGCCTGGATCTGCAACTTGTGATCCGAACTCTGCATCCTTGGCTCTTGCATTTGGCATCTGATCTCAACTCTGACCCTTAACTTTGGTTCCTGATTCTGACTCTGACTTGAGCCCCTGCTCTGGTAACTGGCAGTTGATGCTGGTGCTGACCCTTGGCTTTGTTCCACAACCTGTATGCCAGTTCTTCTCACTAGACCTGGCTCCTGCTAATAGGCCAGACTGCCAGCCTCCTGGACCATAGCAGCTTGCTCTAACTCAGTAGCCGCGTCTACACGTGCCGGCTACTTTGAAGTAGCCGTGCCAACTTCGAAATAATGCCCACCACGTCTACACATGGTGAGCGCTATTTCAAAGTTGAAATCGACGTAAGGCGGCGAGACGTCGAAGTCGCTATCCCCATCAGGAGATGGGAAGAGCGCCCTACTTCGACGTTGAACATTGAAGTAGGGCATGTGTAGTCGATCTGCGTCCCACAACATTGAAAGAGCGGGGTCCACCATGGGTGGCCATCAGCTGAGGGGTTGAGAGACACTCTCCCCAGCCCTGCGCTCTATGGTCACCGCATGCAGTGGCCCCTTAAAGCTCCCCGCCCCCTGCGTTCCTGTTCAGGAAGCTGAGAGCGCGTGCAGGCAGCAGCACTGCCACACGGCCAGCCTGCACACCTGCAGCAGCCCCATTTCAGCACCCCTGCAGCGATGGCTGCTAGGCAGCCCCCCAAGCGCCCCAGGGCACCCCCCCCAAGGGGAGCCAGGGCTCCCAGGCAGCCAGCCAGCCAGCCTGGGAAGAGGCAGTGGGGCCCTTCCTGGATGGAGGCCGAGATCCGGGACCTGCTGGGGCTCTGGGGCAAGGAGGAGGTGCTCCAGGTAATGGGGAGCAAGAGGCAGAATGCGGATGCGTTCGCTCGGCTGGCCGAGGGCCTGGCTGCCCGGGGTCACCCTGCCTGCACTCCTGACCATGTCAGGAGTAAAGTTAAGGAGCTGTGGCAGGGTTGTGCCCAGGCCTGGGATACGGCCAGACGATCTGGGGCCGCCTCCGCCACTTGCCTCTTTTACAGGGAGCTCAGGTCCATCCTGGGCCCCCGGTACACCACCTCCCTGCTGGCCACTCTTGACCCCTCGGCCGACAAGCCCCAGCAGGCCCCGGAGACAGTCCACCCCGGAGGCAAGCCCCGCACCCCAGGGGCTCCCCCAGGAGCCCACCCCGGGATGCTGGAGGAGGAGGAGGAGGGGGAATCCTCCTCCAGTGAAGGGGGGTGAGGATCGCTATCCCCTCCCAGAGCTCCAGCAGGGCGTCTGCCCAGAGGGTGTCCCCCGACCGTGGGAGCAGACCGTCAGGTGTGTACCCCCCCCAGTGCACACCCCCGGGGTTAAGGGGCGGGGACAACAGACATGACCAGGGCCCTCCATGTGCCCAGATGACCATGGCCCCAAGGACAGCAGTGGCATGTCCCTCAGAAGAGTGCATCACCCCAGCCCCCCAGCAGGACAGTGCCATGCCCCATCCCTGGGGATGGGGGGAGCGGAACCTAGGGTCCCCCGGGGGGGGTGGGACACCCATCAGCAGCAGCATCTCCTGGGGATGGGGAACCAGAAGCAGAGGGCCTGGAGAGCACCAGCGAGGTGTCCGTGGTCCCCGAGAGCCCCCTGGGGCCATCGCAGCAGGCCAGCCCCTTGGCGGAGCACCGACCAGCCCCAGGACGGGGCGGACAGCGGAGCCACCACCAACAAAGGATGGCCATGGACCCCCAGCTGCTCGCAACCCTCCGGCGTCAGCTGGAGGTGTCGGAGCGGCGCCTGCGAGTGGAGAAGCGGTGGCTGGAGCTCCAGGAGTGAGCGCTGGCCTGGTGCCAGGAGGCATGGGGGGGCCTTCATGCACACATTCGAGTGCATAGCGGAATACCTGGCCCCCCGCATGCCGCGCTGCCCGCCACTCTGCCCGCCGTCCCACCTCCGTCCGCCACCCTCGGGCCTGCCGCTGAGGGGGACCTGGGGCCTGCAGACACCCGCCAGCCATACCTGCCAGTTCGCCCGGCTCCCACCCAGCCTCAGCCAGGGCTCAGGCCAAGGCAAGGGTCGTGCCCTCCAACCCCGGGCGCCGGACAGTAGAGGGATGCGGGGCCGAGGACGTGCCCCCCGCTTTGTACATATCCCCCATTATATTTGTATATAGTTTGTGTTGGACGCCTGTTGTGTTATGGTACCTGCCCCCCCATGTAAATAGTTCCCCCGCCCTTTTGTTCTATTATATATATATATATTGTATTAATAATAAGACATTTCACTGTTTTCGTTTCAAAAAACAGGTCCATTTATTTGCAAGAGAAGTGGGGGTGTGTGTGCTCTTGGGTGCTCTGTGGTGTGGGCGTGGGGGCAGGGAGTGTTGTGGAGGATGGGGTGCAGTGGGTGGCCTGCCAGCGTTCACCCCACGGCCTGGTCAAAATGGCCCCGCAGGGCCTCCCGGACCTGGATCCCCTCAGGGTCCACCTGGCGACTGGGTGGCTGCACGTTGGCCCTGCCAGCCTCCACAGCCCGGCCCTGGAATAATGGCTCCCCCTTGCTCTCAACCAGGTTGTGAAGTGTGCTGCACGCACCCACAACCTGGGGGATGTTGGTGGGGCCTGCATGCAGGTGGGTGAGGAGACGCCTCCAGCGCCCTATGAGGTGGCCAAAAGTGTGCTCGACCACCTGGCATGCATGGTTCAAGCGCGTGTTGAACCGTTCCTGGGTGGCTGTGAGATGGCCCATGTAAGGGTGCGTGAGCCAGGGCCGGAGGGGGTACACCGTGTCTGCGACGATGCAGAGGGGCATGGTGGTGGTCCCCTCGGGGATCTCCCGCTGGGGGATGTAGGTCGCCGCCTCCAGCTGGTGGCACAGGTCTGAATTTCTGAATACCCCGGGCGTTGTGGGTGCTGCCAGGCCAGCCAACATAAATGTCCAGGAAGCGGCCCTGGCTGTCCACCAAGGCCTGGAGGACCACAGAATGGTAGCCCTTCCTGTTGAAGAAGCGTCCTCCGTTGTGCTCCGGAGCACAGATGGGGATATGGGTCCCATCCAGACCCCCAAAGCAATTTGGGAAGCCCAGGCTGGCAAACCCTGCGATGGCGGCATCCGGGTCCCCAAGCCGCATGAGCCTGTGGAGGAGCAGGGCATTGATTGCGTGGACGACCTGCAGGGGAAGGACATGAGAGAGCACCAGTGAGGGGTGTGCAGGGTGTGTCTGGCCCTCCACTCCAGGGCTCCCCAAGGGCTCCCCCCCCCCGGGTCCTCTTACCTCCATGAGGACAGCCCCGATGGTGGCCTTGCCCACGCCAAACTGCTGCCCCATGGATCAGTAGCTGTCTGGAGTGGCCAGCTTCCAGACAGCGATGCTGACCCATTTCTCGACTGTGAGGGCACATCGCATGGAGGTGTCCTGGTGCCGTAAGGCAGGGGTGAGCCACTGGTAGAGCTCCAGGAATGTCTGCCGGCTCATACGGAAATTCTGGAGCCAGCGGTCATTGTCCCACTCGCCAAGCACCAGCCGGTCCCACCAGTCGGTGCTTGTGGGGTAGCTCCACAGCTGGCAGCGTGGGGAGCGGGGGGTCAGAGGGCAGCAAGGTCTGGGGCTGCTCCCTCCTCCCCTGGGGGCAGCTCCTCTTCCGTGAATAAAAGATGGTCAGCTGCCTCCTGCATAGCATTGAGCAGGGCAAGCACTGCTCTTGCAGGGGCGGCTGTGTGGACCTCTGGTGGCGGCTGCTGCTGCTGCTGGGGGTCCATACTGCTTCGACGGGTGTGCATGCCTGTGGCTCTGCAGACCACGTGCTGTGCAGGCGGTGTGTGTCTGGGAGGGACCCTTTAAGGGAGCGGCTTGCTGTTGCCCTGGAAGTGCTAGTCCACCCTGTGACCCTGTCTGCAGCTGTTCCTGGCACCCTTATTTTGATGTGGGCTGCTTTGGCGTGTAGACGCTCCCCTGCAGCGCCTACGTCGATGTGGTGCTGCCCAATGTTGACGTTGAACGTCGACGGCACCAACCCTGGAGGACGTGTAGACGCTATTCATTGAAATAGCTTATTTCGATGTCACGTCCCCGTGTAGACGTAGCAAGTGGTTCCTAACCTTTTCACTACTGCAGACCCCAATCACCCCCCAAACCATTCACAGATCCCCGTCAAAGCCAATTCTAGCTGCTAAGTACACTTCATTAAATGAAACCACAACATAGATTTTTGGGCACCAATTAATATCATTATAAGACGATATTTAATTTAAAATATTTAATTTGTAAATTTGCAATTTATTTTCTATGATCACTTTTATTTCTTTTTTTCCCCCACAGACCCCCTACAATACCCTCAGGTGTCGTAGACCCCAGGTTGGGATCCACTGCTCTAACTTGTGTCAAAAGATTGGCTCAGACTCAGCAGCTGCCATTTTTGGGGTGTTGGGGAAAGAATACTGAATAAAAGTCACCTATGTCCTCTCACCCTCTACGAGGTGCGCTGAGTAACGTTCTGTCACCTTGTGGTTCAAACCCAATAGCTTTTATTTTGCTGTCATATTTCTGAAATAGAACGTTTAGCACCAGCCTGATAGGCTTTCCTATTTAGTTCCGGTAGATAATATTTTTAAAATATTGTTTGATCCAGCATAAAGCACATTGATCTTTGCATTATACAAAATATAATACAGTCACATCTGAATCAAACCGAACGCTTACAATTTTCATCTAAGTACTCATGAACATCAGCTTTAACAATTTTTCATCTGAAGGGTAGTTAAATACTTAAAACTAAATTTTCATGTTTCACTTATCAAGTCATAAGCTTCCCAGTGAATTGTGACATTTTATTAAAATTTCCCACATAACTATATAGAAATCCTCATATGTTACATATTACAATTTTTGCATTTAAAACAAATTAACTAGTTATATTAATGTTACAATCCATGAGGGGCATAACATTAGCAGTTATGAAATTTAAAGAAAGAGGATTAGATAATTCAAGAAATATTAGGTCATCATCCCTGATCTACTGTGTATTTGAGGGTAGGTCTACATAGCACAATTATTTTGAAATAACTGTTATTTTGAAATAACTAACTTAACATTTACATGCTGCAATTTGTTATTTTTAAATTAAATTCAAATTAGTGGGTGTCTTATTTTGAAATTGGTAAACCTCATTTCATGAGGAGTAGCGTCTACTTTGAAATAAGCCATAGTGGGTCCAATGGCTCAGTTTTGAAATATGCTGCATGAGTTTACACAATGAATTTCAAAACAGATAAATTCTATTTCAAAATGCATTCTTGGCTACAATACACTAGCGAGTTCTGACAATAAAACCCCATTTTTGTCCACAAAACTGGTGGAATGTCCATATACAATGTGTTTTGTTGACAAAACTGAGCAGTTTCACTGGCAGAGTTCCGCCTCTCAGCCATGAAGCATAACACTACTGTCTACAGATTCCGTAGACAAGAAAGCTGTGTGGACGCTCCTGGAGGGGGTGGGGAAAGAGGCTTCTCTCAACAGACAGGGCATCCAGAACAAAAGGGTCTGCTATGCTTGGGGGAGCCTGTTTTGTCGAGAGAGCGGGTGGGCAGTCCAGCCACCCTGTTGACAGAGTGGAGGGCTCTTCCAATCGGCTTTTGTGTGTGGCCACACTCCGTCAACAGAAGTTTTGTTAGGAAATCTCTTCTGACAGAAACTTCTGTCGGCAGATTGCTGTCATGTAGCCGTATTCCCAGTGTGTAGCAGCATTATTTCAAAAGAAGCTTTTTTGGAATAAGGCTGCTGTGTAGACATACCCTTAGGCTGGGTCTACACTTGCCCCCAACTTCAAAGGGGGCATGTTAATCAGGGTGATGGGGAGATTACTAATGAAGTGCTGCGGTGAATACACAGCACTTCATTAGGCTAATTCTCCCCTGCAGCAACTTTGAAGTACTGTGGGCACTTCAAAGTGCCTGTGGCTACACACATGCCGGCACTTTGAAGTATGAAGCTTTGAAGTCCCTTTACCCCTCAAAATTTGGAAGAGTAAAGGGACTCTGAAGTAGCACAGGCACTTAGACGTGCTACACACATGCCGAAGTTTGAAGCTTCAAAGTTGATATGGGGAAGAATTAGCCTAATGAAGTGCTGCATATTCATCGCAGCACTTCATTAGTAATCTCCCGTTTCTGTGATTAACATGCCCCTTTTGAATTTGGGGGCAAGCGCAGACAAGCCCTTTAGGAGTTTATCTGCTTGGTCAAGAACTCCTGAATGGTAAGAGGTAGGACGACCAATCGGTGTACAGCTTCCTCTTATCACTTAAAGTAACGTAAGGTTTTAGTTTTGCCAGGAAAACAGGATGTGCCTGGAATGGGATTGGTTCTTATAAAACCAAACGGAAAAGAGACAAGCACCAAAAATGTACAGCCCTCAAAACTGGCATAATTGAGAGAATGGTGAAGGAGACTGAAACAGGATGACCCAGAAAAATAGGATGAATCTGGAATAGGATTGCTCCTCAATAAAATTAAAAGAAATTTGGAGAAATTTGCAGTAGTGCTATGTTTTGGTACAGCTAAATTGCTGCTAAAGGTTATTGCCAACCAAATTGACTATATCTCTTTTCTGTTAAAACATAGCAAATGATAAGTTTATGGGGTGAATGAAAGATACACTTTAAGTTCCTATTTAAAAAAATTTAAATGGACAATTTTAAGTAAAAATTGAATGGAAACTGTAGGGTGCGAGAAGACTTTGTAACAGTCTCATGACAGCAGTCCGACCCCTCTGTGAACTCTCGGAGGAATCATATACAGAAGCATGCTGCCAACAAACAAGAGATACCAGAAGTGGTCTGTGCAAGGTGAAAGCTGCAAAACAACTCACATCACCTACGAAACAAGCTGCGCCTGCCAAAACTCCAAGGCTACGCTGGCAGTAGGCCACTAGAGATAGTGATAAGGAATGCATAGGCAATTTTAGGCAATCTTATGTTAATGGGCTCAGCTTATCAGCTAGTGTTAGGAGGCCTGTTACAGAGCCTCTCCCCAAGCGAAGCTCCGACGCGTCGGGCTTTCCCCCCCACTGGTGACTGCGGCGTCTCCGGGGCTCCCGTCGCGGGTGTCACGCGCTTTCAATAAACCAAATATAGCACTCGCCTTCTGGGTGCAGCCTCGTCTCTGGGGAACCCGAGCCTGGTTGGCTACAGAAACATTTTAACCATCCCTTTTTTATGAAATCCAAAATATAAATTAACTTAATAAAATAACACTATTTTTGACAAAATACAATCATTCAAATAAAATGTGTACATTTTCTTTTATTTTTTTCAACTCTTGCTCTATGACCTGAGCAGAGCATCTGCTAGTTACCTTATAATTTAAGATCCAAATACAACAATACTTACAGTATTTACTCCTTAGTCTATATTCACTTTTTATATTTTGAGGGCTCTGAACTCAAACTTAACCAAAATGTTTAATGTGAACTCCTGAAAATTTGTCTTCAAAGTCATATGTAGAAATTCGGGCACTGGAAAGAGGTGTCAAAATAGTCTAAATCAACTTTAGCATCTATCTATTTTGAATGCTATCCTTTCCTATGCACCCACATTTGTTTGGCAAATCTTCAGTCAGATTCAGCCATCACAATGGCTTTGTATACACAAGAGCAATCTGTCGACAGAAGCATAGCAGACAGGGTTGCCTGGTGTTCTGGAAGCCCTGTTTATTGACAGAAGGCTGCCAGGAACAACCAGACTGGCTTTCTGTTGACCGATCTCTGGCAACAGAGGTGTTCTGCCTCATGGGGGGAGCTGCAGAACACGGTTGACAAATGTGCCGCATTCTGTTGATTTAATGTTGTCAGAACGCCTTGGGGAATGTGGACACTCCATGGGTTTTGTCAACAAAACTCTCTAGTATAGACATAGCCACTGAGTGGTAACTGACCCTGCAAAATGACCTCTTTCCAAGTAATATACTAAGCATGAGTTAAGGTGGCAGAATATGGCTGTTTGCAAGGACCTGTGTTTTTAGATCTGAATGTATTTTGTCTGGAATTCACATCTTGCCTCTCCTCTTCCATGCAATCCTACAAAACAAGCTATTGTGTAAAACTTTCATGTTAACCTTTAAAAATGAAATATTTTGATAATTTCCCATGAATTTTCATGAAAGAGAGCGTCCCACAACAAGTGGTGATTTTATGAAATTAGTATTTCAAAATGGAAACATTTGGTCTGCCTCTGTGGCTACTGTGTGTGTTACCCTGTGATTGTATGAGCATCAAAGCAGATATGTTAAGCTAAAAGGACATATTCAATAGAATTTTTGAAACAATAAGCAGTTTCTCAATTGATTTTAGAATTGTTTTAATTGTGTGTGTGTGTGTGTGTGTGCGCGCGCACACGCCTACGCATCATAATATAGCCAACTGCTGCACATGCCACATTTCATTTTGCACGTAGGAAGAGCCTCCTGGCTTCATTTGGTAACTAGCCCATGTTAATCAATATTCACTAGAGGGGTTTGCTAAAAGAAACAAATGTGCTGAGCAGCAATTGGCTATGATCCCACAGCTTGTTGCAGTTGTGCTGCAAAGTTGAACATATTTGTTGCAATTAGTGCTCTGACCTGGGGAAGGAAATCAGGCTAGTTTGATTACCTGTGGAATCTGCTGCAAGCTGCTCAGAGATTTGAACAGCAGCCCAGGAGGCTCACAATAAGGAGTGAGTGAAAGGCAAGCCACTGAGCCAATAGACCTTGAGCTGAAACGAGCCTTAATTATCAGAGCTGCAGAGAACAGGAGCTTGGCTGAGCTCCAAAAGACCATTTTCTGTCAGAACTCTGGTTTGTTACAGTCCCCAGTGAGACTGTGTACTTGGCAGGTGTTTTTTTTTTTCCTAATATAATGTTAACTTGCTTGCCAGGTGCCTCTTCTCAGCTTCTCACGTCTGTAATTATGATTTAGTCTAAAGATGCTTAAACCATCACCGGTTTTTATCCCAGATGAAATCCTACAAAAGCTCTGCTTAATATTGTTGGCATAGTAGGAAGCTCTGCAGTGCTACTTAATTTATCAGTGGGAGAGCTGCACAATCTTGTTCTCTTACAAATTCCTTATACACTAGAAGTGGGATAATATCTGCAAATGATACCCAAGTTTGGTAACAGATAAGCATTTCATGAACAAGTTGAGAGTTAGTCAAACAGTCTACTGTGTCTACGCTGTTACAGGTTGTGGATAATTGAAGGTAAACATGAATCAACTTTAGTGCCCATATACAGGTAAGTGCTGATTGTGACAGATGCGGCAATTTCCTGTGCTGTTCTGGACATGTGCTGTTGAACTGAGTCAGACCTCACTGGATTGGATTGGACTTTATTGAATTAAGTCTGATATCTCTGGAGTCTGTTGTATGAAACGAATGGTTTGTGTGTCCTCCTTGGCTAGGGAATGTAGATGTAGTAAACTCTTTCATATCCAGCATTATATCATCCAGAACTCTCAAATAACCAGCATTTTAACCAGAAGTAAATTTTAGTTATGTTTTCTTTAAGTACAGTATAGTGAAAGCAAATATAGATGAATATAGCAAATAGAGTATAAGTTTACGGCATACAATACTACCATTGCTGGTAAATAAAGTACTCTGAATACATTTCTGTTTGTTTCTTATGTCTAATCATGTTTTTCTTTAGTGTTATGATCATCATCATCATCAGTAACCGTGGGCTCAGCGCCCGTTGGTGTCTGATGCCTCTCTCCCTGTTTCCTTCCATCTTTCCCTATCCAGTGCAGGGTAGCTTAGTTTCTGTAGACTAGCTCCGCACCAATCTACTACATCATTTACCCATTGTCTGTGGGGTCTGCCTCTCCTATTCGAGCCATCCATTATGCTGAATACTAGGGTCTTGATTTTTCGTTCATCATTCATTCTGCAAATATGCTCAAATAGTTGTAGCTTCTGTTTTATAACCTTCTGCAGCAGGTTCTCTTTCGGCTGTATCTTCCTATATAATTCCTCATTGGCGACCTTCTGCATCCATCCTATTCTCAGAATCTTTCTATAACAACTCCTTTCGAATGCTAATATTCTTCTCTTCAAATCTTTCGTTATCACCCATGTCTCACATCTGTACAACATGCTGCTGAATACACGTTTCCAAGACGCCCAGCTTCATTCTCAAGCTAGTTGCTTTCCTTTTCCAGATCTTATTCATCGCCTTCAAACTTGCTCTTGCTTTCGCTATTCTAGTCGCTATTTCCTTCTTACAGTCTAGATCATACGTTATGTTGCTCCTCAGATATGAATTGTCAGGAATACCTCCCTATTATCCAAAATATTTGGCAACCTGCTGGTCCCCGGCCTGTTGGATATGAAAGAGTTCACTGTTTTTTCACAAGGAAGGATAAGTATTGTTCTGCCAGGAACTGAGAACCATAAGAGTTATTTGGCAAATTTTCTCAGGATGCAACACATCACTTGCACAGGGCTGCGTGTACTTGTTCAAACTGGAGTCTTCTGAGACTAAAGGGCAAAGAGAGGGTTTTTGGCCTAAGTAATCTGAGTCTAAACTGAGCTGAAGCTTTCTTTTGATCCCAAATATGTACAGAACCTTGTGTCCAAGGAAATCCCAATTCTTAGGCAGTGTTGGAAGCATTATGCCCCACAGTAACACTGAATAGTTTTTTTCAGAACAAAAAGTTATGTACTTGTAACTACAGGAACATCCCTGTGTAAGATCTGAAGGACTGTTCACTGGCCAGAGTACTTGTTAAGCTTGGGGTGATCTGAGGTAAACTTATTGTCATGCAAATAGGTCATTGTATTGTTTTTACTGTAATTTTTTTTATATTAAGAATAAAAGTGGCTGCTTAGAAAGAGCCATGTGGGAGGAACACCGATGGGAGGGAAATGTGCATTCTGGAAATACTCTGGTAAGGAGGGAGAGAGACAAAGTTCTTCTCCCAAGAGAGGAGCTGGGAGCCAAAGGTGATAGCTGGTTAATGAGGAGAAAATACTGGTACTGTTGCCTGAAAACTAAATTTTCTGTCTAGACATCCTGTAGGGAAAACTTGATTCCCTGTTGCCTTTTGTCTTATACATAGGTGGTGATCCCTTTAGGGAAGGGATTGCCTCTTTATTATATTGTTAGTGCAGTGCCTAGCAATGACACCCGAGGCACACCTGCAATGCAAATAATAATATCTACCAAACTATAGCTGGTATTGGACAGTTACAGAGCAGAATGTGTAACATCAAATAAGGGCAAAATGAGAAAATGGATGGAAAAGGTTACACAAGGAAAGCCCTCAGAGTGCTGCTTGAATAATGATCAGTTCTTGAATTCTTTGAGACTCTTATTATCAAGTTTGATATTATGCATGGGCAGGGGACACCCCCTAATGTTAAAGTTGCCTGGTATTTCCCATGATAAGAAGCAGTTTTCAGTTGCTTACAACTTTGCTAAACCTTAACTCTTTCCCTGAAATTTTTAAATCTGAAAGTGTGTCTGAGGCTGAACTGCTCTGGAAAATTTCAGCTACATCAGCTGCTTCTTTGAACAAAATTAGGAAAAATGCTGTTTTACCCATTTAAAAAAATTGGAAATTTTTTAGTAGCTTTAATGTTCCAGTGGTTTAGAGAAGGCACTTAAAATTTGGTCTCTATTGGGTCATGCCTTTAGACATTGTGAAAATCAACCCAGATTTGCCTAAATTATAGTTTTCTAGGAGAAAAAATTAAGTTTGGATCTGCTCAATAGAGACTTCTTCAGTTTTAGTGGACAAAATCTCTAAAGATTCTGTACTCATCAAGTGTGATCAAGACTATCTCAGCTTGTAGTGTTGACCAAACAGTGCAGGCACCATCCTCTCAAAGTGGATGAGCAACCTCTTGCCTTAGAACTATAGAGGCTGGCAAAAATGGTCCCTGTAATTATTTTTTCATAAGCTCTACGTTGGACACTGGAACTATGAGCATGGAGCCAGTCTCTGGAGTTGCTCAGTGGTCTATCTCACCACTGCTACCTGCTGGATGGACGAGGAAGCTGCCTGGTTCAAATGTAGGGTGGACAGAAGCTGAATGGGGAGAAGGAAAGTACTGAATTTGAATGAGGCATCTGGGACTGGGGTGAGGAAAGAGGAGCTGGAGAGAGAAGGGAATTGGTTGGGCTAGAAGACTGGGACTGAAACCTGGTGAAGGAAAGGTGAGAAATTGGATTGGGAACCAATTGTCTTGAAAGGAATTTGAGGCATATAAAATTGGGCTCCCCAAATTAGTAGGGTCTTATAATTTCTCTGGGCCTTAGTTCCCATAATGTAATGTGTAGATAATATCACTTCCACTCTGAAGAGGGGTATTTGTTAAGATTCATGTTTTTGAAGCACTCAGTCTGTACTACAGGAATGAGTGCCATAGAAAAGCCCATGAGGAAATTAATAATTCTGTCCTCCTAGCAAGGTGTGCATAGGGTGGGGTTGTACGACCATGCACTGATTCATAGAGACATAGGACTATAGAACGGGAAGGGATCCTGAAAGGTCATCTAGTCCAGTCCCCTGCTCTGCGGCAGGATGAAGTATTATTTAGACCATCCCAATGGGTGTTTGTCTAACATGTTCTTAAAAACCTCCAAAGATGGCGATTCCACCACATTCCTAAATTTGTTCCAGTGTTCAACTATTCTACAGTTAGAAAGTTTTTCCTAATATCTGATGTAAATCTCCCTTGCTGAAATTTAAGGCCATTACCTCTTGTCCTGTTTTTAGTTGATAAAGAGAACAATTTATCACCCTCTTGTTTAAAAAAGCCTTTTTATATATTTCATGACTGATATCACGTCCCCCCTTAATCTTCTCTTCTCCAGAATAAACAAAACCAGTTTATTCAGTCTTTTCTCCTAGGTCATGTTTTCTAGACTCTTATTAATTTTTTTCTCTCCTCTGGACTTTCTCCAATTTGGCCAGCTCTTTTGTGAAATGTGATGCCCAGGTCTGGGCACACTATTGCAGTTCAGGCTTTCTTAGTACTGAGGAGTGAAAGATTTACTTTTTTGTAACATTAAGGGCAGAACAAAAATATTGAAGTGATACTTAGCACTGTCCTGTCTGCCCATTGAATGAAGCAGGGGCTCTGTGTGTGTGTGTGGGGGGGGGGGGGAGTGTGTAATCATGTAGTTTGACATGTATGAGGGGACAAATTAAGGTTGCAGAGGCCAAAACCAAACAGACAAAAATTGACAAGTGGCATGCAGTTCCCAGCTAATTATTTTGTTAATATGCTGGTATTAAAATAGATGCTTCTAATTTTGTAGTTGGTTCCAAAATGGGAGGAACAATGAATGTTCTCAGACAAAGCCTAACATAGTCAGAGAAAATGGCTGGAACAATGGGTGGCAAAGCTAGATATACATAAAATATTTCTTCAGAAAAGAAAGGAATATTTTCCATGTGGGAAGCTGATGCAGGGTAAGATGTTTTAACACCAGCGAAGTATAGGAAACTGCGTTTTATAGTATGTTGCCAGGGGAATATTTCATTCTCCACCCCGTTTTAATTAAAAAAAAAAAAATGAAGAGAAGTAATTGTGCATTGCCCAGTCTGTATAACGCAGGTGGTTCTGTGAGTGGAAGAGGGAACATAATGTAGTTCCCTGTTCAAGAAGACAGGAGCAGAGCCACTCCAAAAGGTGATTCCAGCTTCACCACTGAAGAATCTGCAAAGCCCCTGACACTACCTGACTGATGATGGATTCAGCTTACTCCCTGTGCACTGTGAAACTGACCTCTGCACCCCATGCTCCTGAACAAGGGCAGTTCAGCATGTTACCCTATTGCATCAATGTTTTATCCTTCAAATAGGATTTATTAGAGTGTAATAAGCTGGGTGAGCTTTGGTGATAGGTTTAACTTTGGGTCAGTTCTTAGTTACTTCTGAATGAAAGTACGCATTTACGGGATAAACAGGCCAAACGTTTATTGAGCTAGCTCATTACTGGTGTATAAACAGCTTTGTAATTCAGTTTTAACTCTTGTTTTTACTGTATCCTTAGTGCTCCCAGCTCTCCATATGATTTCTTGGCTATATTACTTAAAACTTGAGGATTCGGTTCCGTGATGTCACAGAGAAAAAGCTCTTGGTCTTGTTTTCTTTGATCACATTAGTGAGTGCCCTGGACTGTGTTTTAGTGAAATATATTGGAATAAAAAACTATTATGGCTATTCCTGTGAACTGACATAGAAATGACAGATACATGTCATGATGCCCTCTCTGTGAGTAAAGGATGAAAGCTTATAGAATGGGCCAAATTCTGCTCTTTGTTATAGTGCAAAACCAGGAGTCAATTAAGTCAGCTGAAATCAGTGGAGTTAGCTCAGTACGGCAGAAGTGTTTGTGTAGCCATGTTTCCCCTCTGCCCATGTTGGCCTGCATCTGACTTCCTCTCATTAGAGCAGTTGGTTTGGGGTTTTCCATTGAGGTAACTGGTAAATAGAGCTTCAATATCTGTGTACTAATTTTGTTTGTCAGATCAGCTCTGTCTGCGGAAGGCACCAATTTCACATTTATGATGCTTTCCTAGGATGAGAGATCCATTAAGGAAGGATTTCAACAGAATGAAGCAGCCACATTTTCCTTCTGAATGCCCTCCTTTCATCTCCTCTCCTTCACATGTAATGCTTCTGTGTGGGTTTTTTCCTTGGTTTCTTTTTAACTTAATTTATGGCATCTGTGTTGAATTGTAATGAGGCGATAAAAATTCTGTTCCCAACCAGCCATGTCTGAATAGTGATTGTTTCCCTAAGACCTCACCTAAATTTTAGTGGCAATTAGATGATTGGAAAATCTAGAAGATGAAGTTAAAAACTGAAGGTCCCGAGTCTGAGTAAGTCATTGCTGTTTTGATTACAGCATATCTTGTACACGTAAGGTCAAATAATGACCAGAGCATGATCCTGGCAGAAAGTGTCTATTACTGATAATGTAGAGGAACTGGGCTTGTTGTCAGGAGAACCAGTAAGTGTAATTTATATAACGTCCACTTGGAGATTCATTGTAACAGTTCCTTCAGTGGTGTCAGCAATGTAGCTTTTGCCAAAATTGTTTGTTTATAAAAGATGCTGGCAATTTCTTATGATGTGTATATTTGTTGCTGGAGTGAGAAGACTGTAGACTGAATAATGAGGATTTGGAAATTACAGCTGCAGTGAAAAGTGTCCATTAGAGTGAGAGACGAAGGGGAATAAATCAGCCAAAAACAACATATGCAATTATTCTAAAAAAAAACGTATTTTGTAGACTAAGGAAAGGAAGCTTAGAGCACATAAACTGAAAATACCACTTAAGCCACATCAATCTGCATCTACACAAGGAAGGGATACAGATGAAAGGAGGACTTAGAAAGAAGTGGTCTGATCAGACACTGATATTTACAGTAAACTTTCATATCCGGCAGCTCTAGGACCAGCACACTGCTAAATATTCAAAAACTCTGTATAATAGGCAGCTATACCTAGCAGTGCCTACCACTAAAGAACAACAAGATTAGATATTAAGAAACAAGCAGAAATATGCAGAGTACTTTTTTTAGCAACAACAGTGATAGTGTACACTGGAAACTTGTGCAGTATTTGAAGTATTTATTTGCATGTATTTTCACTATACTGTACTTATGGAAAACATTACTAAAATTTACTTATGGTTAAAATGCTGGTTATTTGAGACTTCCAGATGATAGAGAGCTAGATATGAAAGAGTTTCCTGTATATCTGATATATATTTCAGCTTCTTATTTCTCTCTTTCTACAGCAAAGTGAAAATTGCACATGTGGGCCAGGCCCAGAAAGCATTTTGGGCCAAAAGTTACAGTTAAGGGCAACTACACCTGTATTTTCACTGTGGCTCTGCAAGACAAAGAGCACTTAATTTTCTGGCTCCAAGTTCTTTCCTCTTTTGGGTGGAAACCTTCATGTCTCCCCTTCCGACCAGTGTATGTCAAGGTTAAACAATACCTTGCCTTCCCCATGCATTTTCAAGCAACAGACTGCCAGAATAGATGTGCTTTTTCTTCAGAAACTGATAAGATTGCTACAGATACAAGTCACCATACAGTTCTTTCTGTGCAAGTCTACCTTTTCCTTAAGGTAAAGATAATTAAACCACATTAAAATAACTCATATAAATGTAATAATTTAATCAGTGATCATTCTAATTCTCTAACATGGGCTTTTGCAGGAAAAGCCTTTCAACACCCCACCCCAGGGATTCCCTTATACTTAGAGGTTCCTCACAGTTTCAGTTCAAAACATTACCTCAGTCTTATGAAATCCCAGTAGGCCAAATGCTTCCAGTCCTCCTCTAAGTATTGGAGACCTTTAGGAACAGTTTGCTGAACGTGGAAAAAAGCTTCTGAGTCCATCTCAATACAGAATCTCTGTCTCACTCTCTTTCAAAATTTTTTCTTAATGTATGTCTTCAGGAAACCCAGTGTGAACTAATACATGTGTACTTCTCCAGGAAGGGTTGGCTTCAAAGGGTTGGTGACTGGAAGAATTGTATTAGTATGTGCTCCCTTCTGCAGGAGTAAAAACTTCACATTGTTTCAAAAGGTCCTTTGAAAACCCTTATAAGCATTTCAGATATTTAATTAATCTTCTTTTCCTGTTAAAGAAGTTCCACAACATCTCACAACAGTGTGCAATTATGCTCCATAGAGCCTGGATACTGTCATCCAAGAGTGGCTAGCACCCCGGTTGTTTCCAATGCCAACAGAACAGGGCAATTTATTGAATGAGCCATCCACTGTCATTCAGTCCCAGGCTCTGGCAGCCAGAGGGTTAGGAGCTTGGTGTTGCATCCCTTACCATCTTGAGCCATCCTTCATTTACTCATCTAATTCTTTTTTGAACCCAGTTATATTTCTGGCCTTCACAACATCCCTGGCAATCAGTTCCAGAGGTTGACAGGTTGGTATAAAAAAGTACTTCCTTATCTGTAATTTTTAAACCTCCTGCCTGTTAATTTTATTGAGGGACAGCTGATCTGTGTGTTGTTGAGAAAATAAGTGTTGTTAACCACTTCACATAACATTTGTGATTTTGAAGACTTATACCATATCCTTCCCTAGTACCAGAGAGGTAGCCGTGTTAGTCTGTACTCCAACAAAACAAAACAGCAGAAATGTTGCACTTTAAAGACTAACAAAATGATTTATCTTTCCTTAGTTATTTCTTTCTGAGCTGGGCAGTGTTGGTTTTCTTAATTTTTCTTCATATAAAAGCTGTTCCATACTTCTAGTAATTTTTTGTTTACTCTTCTCTGAACTTTTTCTAATTCTAATATCTTTTTTGCAATGGAATGACTAGAACAGCATGCAGTGTTCAAGGTGTGGATGCACTCGGGATTTCCATAGTGGCATTATATTTTCTGTCTTCTTTTCTACACATTTCCTAATGCTTCCTAATATGCTGTCAGCTTTTCTGACCGCTGCCACTGTACGTTGAGCAGATTTTTTCCGAGAACTGTCCGTCATGTCACAAGGGTCTTTCTTGGACGGTGACAGCTAATTTGCATCATTGATTTTTGTAGGTCAAACCTCACGCACTGTTGTCACAAAGCAGAAAGTCAGTCTTTCATGGTGAGAGAGAACAGAGATTGCCCATTTACTTTATATCTCATACACCAGTCAAATGTCCTTAATGTTTTATTCTAAGTACTAATTGTCCCCAATAGTTCATTTCACCAGTATATGGGAGGCAGAAGGAGAAATGGCACAGCAAGAGAACCTCATCTTTGGATCTGTCCTTTTCTAGCTGTCAGTAAAAAACAGAATCCGTTTCATTAATTTTTGAAATGTAGTTGTATTCTGAAAAATACCTGATTCATATTTAATAACTAAACCAAATGAATGTAGCATTGTGGGTTTCCATGTTGGCTTTGCTTAATGACTTTAGGAAATATTTTTCTTAATGGCTGGCTGTGCAAACTCAACCTGGGAGCTTAAAGTCAAGCTATGTTCTTCCTAAGTCCTGGTCTTCACTGATAAAGAAGACCTACAGCTCAAATTCTACCCTTAGTTACATCTTTACAACCCCACTGTCTTCAGGTTCTGTTACATCTGAGCAACTCCATTGACTTTGTAATTAGTTTAGTTAAAAATTCTGTGATGATGTGTGACCAAAATATAATCCATCTCTCGCTCTGCAGAGCTAACAGGAGTACAACATAGTGAAAAATTACTTTCTGGACCTATGCCTCTGAATACGTATGGGGAGACGCTTTAGTGAATAAGATGTGGCCATTTTTACATACCCACTTTTCAGAGTAGAATACGAGTCACAACAGTTTGCTGTGGGGAACTCTTAAAGTAACAAAAAATATACAAGGGAGAAATTCTTGGTCTTTACATAATATTAGATTAGAAGAGCAGAATATTTTTGTGAAGTGAAAGTAGTCTGCTGCTGCTCTTGCTACATGCTTAAAAACTAGTGCATGAGAAACAATCTGAGGGGTTTTTTAATGGTTTTTTAGACCTCTGAGTCCAGGTGAAAGTCAGCAGCTGTTGAAAGTCCCCTTAGAGTTTTGGAGAATCTCTCCTGATGTGGCTCTGGAGGATCATTTTTTGTGTTTAAAAGTCATGGGGAACATTTTGTTACATAGGTTCAGCAGAGGATGGAACATAGGTATTTAATAAATAGGCCAGCCTATTTATTTTGCTAACCGAGCCTACAAGGTGACGATTTGAGGAGTATCTTTTTACTGAGAGGAGTGTTGAGGCCAAAGGAGAGTGAACCAGGCACTCCTCACTTCCTGTGGCAATAGATGGTTGGAATGTCCAAGTTTCTGAAGCAGACAGATTTTTCACAGCAAAAACAATCAGGCAGATTTGTCATCTCTTCTCCTCATGTGTTATCCATGAATTCACATTGAGTTTTACAAATACATTCATAATTGTTAGATAGTGTGAACATATTTTATCCAATGATTTGCTCATAAACTATTTTTTGTGGTAAGCACTCAGCTCGTGCCAGTTGAGCTGAATGGAGTGACTGAGATTTTCATCAGCTGTAGGTCTAGCCCTCTCTGAGGTGTATGGCTGTTCACGATGTCATAGCATATATGCCCTTTTCTTATTTGCACCATGAAGGAGTTGAACCTAATAAGGTTCACCGTCCCTTCCGGGTTCATCTGAGAATAACCAACCAATGGGAACTATCAGGGACTTGATTTGATAAAATAAGATGAGAATTGTTGTCCATCAGCAAATTGCAGGGTGCAGCTGATCTCAAGGGAAGGGGAAGCCCTAAGAGGCCTTGTGTTTTCAAAAAGGCAAATGGTGTTTTTGGTGGAGAATAGTGGAGCTTCCTGAGATAATAGGGCTAGACCCTGAATTGAAAATCCCCACTCCAGCACGCTCTCTTCTTTTCCAGAACAGAGAGAATACTTAGCTCCCATACTGTAAAAAGAACCTTATTGTTTTTAGCTAGGTGATCATGCTAAAAAGGTAATGGTGTGATTCTTAGCCCTGTTCAAAGGGAGATCGACCACTACTCTGATGGCTTGTGTTGGGTTAAAATCCAGAATTTTCACTTTATTTTTTGACCTCTACCAGGGCAAAGAACTTCAGAGTGTCTCCTTGCACTAAAGAAATGTGCTGAATAAAGTACTTGAGTAGGCCTAGTTGTTGCTTTTTTGTTTTCCACCCTGTTTCTAGGCCATCTTCACTAGGAGAAAAGGTGTGTTAACTTCAGTTACCATCCTAGTATGTTTGCCATAGAAATTAGTTAGTTGGGTTAGAGACTGTGAGGAAGACTACTTTTTAACTCAATCTGCTAACTCATTGTAGTAATTTCTAAAATTCTTCTTGTACATCTTGAAAGTCTATTTCAAGATGCTTTCGGAGATGTCATCTTGGCTGGGCATTAATACAGTGATCATGCTGAAATGTATTGGGTGCAATATATATTTTTTTCTGTGTAATTTGTAGCAACAATTTGATTTACTAAAACAAGACTCGGTTTTTTCATCTTCTATTATTTTGTACAGTAAGTCATTTAAAAGGCAGGATTAAACAACCATGCATGCATTATGCTGGATTAATTTCAGTGGTAGAGCTGTCAGACTTCATCAGACAAAGTTGCCGTATTCCATTTTTAGGTTTGAATAACCATACTAATTTTCAGAAATTTACAGTGAATAATGCAGTTGATTTATTTTCATAGGATAAATATTCGTCAACAGTTAAAAATTAATATCCTGACAACCACATCTTCAGTTTTTTACCGAGCACATTAGGGGAGAGTCTCATTCTACAGACCACTTATACCTGAGTAATTATTGTAGATTTGTTTTAATTTGAGTTCTTGGTGGGGAGCAAAATATTCTTATTCTGTGCAGTAATTCTGTGTGTTTTGGTTGATTGGTTTTAGATTAGCCATTTAATGAAAATGGAATGTGTTTGGAGAGCTGTGATGCTGCTGTCAGTTTATCAAAAGCTTCAGAGTCATAAAAATGAAACCACTTTGTGGGTTCCTTTCCTTTAACAAGAAAGCCATTGCTACAGGCAGTCCTTTGGATAATATAATGAGCTGGATAGAAAATAAAAATGGGCTATTATGTCTACCTGTCTGGTTCATGGCTGTTTCTCCAACCAGCTGGGTAATTTTATACTAAAATGTGCATAAAATATAATTCAAAACAAATTTGACTGATATTTATTTGCTAGAGACGTATTCAGATTATGGAAGCACATATATTTCTGGCTTTAAATTGCAGGACTGATGTGACAAAGGCATTATGAAGCAGAATCAATCTTTAGTTGATCACATCTCATCTCTCCTAGTCGAGAGCTCGGTTTTTGGACCCAACCAGATGATGTGAAATTTCTATTTTCTGTACCGTATTTCAGCATTATAGGTGGCAAAGAACAAAGAAAAATAGAAGGGAGAGATAAAGAACAAGACATCTTCACTAAACGGTATGGATAGCAATAATGATGGCTAAAGGAAAGCAACTGCATAGGTGGATTGGGCACTATGGAACAATGTACTCAAGGAAGTCTGTAGTAGATCCGTGTGAGTTAGACAAATTGCCTGGGTTTGAGGTTGGCCGTATACCAAACCTACTTTAGCGGAACTTGAAGAAACCATCAAAAAAGATTTTCAGCACCAATGCATCAGGAACTGGCTGTGTGCCTGGTGAAATCTACTTGTATGCAAAGAAAGACTTGCTGAAAATGTTGCATGAAACTATTCTAAGCTTTTAAGGATTTTTTTCATCCAACTCTATAAAAATGAAGGAGACAGAAGTGATTTTAATAACCACAGAGGTATATCTTTTTAAAGTGTGGGGGGAAAATGAAATCATATTCTTCTACTTAGATTTTCTGAATTAAATTTTGAAGTCTATCTTGAGAACCAGTGTGACTTCTACTGTAATCTTGTCTGTGAGACAATGTCATGAAAAGTACAGAGAGAAGCATAAATGACTGTACAAGACTTTTATACATTTAACAGAAGCCTTTGACACAATTAGTCAAATCTTTACATTGTTCTGAAGAAGCTGGGCTGTCCATCTATATTACTAAACCTTGTGAAATCATTGCATGATGGCATGAAAGTAGCCATTGTGTACAAAACCAAGTTTGATTCAACATTATCCGTGGAGTGAAGCAGGGTTGTGCCTTAATATCAGAGGGGTAGCCATGTTGGTCTGTATTCGCAAAAACAAAGAGAAGTCCTGTGGTACCTTATAGACCAGTGGTGTCCAAAAGCCATTTTATGATTGCCGCTGTCCCCTCAACTGCTAGTGACTCACCAGAGCCACAGCCACTGCAACCGCCCCACCACTGGAGCCATCGCAGTGCCTGTGGCCACGCTGCGAACCACATGGGGCTGCTGAAGCTGCAGCAGGAACCGCCGCCTCTGCTGTTGCCACGTGACTGCCCCACCAAGTGGTGGGGTGCGTGGGCAGAGGGTGCTCCACATGTGCGGCTCTCATGAGCCGCTTTGCCACACGGGGGTGTCCAGTTTGCCACATGTGGCAAACAGAAAGCATATTCGACATCGTATTTATGGACTAGCAGATTTACTGGAGCAAAGCTTTCCTGGGCAAACATCCACTTTTTCAGATTTATATAATATAATAGCACCTGACAAAGCGGGTCTGTGCTCATGAAAGCTTGTGCTCCAATAAATCTGTTAATTTACAAGGTGCCACAGGACTTCAGGGTTGAGTACTGGCTCCTACATTGTTAAATATTTATTTCTGATTCCTTTTCAGCCCGTGTTTCATGCTGTTTAACAGGGTGTCTATTGTAGCACTAGATGGGATGGAGATTTGCTTAATATTACAAGACTCAGAGCTAAGATGAAGTGGAAGGAGATCATCATAAAAGAACTATTTGCAGATGATGCAGCACTTGTGGCTCACGGTGTTGATGAGCTACGTGATATTATCAAAACTTTGGGGCTAGCAATAAGCTTGAAGAGTGCTCTGTGCCCTGCAGCTTTGTGATGACCAGTGTCGGGAGGAAAGAATCTGCTGCTCAGAACGTTGTTAGTGCGCCCTACTTGTGGGCAGGACTGTTACTCGTGCATCAGACTCAGCGGCCATCAAAGAAGTCATTGGCAGACACATCATGTTCTGTTGCCATTTGAGCAGGTGATTATGAAATTTCTATATTTTTTATTATAAAGAGCATTTCACTAGGGTAGAAAGTGAATTGCATAATTACGATGTCTAATTAATTTGGGCTTACAATTATTTAAAAAAAATTAATTTGTTTTGTAAAGACACAACTAAATCCCATAGAGGTCATGACACTCTCCAGCATATGAAAATTTCAAAGTCAGTAATTTCTTGGATTCCAGTATTGCCGTGCAAAATATAAAACAAATATAAATTCATTGCTTACCTATATTTCAGTCCTTGATTTCTCTGATTCTGTCAACTGAGGTGCTTGATATAATGTTGCTAAATTATTTGGCATTATCCATCTTGCCCACTGTCTGCTCCCTGTGGAGCAGGGGGAGGGTCATGCACATGGTCCAGGCCATTCAGGCTTTCTGCTGGCCCTCTGTTGCCATTCCAGGGAAGTGGGGCTGCAGAGTGGCCAGCAGCTGCTCCCCAGGGCAGACCACGGTGTCAGGGGCTATGCTGCCAGCCAGTAAGTGATCACTCGGTGCTTGCTGCCCCTTGTGGTCACTTGTGAGTATAACTGTCTCCCCATGCTTGCTGTACCCTTTAGTCATGAGTGAGTTTAACTGTCCCTGCTCTCTCAGCCTTCCCTTGCTATTTGTTACAAAAGAATCACACTCCAGGCAAATCTCATTGTCCTGGAACAACCAGACCTTGACACTGTTTTAAGTTATGATAAGAGGAGGTTGCACACCAAATTTGGTGGTCCTCGCTCTTTCTGTTTAGCAGGAGTTCTTGAACAAATGGAGTCAGAGACAGATGGGCAGACATACATTTAAATATGTATATATTTGTGCCATCTTATTTTTGGAGTCACCCCACATACTCACTTCTTTCATGGCTCATGAAACTGTACCCTAACTTCAAAGTGATCTTTACAGACTGGACAGGGGATAGAAAGAGAAGATATCAATGTATTGTGAGAATGGAGGACCATTGCAACTTTGAGACACGGTATACTGTAAATCAGTATGGATATAGATGGAACTTGCCACAACCTGAGGCGTGTACTTACCCATATGTTGGCATTGTGGCTGGTACCCTGCTTCTGGGGTTTAGATGTGGACAACACGATAGAGGGGTTATGGCACAGCCACATTCCTGGACGTATGTTGTTCAAGAACACAATTTAACAGTGGGTTGGGTCAGGTGATGTGGGAAGTTCATGACACAGTGGAGATATTTCCAGGAGATGGTCACTTTGAAGATGGGCATTCTCCACCTTAGCCCAGAGTTCTTGAAAAAAGAAAATGATCAGACAGGCATTATCTACAATTTGCTGAGTTTTTCTGTACAAATGAGTGGTTCCCAAAGAGGACAAATAATGAAGCTAAAGATAAAGCAGTGAATGTAGTTTTAGCCTGGTCAGTCTGGCCATGGAGTTTGCTTGGTTGCAATGAAAGTTTTAGTTTATATTCATATTTTTACTGAATTAAATATTAAGATCTGTCAGTCCAATATCTCTCATCTGTTCCATTAGAATGGGAGGGGAAGTGGAATAATGCAAACTTTTTGCAGCATGGTTACCAGCATACCTCAAGTTATTTTTAGTTAGACCTTTTATAGAGGTGAAAGAACAAATCACTTTTCATGTCTTTTCAGTCCTGGGCATCTCTGCCAATTTTCATCTGAACAGCTGTCCACTAGCACCTCAACTGAGACCATCAAGTCATTTCACATGTCACTAGATTGATATCTGCTATTAATGACTTCTGGCCACTGGTGACCTGGTGTTAATTTGAGCTGGTAAATTAGAAGAGAGAGGTTCTAAATCCCCCTTCCAATGCCATGAACCATGCTTTCCATCACAGGCTATTTGCTAAAGAAGTGGTTTCCTAAATAAGTGGTTTTCATTTTGCAGTGGTGGTGGTTTTTCTGTGAGGTCTCAAAACTGGTTGCATTCCCTTTAATTAATTAAGCTACTATAAAACCATCCTGTGAAATACACACCCTTATATTGGGGTGCTCTCCATGGTGCATTGTATCCTTAATGTTCCACGAGTATACTTCTAAATAATTAATAAGTTAATTGAACAATAGGGGTATTAGGAACTGGGGAGCCTTTGGGGAATGAAGGAACCTATATAGGAAGGGTGCGCTCCACCTAAATCAAAAAATAGAGTCAGAGTGCTATAATATAGAATGAAAAAGGTTTATATAAGACTTCTTATATAAGAAGTTATATAAGAATTCTTTCTTGCACAAGAGAATCTTTTCTTCTCTAACACCATGAAAAAAATAAATTGTTTGGTTTTCTAACATGCCTGAGGTTTTGGACTATAGTTAAAATCCCTTCTCTATTTTTCTTTTGAACTTTTTTTGACTGGTATATTACTATAATTGCATTCTGTTTTGCACAGATATGAATCTCAGTTTCTGAAAAGAAAGGTTACAATTAAATATATATCTGCAAACATTTTGAAGTCACTCAGAGTGCGGTCACTTTGCCTGTTTAAATTAGTTTCTTTGTTTTCTGGTTTCGATTATAGCTTTTCTCTTGAAGGGATAATTGCAGTTCTTTAAAAGGGAATTTATAATAAAATTTCATGTGTCTCATGCTCTGAGTTTTTAGGTACTCGGGTTTGGACTGGAAAACACATTTTAATATGCATCAGAGTTTACGTTTTGACAAGTACTTGGCTGGCCAGCGCTCTCCTTTAACCAAGATTTTTGATAAGCTAGTTAGGGACTATATTTAGGACAGTGCGTACCAGAGTCTAACTCTGACTAACCAGGAAGTGGGTTATCACAGATTTGTTACTACATACCAATGTATTTCAGAGAGGAAATTGATGCTAAAAATTCAGTAAAATAGCACTCTTCTTCCGTTAGTTTTGGTCATAGTGTTGTTGACTAAAGCTCCAGAATCTCTCCTTTGAATGTGTGCCATCTCCAAAGGAGAGTTTTTGCATTTTTTTTTTACACTGCAGGTCATACTACTTCAGAAAAAAGTAATGAAGAGTTTTACTACGTGTGTCAATCGTATACAGGCAACTGCCACTATTTTTCCAATACTTGCAATATGAGGTCTTCTAACAATAAAACTTTGAAGGCAACTTTAACATCAGAAAATGGAGAATGAAGTGAAACTCCATGTTCTAAGTATTGATCCAAAGGTATTTTTAAAGATATTTGTTCTGATCCTGCAAGCACTGAGGCTGCATCTACACTAGCAAGTTCTTTCCAAATATCCTGAGGACTTCTTTTGAAAGAAGGAGACTCTCTTGAAAGAGCCCATGGAGTGTCTACACACAACAAGTGTTCTTTTGAAAGTAAAAAGAGAGAATGTAGCGTCCCTTTTGAAATTGCTCTTCCTTTCCTGTTTCCGGAAGAGCTCCCCCCGTTTCAAAAGCTGCTTCTGAAACAAAACAGTGTAGACGCTCCAGAAGGTCATTTTTTCAAAGGAGCAGTCTTCATGGGGCCTGATTTTTTTTGATCCCTGTCCTGCTCTTTTGAAAGAGTGGGGGCTGTGTGGATGTTCTCTTTCTAAAGAGCAGATCTTTCTTTTGATTCGTTTTTTTGTGGATGGATGCACGCTCTTGTCTGACTGACCAGTGGCTACCTGGCGTGACCAGCTTCCATATGGCAATGGCTATTCTCTTCTCCAGAGGGAGCGCAGGCCACATGCAGGTGTCCTGGTGCTGGAGGGCTGGGGTGAGAGTGACACAGCTCCAGAAATGTCTGCTTTGTCATGTGGAAGTTCTGGCAGCAGTGGTCATTGTCCCACTTCTCCAGCACAAGTCGTTCCCACCACTTTGTACTGGTGGGATAACCCCACAGGAGCCAGATCACCTGGGGGAGTGGGCACAAAAGTTTCCCCATGGGGGCAGCCTGCAGAAAAGCATCTATGTGGGTGGGCCTCTGGACCTTCTGGAGGACAACCATGAGCACCGTGACCTGCAGGATGACCATCGTCTTGGAGAGTTCCCCATTGGGGAGCTGCTGGGGATACATCATGTTTTCTACAGTAGCTCTGCTGTGTGCTTGAGATCTGCAGTGCTGAGTGTTGCAAAGCAGCCCTCAGCGTGTGCCAGGTGAGGGTGTGTGGGGAGGTCCTTTAAGGGAATGGCTGGCTGCAGCCTGCCCAGAGAGCTTCTCTGCTATGTGACCCCCTCTGTGGCATTTCCTGGCCTATTCTTTCAAAAAAGTGCCCTGGGTTGTGTGGACAACCTCTTTTAAAAGGCTGGACCGGTCTTTCAAAAGAGCAATTCATGACCTCTATCTGTTTTTTGTGTATAGATGCGCACTTTCAAATGGCGATCTTTTGGAAGGTACCTTTCTAAAGGTCACCTTTCACAATTGCACTGTAGTGTAGATGTAGCCTAAGGCATGCTTAATTTGGTCAATGGGGTTATAAATAAAATTAAAGGTAACCCTATTTTTAACTGTTTGCTGAACCAGGACCCTGGTTTATGAAAGAGCAAGAGGGAGACAGAGCGAAGTCACCTCAAGTGTGGTCACCTTTGAGGAAACCAAATGTGGTCAGCTGTGTGCCAGCAAAGGAGGGAGGACTTTGGGGTATTCATTAGGGCTACGTCTACACGTGAACGCTACATCGAAATAGCTTATTTCGATGTAGTGACATAACGTCTACACGTCCTCCAGGGCTGGCAACGTCGATGTTCAACATCGACGTTGCGCAGCACCACATCGAAATAGGCGCTGCGAGGGAACGTCTACATGCCACAGTAGCACACATCGAAATAAGGGTGTCAGGCACAGCTGCAGACAGGGTCACAGGGCGGACTCAACAGCAAGCCGCTCCCTTAAAGGGCCCCTCCCAGACACAGTTGCACTAAACAACACAAGATCCACAGAGCCGACAACTGGTTGCAGACCCTGTGCATGCAGCATGGATCCCCAGCTGCAGCAGCAGCAGCCAGAAGCCCTGGGCTAAGGGCTGCTGCACACGGTGACCATAGAGCCCCGCAGGGGCTGGACAGAGAGTGTCTCTCAACCCCTCAGCTGATGGCCGCCATGGAGGACCCCGCAATTTCGATGTTGCGGGACACACAACAACTACACAGTCCCTACTTCGACGTTGAACATCGAAGTAGGGCGCTATTCCTATCCCCTCGTGGGGTTAGCGGCTTCGACGTCTTGCTGCTTAACGTTGATGTTAACATCGAAATAGCGCCCAACACGTGTAGCCGTGACGGGCGCTATTTCGAAGATAGTGCCGCTACTTCGAACTAGCGTGCACATGTAGACACGGCTTAGTTGTTCTAAACATTTGTATAAAATCCTTGTGATGAAGGGACAAAAAAGTATGATCAATGAAACTAGAGAGAGAGAGAGAGAGAGAGAGAGAGAGAGAAAATGCTCCCTGAAGGGTGTGTGATTGATAGGAAAGTGAGGAGTTAGGTGAAAGCTATGCAGCCCACTGGGGATTTAATAAAGTTCTGTCTGTTAAACTATGCTGAAGCCTCCCTCTTTGCTAATGAAACCGGGAGCCCTCCTTTCATACAAACATGGTCACTAATCTCCTTTCTTTGTGTGACTAAAAACTTGGAAGAGAATTTTTACTTGGGAAATATATAAAATGAAGTCAGGTTTCCTCTAAATATTTGCCTTTAACCTATTTTTAGAAAGAGAAATAAGAAATTTTCATTCAAGATCTGGAGATGTATAAACTGGCCATTTTGATGTTCGTACAGTCTAACCATGAAACATAATTTGTTAAATACATTTCAGGCCCAATCATGCAATTCTTACATGACCAACATTCCTATAAGTGGACGTGAAAACTCCACTGGCTGAGCAACCCTGAGGAGAACATCTACAACAGTATTGCTTCCTTCTTTGTTTAAAAAACATTGTCATAGTCATCATTGTAACAACAGGACAAATGGCAGCTAGCCCATCTCCAGCAATCCTTTATCTAGATGCAAGGAAAATGTCCCTGCTTTTTTGCAAATGATACAATAATCCATATTCTCCTTATTTTTGTATGAACTTTATCCTGTAGGCACTATATATGAGTGATAAGATGCCAGGCGATAGATATAAGTCTGAGAATAAATTGTTCTATTAGGTCATGGTTACACTGTGGTTTCTATTTCGGGATACATTTGTATCCCGAAATAGAAACTCTGCAGCTAAACACCATGCTTGAAATAGCAGGCCTATTCTGAGTGCAGTATTTTGTTCCTGCTACCCTTTGTCATAAGAGGGATGGGGGGAGTCTGAAAAAGTTATTTCAAAATAACTTAGGCAATTTGCATGATATCAGTTATATAAGTTATTTTGACACAGCTACAGTGTAGCCATAGCTTTGCAGTATTACAGAAGTGTTTGGGTTTTGGTGACTGGAGCATGTGTGATTCAATCCCCTCATTGAATGTTCTGTTCCTTGCACTGAAGAAAGGGTGCTTTGAGAGATTGAGTACCTCCAAGCTTCCAAGTCTTAAATAGCTGTGACTGGAAGAGGTGCGGCAAAGCCTGGATGGTCAGTATTTCATATCAAAATGAAGTAGCCAGCTGGTAGGCTGTCCTTCAAACAATATTCTATGAATACTATTGTGACCCATGTTTAGGTAATACTAAATTGTGGACAAATATCTGATTTCACCGCCTTGATTCATCAATGGAAGAAATGGGTTCTCTACAGAGGCCCAAGACTGGCACACTCCCTTCAGATTACTTTGCTGTTTGTTCCCAGGCATTTTGCTTTAAAGCTTTTATAAAGTTGTCTACCAAATTCTGACTGCTGGCTGATACGGACAAGGTTAGTTTTGTTCCACCGCTAAATCTATCCCAGTAACAAAATTTTAGCTTAACTTTAAAAGTGTTCTGTGAATAAAATGAATTGCATCAACTAAATAAAATTTATTGTGTCCAATACGTATAGATGTTCCGTCAACAAGATAAACACAGTAATGATTATAAGTATCGGTGTGGACAAAATGCATAATAACCTAATTGCTTTGCCAACAAAATGCTAACCTGCTTTAATCATTCTGTTCACAGCATAATATAAAGTGATTTAGTGGATAAAATGAATCCACTTACAAATTGTTTTATGGTCATAATGCGGCCCCTTTGTAGAATGTGAACTGATGATGATAATTTTATGGGCAAATGATTTTTCAATTAAAATGTCTTTTCACAGACTGAATAGGAATGTTACAAATGGTTCCCGATAATGATATACTAGGGTGAAGACATAAAAGGCTGTCAAGTACATTAACCAAAGCTCCTGTTAAAAGAACTGCGATGTTAGAAATGTGATTTATTTTAGTAAATTTTCAAATATTTCCTTTTACATTTGAAAAATGTTTTAATGTGTCTTCATTGACACAATAACCAAAATTAGAATCTACAATTAAATAGCAGCTGTCACTTTCCTTTTCCGACTCCTTAATTAACTAACTTTTATTGCTCATTAATAACCACTTACACTTCAGTAATTATTTTGTGCTATCTATACTCCATTATCTCTATTACAATAATTACAGTGACCACAAAGGCCAAAATTAATCACTGTAATACTGCTAGTTTTATTTCTGATACTGTGCTTGTTGCTGGTTTTATTTCTGATATTGTGATTGTTGCAATTCTTTTTCAGCACCATATCATATGCTTTGATCTTTCTGTATCTTTCTTGCACTAAGCTATTTACACAGCATGTGAGACATCTCAGTGAGCAAATAACTCTTCATCCTCAGACAGCTTTGGTCACTATGCACAAGTGAACAGTATTAGGTCGATCTTAAAAGTATTTGCTTTCCTTCCTGGTAGGAACTATTAACTAGACAATCATTAAACACTAACAAATGGCTACAAATACTGTACTTAAATTCTTATCTGTTTTGGCAGCTTCATTTGGTACTCAGGGATGGATTTTTCCCTGAAGTACTTGAAAGTTTCCTGTCTTAAGAGCTAGACTCTGCTGAACTAAGCAGAATGGCTTCCTCGATACATCAAGAAGGAAGGAATGTATAATTATGTTGAGTTCATCAGCACACTGACTGTGCAAAATCGCTCCTGCTAGAAAGCTGTCAGTTCCTCTAGTTTGTTACAGTAGTGTGTTCTTTGAAAACAACATGCCATTGAAATTGCAGCCAGAGCATTTAAAGCATAAATCCCTGGTCAGGGGAAGCGCAGCCCTAGAAGGGATCTAACAGTTGGAGAACTGAAAGATTACATCCCAAGATACATGAAGTTGCACTCAAGTCTCCTGGAGATCAGAGGGAAGTCAAAGAAGTTGGTAACTTTGTAACCAGGATAACTATTTTACTTTCACAGTACCATACATCTCCCAGAAGGCAAGAATTGGGAGAGCCATCCAGGTTTGTTACAATATTCAGATGACCACAGCTGACAAATCATAGGTGTAGTCAGAGAATTCATGGCCAGAAGGGGCCACCTGATCATGTAGTCTGACCCCCTACATCTCACAGGCTACCAACCCCACCCAGCACCCACACACTAAATCCAAGAATGAAAAATGAAACCAAAGTATTACAACTTAGAATATAAGGCTGTAAGGAGAGAACTGGAGAAGCTGGGAAACAAGGTGCACCAGTGCTCAAACCTCTTGCAATGTCAGGAAAATGATTACATGAGATACACCTAAATAATGCTGGCAGATGACCTGCACCCAGGTGCTGAAGAAGTCAGTCACCCACCCTGCAAGGTCACTACTAATCTGACCTAAGAGAAACATCCTTTTTGACTTCACACACAGCTGTAGTTTGGCCAGGGTATACCAAGCATGACTGTACAACACCAGGAGCCATAAAGTTATCTGAGAGCTAGTTTTATATAGTGTTATGATTGCAAGTGTGCATTGAGATAAGTTGTCAATCTAGAATGGTAGAAATCTATCTTATTTGTATAATAAATTCTACATCTGTAAAGGAATATGACAATAGGTGGTTTTCATTATTTTTTACAACTTAAAACATTGTAGTGTTATACTGTGCAATGATTTAAATAAACTGTTCACTGCACATCTCCGCAAGATCTCTCATTTTTCTCAATTACAAATTATCAGCACACTTTGTCATTTTAAATTCTTCCTGTCTTTTATATTAGTGAAGTCCTATCTTCCCCTGTTTCCCCTCAGTTAAAGCACAGTCTTCAGCCTTATCAAACCAAGGCGAAAAAATAAAATTTTGCTGTCAGCAACTTTTCTTTGGCTTCCATTTTCATGATGCCGCATGGTCATTCTTTTCATTATGGAGTAAACCAGAATGAAATCTCTCCTAGTACTCTGCCTGCTGTTAACAGACAACTCTCCAGCGATGGAACACTGCAGTTGTAGTTTGGATCGTAACATCTCACTAGGTGTCATGTCTATAATCTTTAAAATGAGTTTGGGAACAGTGTTTTAAACATAGTACATCTTTGTGTTTTAGCTGGTTCATTTGTGATCGTGGCCAGCACCAATGACAGCATGGTTATTTAATACTGAGATCCCACTTTACCTTACTATCAAAGTTATAACATATAAAAACATATAAAAAAAGGCAAAGAATTTCCCCGTGCTACACATTTATAGCCTGAATAATAAACTTCCTTTGTCTCTCAAAGCCACCAGGTACTTGTGTCCTCTGTGTTGCTGGGGGGCTCAGAATGGCACTCAAGTCAGGGGTGGCAGTGAGCAAAGTGGATAGGACCAGCCTAGCTGGAGGATGAACCTATTAAATACATCCTCTGTCATCTCCCACAGGGAAGCGTTGGTGACAATTGGGCCATGTTTGGTCTTACAGAAATGGGTTTAATTAGTAACAAGTTCGTAAGGGGCTAGGCCCTTCCACTCATCATTCTCTCTATGGGTCCTGTTTTATTTAATTTTTAAAATTTTGGTAATGAAACTCTATGGCTACATCTACACTGGGGGCAACTTTGAAATGGTCATGCTAATGGTCAAATCAGAGAATACTAATAGTAATGAGGTGCTGAAATGAATATTCAGTGCCTCATTAGCATGTTGCCAGCTGTGGCACTTCAAAGTGCTGTGTTTCACTCACTCACGGCTCATCTGCATGAAGGTCCTTCTTGAAAGGACCCTTCAAATGTCAAAATCCCCTTATTCCTATCAGCTGATAGGAATAAGAATGTTTGTAGGGTCCTTTCGAAAAGGACTGCTGTGTAGAGGAGCTGCACACAAGTGTAATGTGGCACTTTCAAAGTGCTGCAGCCAGAAGAATGAATATTCATTTCAGCGCCTCATTATTATTCTCCAATTTGGCCATTAGTATGGCCATTTTGAAGTTTTCCCCTAGTGTAGAAGTAGCCTATAAGTTGAATTTTGCATGGTCTGAGGATCTTTTGCAATCTTTCAAAAGCCCCATTGTTATACACTTCCATGATTAAAAGAAATTGGTCCATTAGTCATCTGCCATACACAAAATGTGTCTCAAAATGTGCGTAGATCTTACATTTGGGCTGTGTCATAGTATGGCATCTGGGTGGCACTGAAAGCAGCCTCCTGCCTTGATGGCCGCCTTCTGGAGTCCCTGGTAATATTGAGGCTTTGGCTAATCCTTTGCAGGATTAATTTATGACAAAAATTGGTCCTACAGTCCAGAGTTCCTCGGCAGAGTCCAAATCTTCATTTAACTTTTTTTATGTGCTAGGAGTCCATCAATAGACCAAGTAAAGTTCTGGTATCTCACTATGCACAGGCTCCCAAGTGTGGCTTTAGCATCTCTTACCATCCCTCACTCCAGAAACAGCTCTTGCCATCCTAGCCTCCCTTACTGGGGTGCTTCTCCATTCTCTGTCATTAATGGGTCTGCTTCTAGCTCATTCCTGGAGACCTCAGCAGGCCCTAACGATACCATCATAACCAGGGTAACTCTTTCACTTTTACAGTATCATACGTCTCCCAGAAGGCAAGAATTGGGAGAGCCAGGCTGGGGACGCCTGGCAGCTGGGCTTGCTATGAGGGGAGGGCTAGCTCAGTGGTTTGAGCATTGGCCTGCTAAACCAAGGATTGTGAGCTCAATCCTTGAGGAGGCCATTTAGGGATTGGGGCAAATAGATGACAGGGATGGTGTTTGGCCCTGCTAAGAGGGCAGGGGACTGGACTAGATGACCTCCCCAGGTCCTTTCCAGCTCTGTGAGGTGTGTATCTCTAAACATTCAGCTCTTCTTAGCCCAACCCTAACCTTCTGAGAGCTGTCAGGCATCTTTCTCTGATGCTCTCAGGGTGATGTTATCTCTAGGTTTTTTTGCCTTTTGGCCATCTCCTAGGCACAACCTCACCTTCCTTTTTACACCAAACTTCATTTATGATGCAGTTGGCTGGTTACCGTGCAGGCAAATGTGAAAAAGGGAGAGAAGTGTTGACCAACAGTGCAAAGAGTTAGGAATACTTTACGAATGTCTTTGCTATACTGTTGCCGAGTTGGTTTAAATGCACACATCTTTCATCTGTGTGTGAGCTCCAGATATGAAATCTACTTTCTTAGCATATCGCAAACATTTGTGATATTTTGAAGAGCATGATCCTTGAGAACCAAAAAGTCCAGACTGGATTGCCCTCTTGTGACAGGGCGCACCAACCCCACAATGACCAGGAGAGCGAGAGCCATACCTATTGGGGGCAGGGCCATTTCTGTCCAAGGCCTTGCTGGGCATGCTCCAGCTGTAGACCTGGTATAAAGGCTGGGGACGCCTGGCAGTTGGGGCTGGCCAGCAGTGGGGCCGGAGCTCCTGCAGAAGCCTGGGAGGCACTGTCACTCAAGTAGCAGCCATGGCAACCACTTGAGTGGTGGCAGCAATGGCAGCAGCAGCAGCCCTACTGGAGGAGCAGCCCACAGCAGGAGTGGCTGGAGGAAGCATGACTAGAACGGAGACAATGGACCACACCGGGAATGGGGTACGGCAGTAGCCCAGGGTAGGGGAACTGGGAAGGTTACCAGTGCACTCAGCATGTTACGGTGAGGATCCCCACTGAGCTGGTGGCTGGGGTCCCACACCCACCACCAACAGGGTCCTGGGCTGAAGCTTGGTGGAGCAGATGGGCCCAAGCTCCCCTATCCCGACCTCCTTGTGAGCCTAAGGCAGGCAGGACCTAGGCTGCTGAGGCCTAGCAAGGCTGTAAGTCCTGAAACTGAGACTAGGCTGCAAAGGCCTGACGGGGCTGTGAGGCCCTGCGTACTGGGATTAGGCCTCTGAGGCCTGATTGGGCTGTGAGGCCCCATGTATTGTGACTAGGCCACAGAGACCGTATCGGGCTGTGGAGCCCTTGGGAGCAAGGCCAGGCAGGAGACCCCACCACACCTCTCTTTTGCACCTCATACAGTTATCTGTGAAAGGGCTTCAATGGATACATTTACCCTACAATTAAACACTCGTAGTTGGCCTGCCTCAGCTGATTCAGGATCAAAGGCTGTTTAATTGTGGTGTAGATGTTTGCTCTTGGGCTGCAGCCTTGGCTTTAAAGACCCCATGAGGTGGGAGGCTCCTGGAGACCAATGTCTACGCTGCAGTTAAACACCACAGGAGGCTGACAGGCCAAGTATAAGCATTTAATTGCTGCATAATGATACCTGATATGTCTTTTATTTTGTACCTGCAGCTAATAGACCATTCAGCTAAGTCATGAGGTTATTACTGTTGTGTTCTGAGTGCCGTTTACTTACTAGCACTAGACCGGGCCTGCAGATCTGGAGGCTCTTTCTCAGACTCTGGCCCAGGATGGACAATAGCATTCAGTTAACTGTTTTTGTGCGTAGTGTGCACTGGACAGTAAACTCCCAGGCCCTACGACTTAGTTCAGGGGTCAGCAACCTTTCTGAGGCGGAGTGCTGAAATTTGATCTTTAGCCCTTTGTACGGCCTGAGTGCTGGTGATACTTTTTCAAGTCACTAATAATCCTGCTTACAACAGTTTCATTAATGAATAAATTGAGATGAAGAGTTTTATGGTTGAGCTGTGGCGGGTGGCAGGGAGAGCCCTGGCGTGCAGAAGTGGGGCTGGCATGTGCTGGGGGCAAGTGAGCTGAGCAGGAGGAGTTGGGCAGCCCTGGGGAAGAAGGGTCTCCAAACACCTTGCTGGAATTAACCACCTGCCCAAAGGATGGTGGCAGCGATTGGCGAGGTAGCAAGACAGGGCAGAAAAGGAGAGCAAGAGGACTCGGCCCCTGTCCCAGACAGTGGGCAGAAGCAGGGGCAGATGGACTAAAAAGGCCCTGGCCCAGGGCAGCTGGCAAGGGGGTGGGGAACAGAGAGGCTCAGTCTCTTTCCTGGGGGGCACATGGACAGAGGGGTGGGGACAGAGGGGCTCAATCCCTTTCTGGGTGGGGGCAGATGGCAGGAATGAGGGGCAGAGGGGCTTAGTCCCTGTTCCTATGGGAGGTAGGGGTAGATGGCAGAGCTGTGTGGTCAGAGGGGCTCAGTCCCTGTCCCTGGAGGAGAGAGGGCAGATGGTAGAGGTAGGGGAACAGGGGCTCAGTCCCCTTTCCCTGAGGAGAGGAGGGCACATGGCAGGCAGGGGCGGGAGTCTTCTCTCCCTTACTGAGGAGGTCACTGGTCTTTCTGGTACCAGCTCCATGCTCCAGCAGGGGCCCCGTGGCTGGGGGTCTGGACCTGTGGTGTGGCAGGGGCTCCATCCCCATCCCCTTCCTCCAGCCCTCACCTGTGCTGCATGGGGAGGAGGGGTGTGGCTGAGCTCCCAATGTCATGCCACTCAAAATGGGCTCATGTACCCCGAGTGACAGGCACGCCGGGGGCTGCCTGTCACTTGAGCTAAAGTATAGCTGAAGAGCTACAGTCCTGCCATAGTTATTTGATACAGAGTCTCGAGGAGGACCAAGATGGCTAATGTCAAAGCCATCCCGGCTGCATGTTTTATAGTGGTTCATTGCACATGCTCCCTGTGCTTGCCTTGGTCTGGTAGGTGCCATGACGTGGGTCTGCTTTTATCTTTCTAGTCCCTTAGACCTTAGCCTGGTGTGGCCTTTGTGCTCAGACAGTGGAATGCAGCCTGGATCTCAGGGAAAAGGGGTGAAGCGTTGGCACCTTTTCAGGGTTGCTCAGGCTTTAGTTCTGTGAGCAGTTCGATTGCTCTGGCTGTGCCATTGTGTGATCCACAGTTTGCAATTTTGCCTTACATATGTCCATATATGTCCAGGAAAAAAAGAAAAAAATGGGTGGGGGGAAAAGCATTAACTTCATACTGGGTTGGGGAATCAGAAGAAATCACAAAGTCACAAAAGCACTTAAATCTATTGAATTGCACATTGACTGTATTTGCTAGAAGTAGCCCCAGAGACTGTACCCTCCCCACTCAGAGGAGTGCACCAAAATCTGTAAGGCCAAAAAAATAAAAAAGGGAGTGTGGGGGCAGATTTCAGGCTGTTTAAACCTTTGAGATCTGCAGAAAGGTTTCTCTTATTTCCCCCCAATTTCGGAAGTGAGGAATTTAGCCTTCTAAAAAGGAAGGGGGAGGCTAACTGCATCCTGACCCTTGGAATTCAGAATAAGTTTATTGACTTAGTGTGTCTCTGACATTTAATTTTTAAAAGTTCTCCCAGCTAAACTGTACAAATGTCAGAATTAAAATAGTTGTCCACACCTTCTGCAGACCGATTCGTCCCCTAATGCTGGCTGAAGGAGAAACTCTGACTGAAATGCAGTTCAGAAGCCAGTGGCCCTGGAAGTATTTTTAGGGTGGGGTGCTGAGCTGCACCCCCTTCTCTGTTCACCGCCCCAGGCTGAGGTCATGTGGGGTTCCCAGTTCTCCCAGACTGGATGGATCAAAAGCCATTGCTGCAAATGCAATCTGTTTGAGAAGAGTTGGTAACTCAGCCACAGCTGGAGGGGGCTGCAGAGCCCTGGGCTGGGTGGGACCCCAAGCAGCAGCAGAGCCTCCATAGCCTGTAGGGGTGAGGGTGGAATGTGGGGGTTGCATCTGTGCATACTGGGATGCTGCTTGGTCGTCTTCCTGTTCCTCTCATGATCAGGGAGCGAGATAAACATACACAGCTTGCATGAATCTTTCCCCTGTGACCTCCCCTCATCAGCTGGGAGTGAGAGGAAAGCACGCATGCTGCACACTTTCCCCTCGCTCCCTGATAGTCAGGGGAATGGGTGAAAGAGCAAGCTGTGTTCCGGTACACATGGCTGCAGCTCTCTCCCAGAACGGTGTCCTTGCCGGGGCTGGCAGGACCCCTTGGGGTGGTTGGGGGAGTGGCAGGTCCCAGGGCTAGTAGCACTGCTGGTGTGTGGGCAGTGAGGACAGCTGCTGGGTGCAAGGAAGCTGGGTGCAAAACCTGGTGGTGCTGTACCTCTGCTTCCTGTGCCTATGCCAGCAGCACTGGGCCAAAACCTCAGCTGGTGTTAGACGGTATAGACTCATTGATTTCAACTCAACTGCATGTCCGGACCATTTATTTTTAAATCAAGTAGATTGGACTAATTTTCTCTTTTCCCTTCTCTCATATTTTCTGTATTTTGACGTTTATAAGAACTTCTGAAATCTAAAGTGTTTATCCAGTGCTCTCTTGCGTGAAGTGAAGAGAAACATTAAAAGTGTTGAGTTGAAAACAAAACTAATGTTTCTTCTTCCTTACAGCCCCCACCTCCCTCCAAGGCAAGTAATTTCCACCTAATATATTGTCAGCTCATGTTTTAATTCACCCATCACAAATTTCCATTGGCCAAAATTTACAGGGTGAAATGGTATCTCGACAGCTGGTCTCTTTTATGCACTGACACATGGAAAGCTATTGGCTGCATCTATAGTACCCCTCCTTTTCAGAAGGGGCATGTAAATGCAGCCAATTGAAAAAGCAAATGATGCTAATTTGAATATTTAGCATCTCATTTACATAATGGTGGCCACTTACTGTTCCGGAAGTGCTGTTTTTGAAATGCAAAATGGCTGTGAAGGCAGTGTTCCTTCAGAAGGAAGCCCGGCTTTTAAAAGCACCCTTCCTAATTTTTTTCAGGAAGAAGGGTGCTTTCAAAAGCAGGGCTTCCTTCCAAAAGACCCCCATCTACACAGCTGTTTGGCATTTTGAAAGCAACTCTTATGGAAAGGCAAGTGGTTGCCCATTTTGCAAATGACACTGAATATGCAAATTAGCATCTCCTTTGCATTTTCAATCTCAGCATTCACATGCCCCTTCCGAAAGGGAGGGGTAGTGTAGATGCAGCCATATTATTTCATGGGAGTACTCTGCCAGTTTTCTTGGGGCAGACTGTGATGCCTTTAGGCACGCTGAGCTTTAACTCATACAAGTAAACACATTGGCCTCGTTGGGATGACTCATGTGAGTAGCTGTGCGTAATGGGGTGGCTTATGGAAGTAACGTGCCCATTAGAAAGCTGAGGCACCAGCTCAGAGTGGCTAGTCTGTCACACAGTTCATGATGCCACAGCTATGCTCTGTTTACTAGGTAATGTTAATAGCCTGAAGTTGGGAATCACCCTCTCTCTCCCGGTGCATTAGTAGATAGTCCTTCAAGGGCTCAGTATACAGCCATTAATACACTGTTTTCACTAGAGGTGACTCTGCACTACGGTGAGTTAGAGCTGGCCCCTTTTCCCCCCAAACAGTCTATTTTGGGAGTAAAGTTTGACGTTGTCCTTCCAAAGTGTTCAAAAGAGGGTTGTTTGGTTTTATTTGCCTGAAATGTTTCTCTTTTGCTTTAAAGCAACAAAGAAACAAATGGGTTTTTGAAAATAACTTACTTTTCCTTTGTTACTAAATGATAGAACAATTATACTAATGTATGGCTGTGTGACAAACAGGTAAATGAGACACAGTCTCTGGACTAGATCTCAGAACACCAGGGTTCTATTGTCAGCTCTGTCACTGGGCTGTTGGGTGACCTTGCGCAAGAGTCCCTCTGTGGCTCAGTTTCCCATCCATAGAATGGCACTAATGATGTTGACCTTTGTAAAGCATTTTTAGGTCCGCTGATGAAAAGTGCCATGGAAGAGTGAGATGTGATTATTAAAGGGCAGATCCTGGAAATGTTTATTCATCAGATTGGGACTTCACATGAGAGAGGCCCACTGAAGTTTATAGGACTGCTCTGACAAGTCCAGTGTATTTCATGTCTAAACAGAGGTTTTCAGGATCTGGCTGATGTATTTATGGAGAAACTACAGGAAAAAAACAAACAAACCAGTATATATTTCCTTTACCTAAACAATAAAATAGTGGGAAAAAGGCACTTAGGAAACGTGATCTGTTTTTGACGAGCAGATAGATAATAGACTTTTGACAGGATATAACTACTATGGTTCCAGCATTGCTCAGTGCTCTTCATTCGTTATCTGAAAAGCTTTCTTTTGGCCAAAATATAGGCTTTGGCTTAAACTAACTTGCATGCATGATTCAAACCTAAAAGCTAACCAACCTTACAAAACCCATTAAAAAAGCTATCAACACGAAGATAAAAATGGAAAGCTGATCTATGGGAAGTGGCTCCTTGTAACCTCCTTGCTCCAGCCTTGCTTTGAGTGATATGCCTGTGATTTGCATCAGTGTTTGGAGAAAGAAGACGACTGAGGGAATGTGTTGTGCATTAGAAGAACTGATAGCCAAACCATGCTAAAAATCAGGATGTTTCTGTCTAGTTATTGAAACTCTGCAAGTTCAAAAGGAGTAAAATTTTGTGTTATAACATCAAGGAAAAGTGTTACATGCCTAAAACCGTCCTTTTCTCTTAGTCTCCCCTGCCACAATTTGTTTAGGAGTTTTGGAGTTCGCCATGACTGAAAATGTTGCTGGTTATATTTGTTCTTAGCCTTCCGTATGTCTAAAAGATTAGGTATTAAATTACAACTGCACTGCTGCTCTGTTGCCTTTCAATTAATATTTTAAATTTGCATTTCCACATTTTAATTTTCAACCGGAAGGATTAATAAGATAACTTTTACAATGGGATTAGCTTCACTTCATGGCTGTGGATCTAATCCATTTGAAGTAGACATGCAAATTCACTATGGGCTGCACTTTCAGCTGTTGAGTGAAAAGCAAATATGAGCTCATGTATTTGTTCTAAGGTCTACTACTTTCATGTGGACCAAAGTGATAACGGGCTAGGGATGGAATTCTAACCTCCACTGAAGTCAACAAGAGTTACGCTGTTGCCTTTAGTGAGGTCAGGATTTCACCCTAGATGTTTTTGGACATGTTCTTTCACCTTAGATGTTCTTTGTGTTCTGCTTCTTCCATTTATACTTCATCTCTTCCAATTTTCACTAGTAACTCTGCTTACATTAGAGAATTAGGTTTCAAAATCTCCAAATCAAGAAAAACACCACCAACTTTAAGATGCATATTGCATGCTGTGTCAGAATATGATTGAATATCAAAGGCTGAATTTTCACTTGACTTGAGTGTCTAAGTCATATGCTTTGTGCCATTCCATAGTCTCCTATTTTGTTGACAACATTCTTCAGACTTCTAATAATTGTGTGATGTCAGAGTAGATTGCTAAAGGGTGAGCTGTTTCGCAGTCTTTTCCAGTTCACCCTGGTAGTGTCTCTAACGTTAACAGTATTGCTTTCCAGAGACTTCTAATGTTGGTGTTAATTCTGCACAAAGTGGTAGACCTCAGAAATCACTCTAAAAAGAGAGACAATATCAGCTAGTAAATCTAGGATCTCTTGCTGATTGTAGGACAACAATTTCTGATTGGCAGCATCAAGTATTTGATAATCACAAGGATAAATTCCTGTTGTCAAATATTGGTAGCAGATTCTCCTTTGAAAATGCAGCACATAACAAAAATAGACTTTTCTATGGTAACATGCATTCAGTGCCAACTGGTCCCTTAATTTAAGGTTAAGCTATTGAAGATACAGGGTACAGTGGAAGTGGACTGTGTGTATATATATTAAGGCAGAAACTGACCCTTGAATCCTCTAACCTTGTTGACCATTGGTTATTTCCCCCTCCTCTCTTTCTTTTCTTGTGTCATGACCTCTCTTTCCTGCAAAACTTTCTTCTATCCTCTCCTTTTTCCATTGCAGTGAGCATCACCACCTTCCTGGCCCAGATCTATGGCCCACATCTCTCCTTTCTCCATGACCCAGCCCCCTTTGTTGATCAACACACTCAGATTATTTTCAAATCCTCTGATTTTCTTTTTCTCCAGTATCAAAAAGTTCAAAACTTATTGTGTTTGCCCATACCATGAAAACCCCTGCCCAGGCTGTGATCATGGCATGTCTTGACTACTGCAATTCCATTTTCTCTGGCTCTCCAACCTTATCCATTTCAGCTCTATTCAAAGCGCTGCTGTTAAAATAGTCTTCTTGGGTCATTACTCAAACCACATGGCTTTTCTCTGTAAGGCTCCCTTTCTTCCACTCCATCACACACTGCATAATAAGAACAGCCACACTGGGTCAGACCAAAGGTCTGTCTAGCCCAGTATCCTGTCTGCCAACAGTGCCCAATGCCAAGTGCTTCAGATGGGGTGAACCGAACGGGTAATGATCTCTCTTCTGCCATCCATCTCCAGCTTCTGACAAACATAGGCTAGGGATGCCATTCTGTCCCATCCTGGTTAATAGCCACCAGTGGACCTAACCGCCATGAATTTATCTAGCTCTTTTTTAAACCCTGTTATAGTCCTAGCCTGCACAGTCTCCTGTGGCAAGGAGTTCCACAGGTTGACTAGGTACTGTGTGAAGAAGAACTTCATTTTGTTTTAAACCTGCTGCCTATTAATTCCATTTGGTGACCTCGAGTTGTTATATTATAGAAACAAGTAAATAATTTTTCTGTGTTCATTTTCTCCATGCTACTCATAATTTTATATACCTCTGGCATATCAAAGATGAAAAGCCCTAGTCTCTTTAATTTCTCTTCATATGGGCCCCTTTCCAAACCCCTGCTCATTTTAGTTGCCCTTTTCTGAACCTTTTCTAATTCCAATATATCTTTTTTGAGATGAGGTGACCACAACTATATGAAGTATTCAAGATGTGGGTTTACCATGGTTTTATATAAGTGCCATAAGAGAGCCTCCATCTTATTCTCTACCCTTTTTTAATGATTCCTAATGTCCCATTTTCTTTTTTGACTGCCACTGCAAACTGTGTGGATGTTTTCAGAGAACTGTCCACAATGACTCCAAGTTCTCTTTCCTGAGTAGTTGTAGTTAAATTAGCCTCCATCATATTGTATGTATACTTGGGGTTATTTTTTTCCAATGTGTGTTACTTTACATTTATCCATATTAAATTTCATTAGCCATTTTGTTGCCCAATCACTCAGTTTTGTCAGATCCTTTTGAAGTTCTTCACAGTCTGCTTTGGTCTTAAGTATTTTGAGGAGTTTAGTGTCATCTGCAAACTTTGCCACCTCACATTTTACCCCTTCCTCCAGATCATTTATGAATAAGTTGAGTAGGATTGTTCCTAGGACTGACCCTTGGAGAACCCCACTAGCTACCCCTCTCAAGTCTGAAAATTTACCATTTATTCCTACCATACGTTTCATATCTTTTAACCAATTCTGAATATATGAAAGGATCTTCCCTCTTATTTCATGACAACTTAATTTATGTAACACTAACTTCTTGTTCTTATTTCAAATCTATGTGCAGTTTAGCCCTGCACTACCTTGCTGATCTTTAAGTTCATCACCAGGCAAAACCTTTGCTATGCCATTGATCAGTTGATTCTCCATTTCCTTGAAATGCCACATCTCTCTATATGGGGGGTGGGATCTCAGTCCCAATCTATAAAGCCAGCTCATTAGCCTCTTGCTTGTCACTCCTCTTCTCCAAAGCCAGCTGTGAAGTGCAACCTCACGCCAGCTAGGTAGGTGGAAAGCTGTGGTTTCTCTCCCCCACATCGGTGGAAGTCCCCTGATGTCAGTAGAGTTCCTTCTGATACTAAGTTAGAAAACAATGAAACCTTTAAACTTGCAGAATTCACCTGGCTCATTGTGCCTGGCAGAGAATAGGCCAGATGGGATATGTCTTTCATGACTCCTGCAGGATACCATTCTAGGGCCTGAAATATGAGATTTCATTATCCATGGAATTCATCATCATCACCAATAACTGTGGGCTCAGTGCCCGTTGGTGTCTGATGCATCTCTCATTATTTCCTTCCATCTTTCCCTGTCAAGTGTGGAGTGGCTTAGTTTCTGTAGACTAGCTCCACACCAATCTACTATATCATCTATCCATTCTCTGTGGTGTCTGCCTCTCCTGTTTGAACCATCCATTATGTTGAATACCAGGGTCTTGATTTTTCATTTGTCATTCATTCTGCAAATATGTCCAAATAGTTGTAGCTTCCATTTTATAACCTTGTGCAGCAGGTTCTCTTTCAGCTGTATCTTTCTATATAATTCCTCATTGGTGACCTGCATCCATCCTATTTTTAGAATCTTTCTAGAACAACTCCTTTCGAATGCCAATATTCTTCTTTTTGAATCTTTTGTTATGACCCATGTCTCACATCTATACAACATGCTGCTGAATACACAGTTTTCAAGATGCTCAGCTTCGTTCTTAAGCTAATTGCTTTGTTTTTCCAGATCTTACCCATTGCCTTCAAATTCACTCTTGTTTTTGCTATTCTAGTCATGGTTTCCTTACAGTCTAGATCATACGTTATGTTGCTCCCCAGATATATGAACTTCTCTACATTCTCTAGTTTGAGCCCATCAGCACTGAACTTCCTTCCCATTTCCTTATCTCCAAATACCATTGATTTTGTTTTATCAAAGTTAATAATCAGTCCATACCACTTCCCTTCTTCATTTAACACCTGCACTGTTTTCGCTAGCTTCTCCTCATCTTCCTCAGTGATAACTATATCATCCGTGAACCTCAAGTTGTTAATTCTTTTTCTGTGCACAGATACCCCTTCTACCTCTTCCTTGATCTTGTCCATCGCTCTCTTCAGATGTGCGATGAAGATACTTGGTGTTATTGGATCTTCTTGTCTCATACCTCTACTTGTTTTAAACCAACTTCCCAACTCCCTGCATGTTCTCATTGCTGCAACCGCATTGTCATTGATATCCTTCAACAACCTTACCAGTTTGCTATCCACTCTGTATGACTCCAACACCGCCCAAGTCACTTTCTGATCTATCCTGTCAAATGCCTTTTGAAAATTGACAAAGCAAGTGTATACGTTCTTTTTCTTTCAGCTAGCTTTTTTTGCTATTAGTCTTAGTGCCAATATCTGCTGTATGGTAGTTCTGTCTTTTCTGAACCCCACTTGCTTGTCTGCTATATGTTCTTCTACCTGTGATTTTAGTCTCTGTCAGTATCATCATCAGCACCTTGCCTAGATGACTTGTTAGGGCAATCGTTCTGTAGTTCTTGCACTCCAATGTACATCCTTTCTTGGTTATTGTCACTAGCACAGATCTTGTCCATTCCTTATGTGCCTTCCCTTGTTTCCATGTTGTATTACATAGTCTGTGTATTTTTCTGAATCATGCTTTCTCTGCCATATTTGATCATCTCTCCTGTGATCTTAACATTTCCAGGGCCCCTGTTGTTGTTTTAGTCATTTCACTGCTTCTTCTACTTCCTCCTTCGAAATATTGGTCTCGCTCTTGATGCTCGGTGGAGATATCTTTCAGTTCTTCAATCAGTCTCTCTGAGACACTCGGTTTCCAATTGTGCTTTGTGTAGGTCAGTGCAATATCTTGTCCATCGCTGCACAATCTTCTCCCTGTTCATGAGCACTTCTTTGTTCTCATCTTTGATCCCCATCTGCTTCAGTTGCCATTTCCTGTAAATATTCCTAATTGTTTTATACACCTCTCTGGTTTTACATTCACTGTAATATCCCTCTGTATCTTCACCTTGCTCCTCTAACCATTTCTCCTTATCCTTTCTGGCTTCTTTCCTTACCTCATTGCATTTTACCCTATACGGCTGTTCTGCCATCACAGAAACATCTCTTCTGATCTTCAGTGCTCTCTTCTCTTGAACCAACTTCAGTGTCTCCTGGGTAATCCACTTGTTACTGATCTTTTCTTCTTCTGGAACAGTCTGTTCAATTGCCTCTTCTATAGCAACGGCTATCTCTACAACTCTCTTATCGAGGTCTTTCTCTGTGGCAATATTCTTAATCTTCTCTTCAAGGGCTGCTCTGTATGTATTCCCTGTTTCTTCCTCACATAGCCTTACCACATCTCTTCTTTTCTTAAACTGTGTCTTACATTTTCTTTTGAGTTTTATCTTGATGATTGCAATCACTAGACTGTGGTCTGAGTCTATATCTGCTCCTTGGAAAGTTTGGCACTGCTGTATTGATGTTATTCATCTTCTTATCAAAATCATATCTATCATGTTCTTGGACTTCCTGTCATTCGATCGCCACATCCGCTTCCTACAGTCCTTTTGTTGGAATCTTGAGTTGCAGATCACCATCTCTTGCTCTGTAGCAAACTCTAGTAGTTTCTCACCTTGTTTATTTCTTTCTCCATATCCAAACCTTCCCATGACTCTCTCCCAACCTTTATCTGTTCCAACCTTTGCATTCCAATCTCCTCCAATGATCAACACATCTTTCTTCGGTATCTCCTCCACTGTTTTTGTCAAGTCTTTATAGACTAGCCCAGTCTCTTCCTCCATACTGTCCAATGTGGGTGCATACACCTGAATGACTGAGCTGTTCAACGGTTTAGCTTTGAATCTCGCTACCATAATTCTTGCACTCCCCAGTTTGTATCCTAATAATGCTCTTCTAGCTGTTTCGCTAAGAAGGAATCCAACTCTTGCTTCATACTTTGTTTCATTTCCTGACTAAATGACTTTTCAACCTCATATCTCTCCTGATCCCTTCCAATGCATTTCTGCCAGTCCAAGTATATTGCATCGGTGTCTCTCCATCTCCTTCTGAAGTAGCTCTAATTTTCCAGTTGCCCACAGTATTCAGATGTTCCATGTTCCAATGGATAGCATATGTGTTAGTTGTAATTTTCTTTTGGTAGCCAACTTATCGACCCAACCCCAACTGCTCAATTGGTATCGCGGACCTTGTTTATCTGGGCAACGTCCAAGCCAGCATCTTTTATCACTTAGTTGTTTTGGCACCAGATTTCATTCATATTGTTATTTGACGGTCAGCACATCAACACACATCTGACCAACCCTCCTCCTTCATCCAGGCTTGGGACTGGCATGGAGCTCACAGAGGCTTCATGGTGGAATTATCCATGGAATTATTATAGCTTTTTTCACTGGCAAGTATTGGTAATAGCATACCATCTAGGTGTTCATTTGAACTCAGCATTCATATTTGCCACATGATCTTTTATGATGGTGAATTTGAAAGGTAAAGTAATGTTGCACTATCCTTGCTTATTGGGCCATTTCAACCCAATGTAGGTCCACGGGTAGACCTCACTTTTCCTTCAGAACTCTATTTCTCATCCTCCAAACCAGGAGTGAGCAAAGTGGGGGGCAGTCCTGGAATTTCCTGATAGGCTGTTGGGTCTCAGGCTCATCTTTCTCCTTAAAACTGTTGAAATATGTTACTGTTCTTATGTATGTGTGTTCACATTTATATACCGATTAATAAAGCTTTTACATTCTACAGACTTATTTTCTTACATGAGTCTAAAGTTTTGGGTTTTTTTAATATGAACATGACCAAAATTTCCTTCAGTTTGAATTGTTAGACAGGTTGGGGGGCCCTGCTAGTTACAGGAACAAAGTGGGGCCTGACATAAAAAGTTTGCTCACCCCTGCTCGCAAGGGTGGTTTGTATATGAGTGTATTATTGGAAAGAAAAGAGCAGGGGGACCCAGAGGTGGATGGGGTAAAATGGCTTCTTTATTGCTGATATTCCTTCTGCCTTAAACCCAACCTGTTTGAGTCCTGAATTGGCCACAGGTGCAGTCTTTTGTCCAAGATAGTACGTAAAGACACTTCTCAATTACAACTCCCTCGAAGTCTGTATTTACTAGTTTCAATGCCCATACAATAAGTAGTAATACCCATGTGATGAATATTATTATGCACAGCCCTGTTTGCTGTTTACAGCACTTTTCGCTGAAGCATGCTGTTCTTACAGCACAGACTCTCTGAATCAGCAGTTTATAGGCATCGGGGTTGGGACAGAGAGGAGTTATCACCCTGAATACATTCCTTAAGTGGATGGGAAGGCAGAGGGAGAAGAGAGAGAACACAATTCTGAACATAGGGGTATTCATGAGAAGTTACATTCTTAAGGCAGCTGTGGCTTAGCTTGTTCAAGACCTATGGTAAATACTTAGAAAAGCATATTTATAAATCAATAAGGACAGTGTCTGCCACTGCCACCCCCCTATTGACGCAGAACTACTACCCAGACCTTTATTTAACCCTCACATACCCCAAAATGTGTGTTGGGATATGGTGAGAAGTGCATATCTTCCCAGGGTTCAAGTAGGTAGAACCCAAAGGGAGCAGCAGGTTTATTGATGAGGCCCAGGAGGAAATGGGAAGCTGGGTATGGGAGCAAGAGTTGATACAGGAGACAGAACCACATATACATATCTGGCTTCCATGGGTCACTGTGGGTCCTGGAGAATTGAAGGGGGACTCTATTTTTTGCCTGGATACAAATTTGTCTGCTGTTTAAAACCAAATGCTATACCAGCTGCGTAATTTGTAGGGCTTGGAAATTTTTCTGTCACACTGCTTTTCAAAAGAAAATGGCCTTTTTGACAAAAGGGAATTTTTCCCCAGGTGAGGGGTTCCAAAATTTTTGATTTTTGGCATCTTTTAATTGTTTGAGAACTTGAAAAATTACAGTGAAGAGAGAAAAATTATCCTGTTCGTGAGAATTTTTTTGCGTGAAAAGAAAAAAAAATGCAATTCCTGACCAGCTATTATGGTATGTCTTGTGTTAAGTTAATTAATAGCTATTTATGTTTCGCATATTAAGCCAGATATTTAGACTTTTAAAACTGCTGTGGGATTTTGGTTTCTTTCTCTCTTTCTTATACATGATCATGACTTAAATGCTGGTGCCTTTTGGATTATAACTAAAAATGATTTGTGCTCAGTTCTATCTCAGCAACCAAGGATGATTTTGATGGTATCTCTCTCTTACATTTTTCCAATGGGAATTGTAGCTGGACACCTGCTAGAATAACAATTTGCTACAGCTTGAGAAATGTCTATACATTTTTAAAGTCTTGTCATATTAGAAAGAATTTAGTTGTACAATATCAACAAAAAGATACAGAATTATTGATTTAAAAAATAAATAAGAACAAACGTGTTCTAAATTGATATTGACAACCCAACCATGCAAACTATCTCTGTCTGATTACATTGTCTGTAAACCTTTGGAGTCTTTGTTGCAAGCGAATGTTTTTTGTAAGGTTACAATAATTTTGAAATGTATCATTTCTGAATATCTCATGCATTAGTGTCTTTTGTGAATGTGGGATGGGACTGCATGTCCCAGAAGCTATAAATCATGTTTTAGCTGCAAACTTCTTAAAGATGTAGAGATTTCATTGTCCATTAACAGAACCTAGGAATGTAGATAACAGGATTTCAGCATTATAATGTACGTAATGTCAGCCATTAATGAAAAAAATAAACCTACCTTGGAACTCAAATTATATTTTTAGAGAGAGGAATAAAAAAGACTAGAAGAGGATAATGGAAAAAGAAATATCTAAGATTATAGATTTGCAAGCAACAGGAATATCTACCCCAACATCAGGCTCAGCCTGGACCAATCTACACAGGAGATCAACTTCCTTGACACTACCGTGCTTATACACAATGGACACATCAGTACCACCCTGTACCGTAAACCCACTGACCGCTACGCCTACCTTCACGCCTCCAGCTTCCATCCCAGACACACCACACGATCCATCGTTTACAGCCAAGCACTTAGATATAACCGCATTTGTTCCAACCCCTCCGACAGAGACAAACACCTACAAGATCTGCACCAAGCATTCTTGAGACTGCAATACCCACCTGAGGAAGTGAGAAAACAAATCAACAGAGCCAGACGTGTGCCACGAAGCCTCCTACTACAGGACAAGCCCAAGAGAGAAACCAACAGAACACCACTAGCCATCACCTACAGTCCTCAGCTAAAACTTCTACAGCGCATCATCAGGGATCTACAACCCATCCTGGACAATGATCCCACACTTTCACAAGCCTTGGGAGGCAGACCAGTCCTTGCCCACAGACAACCTGCCAACCTAAAACAAATCCTAACAAGCAACTATACACCGCATCACAGTCACTCTATCTCAGGGACCCATCCATGCAACAAACCTCGTTGCCAGCTCTGCCCACATATACACACCAGCAGCATCATTACAGGACCTAACTGGATCAGCCACACCATCGTGGGCTCATTCAGCTGCACATCTACCAATGTAATTTATGCCTTCATGTACCAGCAATGCCCCTCTGCCATATACATCGGACAAACTGGACAGTCTCTATGTAAAAGAATAAATGCACACAAATCAGACATCAGAAATGGCAATATACAAAAACCCATAGGAGAGCACTTCAGTCTCCCAGGACACACAGTAGCAGATTTAAAAGTAGCTATCCTGCAGCAAAGAAATTTCAAGAACAGACTCCAAAGAGAAATTGCTGAGCTACAATTCAGCTGCAAATTCAATACCCTCAGCTCAGGATTAAACAAAGACTGTGAATGGCTGGCTAAATACAAAAGCAGCTTCCCCTCTCTTGGAGTTCACACCTCCAGATCTACTGATGACAATACAACTCAGCCTGCCTGACTGAGCTAACCTCGTTATCCCCAGCCTTGCTCTGGCCTATTTATACCTGGCCTTGCAGATTTCCAGGACCAGCATCTGAAGAAGTGAGTTAACTCACGAAAGCTCATGCTCTAAACTTTTCTGTTAGTCTATAAGGTGCCACAGGACCCTTCGTTGCTGCTACAGATCCAGACTAACACGGCTACCCCTCTGATATTTGAGGAATATCTACCGTAATCAACTGCAAAGCAACAATAAGATTTCATCATAGACAGTTGATATCAGTGCAATTTTTTATCTCTATTTTCTGTGCTGGTGTGAACAGGATTAATCCACTGGGAACTGAATTCGCTAATAAGGAGGTTATTAAGGCTTTGAGTATTGAATTGGGAACTTACCTTCCAAAGAGGAAAAGGGATTTACATTATTCCTGCAGTTTAGAAAGTATATTTATAGAAGTGCTTCTTGTAGTGTGCTGATACTATTTGACAATATCTCCATAGTTAATTTTTATAGGGCCCACCAGAACTTATTTAAAATCTTGTGGTTTTTGTTCTAGGAGTTGCTTTTTTGTCACATTTTTATAAAAATTTCATATTGAATTTAAATTAAATGTTCACACAAAGTTATCAAACTTGTATACACTGAATTTTCACACAAAGTGATAATCTCCCATAAACTTTCAGTGGGATTTATGAAGTTGGGCATCTACAGTTTTCTGTATGATTGCTTGATAGAAGGCTAATTTCATATTTCTGTTACATTTTACTATTGTGGCTTGTCCTTTCAGGGCTGTCTCTGCAGTATACTATTCCTTGTTGCTTTTAATGAAGATAAGCAGAAAAATAAGCCATACAGTTAATTTCTTTAACACCTTTAAAATAATCATAATAAATAGGGCTGATAAAAATGTATAGGTTGAACTTCTCTAGTCTGACACTCTCATCTAGCAGCATCCATTGTCCAGCATGACTCTAGTTAGCCAGTGGTTTACTTACCATGGGTGTGGCCAAGTTTCCCATGGTCCCATAAAGTTTGTAAGGTTTGCCCTAACTCTCTGGTTTGGTGGGCCAGATCCAGCACTGCTTTATGGGCACTACAGATAATTTTGTTAATATTTTATTCTCCATGCTGGTCTTATTGTAAGTGAAGCAAATAGAATATTTTCCCCTTTAAACATAGGGAATTCATGCTGAAATAAGTCAACACTATTTACAAATGCTATAAATATAGGGAAGTTAACTTTTTATCAGAGACTGTAATTATTGTTAGCTTGTAAGGGTGGACTCTTACACGTTTCTTAATTTCAGTTCAGGTAAGGATTCAAAAGCATGATTGCTTATTAAAAGTGTATAGAAATGATCTAAACTTTCCGAAGGCACCTCCCTTCTTTGCACTCTATCTCCCCATTCTCAATTTCTTCATTAGAGTGGCAGTTCCTCCGTTAACAGGACCTAACTGTTTGTTTCCTTAAGCCCCCTCCCCATCACAAGCTTCTTTTCTTGGGTTTCTCTGTCATACCAGGTGTGGGTAAAACAGTTAGGAAAGGGTTAAGTGATCTGTCCATCACATGATTCAATAGGCTATTTGGGAGGAAAATGTATGCTCTTTCTTGGACTTGAAAGAGGCCAGGGGAAAGCCTGGGGGAGCTGTAGCCTATGTTGATCAAAGGAATACTCTGTTTTGATGTGGTTTTTTTTCTTTGCCTTTTGAACAATAAACTGTGTCCTGAGTCAGTCCGAAAGCAGACTAGTCTGTGGCACTGGTTCTCTCCTGGTCAGGTGAGAGCTCACCCCCCTACCCCGCTTACAGTGGGATCAATCCCCTTCCTCTCCTTTAGCCAGCAGTATCAAAGGCAGGTTGGGTTTCAAGCACTTCTGCCCTCTGGTGAGGACATTACAAGGCTTCTATTGGGCAGCCCCAAAGACCTCGCTCTAATACTGTGGTAGCTTTGGACGTGGATGGATGCTTTCTTAGCTCAGGCCTTTTTTTTTTTCTTTGTACTAAACTGACTTCCATATGCTGTTAGAGCATGTGGTACCCCTGCTAAATGTTAGACTTTCTGGAGAACTACAACTGTCAGAAGTGCTGGGCCTCTCAACCAAACCAGGGAAGGGTAAGGCAGAACCTAGCTCATGGGAAGGCTGGCAATACCTCACAGCATAAGCCACACTATAGAGCTACTGTCTAGTATATGTGCAGAGATTGTATTTTTCTTGTGTAGAGAAAGAATGCCTTGGAGCACTGGAACTTTGAATTGCTGCAGCTTTTACAATGTAAAAATGAATCAGAAGGGAAGGGATAGCTCTGTGGTTTTAGCATTGGCCTACTAAACCCAGGCTTGTCAGTTCAATCCTTGAGGGGGCCATTTTGGGATAGGGGGCAAATAGATTAAAAATAATCTGTCAGATGGTGATAGGTCCTGCTGGGATGCCAGGAGACTGGACTTGATGACATTTTAAGGCCCCTCTAGTTCTATGAGATAGGTATATAAACAGGAGAATTACATAGCTGGTTAGAATGCAAATGTTATATCACTGAATAAGTGTCGAGTTCAAAGCAGTCTGAACTTCATGCAATTCACTCTCCATAGACCCTTGTCCTTTCTTGTTTGAAAGTGCAACTGCCTAACTTCTGAATGCTTCACAGAAATGCTGCAGTGAGTAGGTTGGGTGTGTGCTATGCACATAATACCAAAGGAGCAGTTTTTTAAAAAGTTTTTTCCATCTCAGGAAATTAAGGTCAATAATAGGGGTGCAAGAGAAACCAAACCAAATTTAAGTAAATTATTTCTAAGTTTTTTGTTTCTTTTATTTATTCAGGTCCTTGGCCATTCCCTAATGGAAATCAGATTTGTTTATTCTCTGTACAATCAGGACAATTGCTTTTTCCCTTGCTGGGAGTAGGACACATTCATCAAATCAGGACAGTCTTGATTACCTCCAGACAGATGGCAACCCCAATTTGCAGCTCTGTATGCCACTATGAAACGTGTCGTTTTTTCCTAGACCCCAGTAAACTGATTGCATTGAGTAATAATGCTGCCATTTCTAGTGCTAAATCCTGCACTGATTGAGCTATTAGTAGCAGTAATACTGCCCAGAGAACCTGAAATCATTTACAATTTTGAAAAGGTTCATTTCCATCAAGACTAATTTGTGTTCAGCCATTCGTGTCCTTTTAGTTTAATTGCAATTAATATTTAACTCTTTTGACTTCTACAGATTATTGCAATAGTATCTACAATATGGTAGGCACTTTCCAAACATATATGAATGTCCCTGACTTGAAGAGCTTCTAAGCAGAAAGACAAGCTAACGGAGGGTGGCATGGCTGTGAAAGGACACAACATGCACAACCAGAGAAGTCGGGGTTCAGTCTTACCCAGATGCTAATTCTGCTTTCTGTAGGGTTCTTGAGGTGCATAATTGGGAATTACTAGCTTCTTATACATGTGTATCAGCTCAGGAGGAGCATTCCATGCAGGGTAGCTGATAGACTACAATGGGCTCTGGGACAGAAGTAGTGGGCCTTGGGCAGAATGGGAGGGGCGAGCAGCCCCCCACCCCCACCAGCCCTTTCAGCACTGCTTGGAAATGCAATAGCAATTTAAAAGGCCTGGGGCTCTGGCTGCTTCTGTAGTGATAGTTGCGAGTCACCAGGCCCTTTTCACTCCCCAGGCTTTGGGGCAGCTGTCCACTTTGCCCCCTTTTCATCAGTGGGCCTGATTCCTTGCATAGCATATCCTAGGGCAAAGATGGTCATGGGAGAACTAAAACAGGGCAAAGAAAGCTGTCGTCATAGAATGGCAGGTGCCTATGTATATATGGGACCTGGACTGTCCTTTCTGGGGAGCTGCAGCATTAGTAGGTTGTAGACGCTGCCCATTCTGTGGTTGTAAATAGCTCCTCCGGGACCTCTGAGTTTAACTTGATAGAATTTCATGGTACGTGTTCCAGGTAGCCCCATGAGAGGGAAGAGTTTAGTTTAGTGGCTACATTCTAGTCCATATGTGCGTAAAATGAAAAATTATAATTTTTATTAAAAATGCTGTTACCGTATCAGTCCAATAGTATCGCCACAAGGAGATAAAATTCATAGTATTCACTAGTTCACTGCACCACTGTTGCAAAACAGTGGGTCCTGTTTCCAAGAGTAGGTACTAGTTTTGGGGAAAAATGGCTTCACACAATTTGACATATTACCACTTATAATATGTGTGCAGAATTGTACAGCAAGAAGTAGTATCTTGGAGAGAAATAAACTGCTTAGAGCCTGAACAACCAACTCTTACCAAAAGTTTACTAAGGCCTGGCCTATATTAGAAAATGAACTTGGCATAACACTTGAGCTGTATAATTATGCTGACCCAACCTGCCTACACCAATGGGAGAACCCCTCACCTCATTTCCCAAAAATCATTTTAGACAGATAATGGAAATAAATGGTCAGGTTTGCCTGACTAGGATGTCCTTTGCATTTCTATCTTACCGTTCTATATACTTATTGTCATTGTAAGAACAGTGTCTCCCTTTCAGGATTATTTTCAAAATCAGAAGTTTTGTAACTTTATTATGATTCATCTGGACATGGAAGATTTAAAAAAGTGCATGAATCTGAAATCTCCCAGGCTTGCATGGGCTATTGTGTAGACTGCCACGAAAAGGTCATATGATATTGGTTGTTAGATAACTGTAAAGCTGACTGCTAGCACCAGAGAAAAATCTATACTTACTAATGAACATATTATGCATTTCCTGATTTATGGCTCTTAACTTGTCTTGTTTCACAGTTCTCTGGGAAATGAATAACTTATCAATTTGGATCAGTGTTTCATTACTAAGCAGGAACAAGAATAGGAAATGATGCTATGCAGGGTAGGCCATTTGGCCCAGCAGTTTCACTTTCCTCAGGCTTTCTCTTGATGTCATCTCCATGCTTTGATACATCTTCCTTCCCTGTCCATAGTACTGCCTAGAGTCTCTGACTTCATATGTGCTCTTTGCCTTAGATTGCTTCCTCTTCACCTGAAATCTCCAGTGTTCTCTGTTCTGTGACAGCCATCTTCTGTCACTGAAATCTCAGATTGAACGTAGCCACTAAAAATAAACTTCAGCTGATGCTATTACAGAGCCTCTAAGTAGGTGAATATAGCCAGTTCTGAGCATTGAGATCTAAAAAGCTGACATCTGGGACCATAGCACATGGACTCTAAAGAAGAGAGAGTGCCAAATCCAAAATTTAGTGGGGGATGTGGGATCAGACATCTTTTGGGATAGTCTCTCAGTCCTGCTTTTGGCTTGTAGTGACAGACAACATGCAAAACCATCTCTGGATTTGGGCCCAATTTTAGTTTAAAGTTCTAGACCTATGTACTTTCCAATTATGGTCTGGAGGAGCTGAATGTCTCACTGTCTCCAATATTTTGGCATCATCATTCTGTTACAGTAAAATCCTGTGGCCCAGCAGGGACTGAGTTTGAATTTCAGAAATGGGACTCTAATAAGACATAAGTGGTCCACGGTCAGTGTCTCTGACTGCCAAGGCATTCTAGTCAGAATAGGTTGTGCTAGACCTTGGAAAAACCAGTGACTTTGGTGGCCAGTTCTGGACTTAGATGTGCCAGAGTCACTTCCTTCCCTGCCTCCTCTAGAAAGGCGCTTGCTGCTTTTTGTGACTAGCCCTTGTACAAAAGTTAAAAATTAGATGATGGTTTCTCTGGCTTTGTCAATACCAGTATAACAGGGTGTACCATACTTTGGCCTTGAGTTCCTCTTTAGAGCACTTCCAAAAATCCCTCATAAGGCTTTCAACAAAGTTTTGGAATCAAGGAGTTGAAAATAATGAAAATGAAATTTTATTTTAAAATTGGAACTCAAGTCTATGTTGATTGGGATAAGACAATGAATTTAGGCTTTTCCTGTGATTTTCAATGATAAATGATGTCAGCTAATGAAATAGTCTAAAGCTTCTTAAAATAGTCTATAGCTTCGAAAACTTCGTAAGTTTTTAAGACCATGGAACACCAAACAATAATATTTTTATGTGGCACACCTATGAAAATTTTCTTCAAAAAAAGTGTTGTCAATCCTCCCCAAAAAACAACCCAACCCACACTGTTGCTGTATACAGCAAAAACAAAATGAAGTGATTTAATCGGGTATTGTAGCAATGAAGAAGTCACATTGTATCTGGTTTTAACAGCAGAAAAGATATACCATCTGTCTGTTATCGAGAGTGTCAGACACTTGCGGAACATCTGTGAGTGGTTCATGGAATCACCAGTGCTCCAGGGAACATAGTTTAAGAAGCACTGGTCTAAAGCCGTTGAGAGGACTTGTCTGACATTGCAGACTACTTAATTTCCATGTTTTGGAGTGTCAAAAAAAGAACTGAACAGTGCAGCCCCAGCCTTGCGTCGTCATGGCTCACAGAACTCGAGCTGCAGTCTAGGGAACTCCCCACACACAAGCTCAAGCTCAAGCTCCAGAATGCCCTTCATTCCTGTAATGGCCTGATCCAAAGCCCACTTAAGTCAGATTGAAAGGCACCTATTGATTCCAGTGGGCTATGAATGAAGATCAGCACACTAGTGATTGGCTTTATTGCTGTTGCTTATAATAGCATGAAAACTCTGTGTGGATGCAAACGTAGGTATTATAATGCTAAGATTGTTTGGATGTAATAGGTCTCAATTATGTTATGAAAAATGGGCAAGTTTCCCTTTTCTCCACTCTTCTTGAGAGGGATATTTTAAATTTGAATACTGCAAACCATGTCTAATCACCATTTCTATCACAGATGATATGGCTGTAGTCCATAAAACATGAAAAGAGCGCAGGAGATTAATTAGAACTACAATACTGTGACACAAATGCTATTAACTCTCTTTGAAGTCTATTTAACTGAGAGTTGCTTACAGCATTTCCTTTCTCTGTTGAACATCTGATATATATGCATTATTTTCACTCCTGTTGTCCTTGTCCTTGACAGCACTAAAGATCACTCACAGCCTCTTTTTAGATCCTTTTTCTTATTTAAAATAAATGCAGGGGAAAGGTAATTAATCAGAGCAGAAAAAAATTGCCATAGCTTTCTTTTTCAAATAGGAGAGAGTGAGTCTGCCATTCATCCACATGCAAAACTCCATAGAGTTTCTACTGATATTCTGCATGCAAAACAATGAACAACATGGCACTTATTTGTAGGTAGGTACATAAACTAAAGAACAGTGTCCTTCTGATGCAAGGGAAGCTGCTTTTCTGCATTTGAGCTCAATATCTAATGAGCTGCTAAGTTCTGCTGTATTTTGTTGCCACTGCTACCGTATTTGCAGCATCCAAACTTAAAAGTGGAGAATTGCTCAAAATAGCAGTTTTTTGTGTGCTGATATTTAATTGTAAGGGTAGGTCTACGCCCAAAGTTATTTTGAAATAACTTTCCTAGCATCTACACAATGCAACTGCTATTTTGAAATAATTTCCAAATAGCATTTGGCTTGTTTCAAAATAGGTAAACTTTATTGCACAAGGAATAGTGTTTGTCAAAATAGCTAATTCAAAATAGGGGCTGTTCAGCATGCACCTGCATTACCTCTTCCTTTCAGAAGGGGCATGTAAATACAGAGGATTGAAAATGCTAGTGAACTATTTGAATATTCAATATATCATTTGCATAATAGCAGTGACTCACTATTCTAGAAAAGCTGCTTTTGAAATGCAAAATGGCTGCATAGATGGGGTTCCTTCAAAAGGAAGCCCCGCTTTTGAAAGCATCCTTCTTCCTAATTGTGGGTTTTGGTCAACAGACCCTTGTCTACATAGTTTGTTTTGTGGCAACAGAAGCCTCTGCGGGGACAGCGATCATGTGCAAATATACAAATGAGGAACACAATTTGTAAATTAGTGCCTCATTTGCATTGTCGTGCCTTCATTTGCATGACCCTGCAAGCAGCAGTATGCTGCCTAGACATAGCCTAAAAGTCCAGCTTATGCTACCCCAAATTCATTAGAAGTAACTCCTCTTGCAATGAGTGGAACCAGGCAGAGTAGAATAGCATTCAATGCAAGAAAGAATGCAGTGGTCTGGTGCAAAGTCAGTCATATTGCAAAGTGACAAACATCAAGATAATGTCAAATCTCATAAACGCTGGCTGTAATGGCCAGCTTCCATCAAGCATAGCAATTATTATTAGAAGATAGAATGTTTGTTTTTGGAACTGATTTCAAAATCAGCAGGAAAACCAGACTTATAACAAAGCCCTTAAGCCAGCCTTTCCACCCAGTGCACCATAAGGTTTAGTTCCGTATATTTTCCTTATTTATGCTCGCTCGCTCTCTCTCTTTCCACAGAGATTGCAATAGTCTTGGTAGCATTTTTCTTATAGTGGGGGAAAAAACCATAGTAACACAACTGAGCACTGTTTTTAGAATAAATACTGCTTTCATTTTTTTTATTTGTTTGTGCTGCACTTTTATCATCACTTGTTCTATTGAAACTAGGATTAATGGGTAACTTTGGCATTTTGAAACAAGAGAAAAGGGTCAAAAAGACCCATTTATTTGGATTTCACAGCCTGTTTTCATACTCTGGTTTTGAAATCAATAAAAATGCACTACTAGCCAAACTCCTGTAGACAGTAATAGTCTATTGGATATAATGAGAAACTGGCATTTTGCTTAAAGGTAGACTATAAATCATGGGAATGCCATTTAAGCTGTTAGTATGAGGGTGTGAATACAAATATTAGTAGTCAGCTGTTCAAGTGTGTATAAAATTAGACCTATATTGAGTGCACCACTAGGGATTTAGCAATGGGAAACCTTGGTTCTCTCTGTCTGCCCTACTTAATGGATGCTTTTTAGAAGAACTCTCTAAGCACTCAGGAGTTGAGCTGCATAGCCTCACCCCTTCCCCTCCATAAGTACAGTGCCAGATGTTGCTTTCAGAAACTAGGTTACAACTACCTTGCTTCCCTCTTTGGTTTATTTAGTACTCTCAAATCTGGTGCCCAATTTAATGGGTAGCAAACAGCCCTAAACTCCCTTTGCATTTGATGGGGATGGTGCTTAGTAACTAGCAGAATCAGTTACTGATCTGCTATTCTGCACAGCTGTCATAGGTTGTGTTTATGATAGCAAGTTTTTTTTGAAAATCCATCACTTTTTCAAAAGAACGGGTGGAGTGTCTACACTCAAAACGTGCTCTTTTGATCCAAAATCGAAAGAACACGGCTCTTCTAGAAGCCCTCTTCTGCTCCCAGGTCTGGAGGACCACCTTCTTCTGAAAGCTTCTTTCAAAACAAGGCACGGGTTGATGCTCCATGGGTCCTTTCTTTGGAAATGCAGTGCTCATGGCACTGGATTTTTTGATCCCTGGCCTGTTCTTTTGAAAGAGCGGGGGCTGTGGATGCTCTCTATCAAAAGAGCAGATTGCTTTTTTTTTTGATCCACTTTTGTGTGTGTGGACGCGTTTTTTTGAAAAAAGTTTGTTTGTTTTTTGGAAGAGGTCTTCCAGAACACCTTCTTTCAGAGATCTCTGTAGTGTATATGTAGCCATACTGTACTGAGGCATTATTTTCTAGCTCTGCTAAAGTGGATCATTTGCTAAATGAGTTTGATGTTATGTCTAATTAACATCCTAACCTTTGCTTGCAGTAATAAGTCTCAGCTTCATTTATGTTGATGTTCAGTCCATGTAGCGGGCCTAGGGCACTGCTCATCCCAAAGAGAAAGAAGAGCAAGGATTATGCATCCCTTTCTCCTTTTGTCACTAGTTCTTGAAGTTGGCTTGGTGAACTGGAGAAGCATGTGGCAAATCCTAAAGCACAGCATAGCATGCAGTCTACTTTTGCATGGCAATGTATTTCCTGAGACTCCACTCCAACCATAGACTACTGGAACTGGAAAGGATCTCAAGAGATCATCAAGTTCAGTCCCCTGCACTCATGGCATGCTAAACACCATGGCTGGGTCTACCCTTCCCCCCAACTTCGAAGGGGGCATGTTAATCAGGGTGACGGGAGATTATTAATGAAGTGCTGCGATGAATACACAGCGTTTCATTAGGCTAATTCTCCTCTGTGGCAAGTTCAAAGTGCTGGCATGTGTGTAGCCGTGGGCAATTTGAAATGCCCATGCTACTTTGAAGTGCCTTTAATCCCCAAAATTTTGAGGAGTGAAGATACTTTGAAGTAATACAGGCACTTCAAAGTGCCTGCGGCTACACGCATGCCAGCACTTTGAACTTGCTGTGGAGGAGAATTAGCCGAATGAAGTGCTGCGTATTCATCGCAGCACTTCATCACTAATCTCCCGTCACCCTGATTAACAAGCCCCCTTTGAAGCTGCGGGCAAGTGTAGACAAGCCCCATCTGTATCATCCCTTTTATACATTTATCCAACCTGTTCTTAAATGTCCCCAGTGATGGAGATTCTGCAACCATTCTAGACAATTTATTCCAGTACGTAACCATCCTAACAGCAAGGAAGTTTTTCATAATATCCAGTCTAAACCTCACTTGCTGCAATTTAAGCCCATTGCTTCTTGTCCTACCATCAGAGGCTAAGGAGAATAATTTTACTTCCTCCTCCCTGTAACGCCCTTTCAGGTACTTGAAGGCTGCTATCCTGTTCCCTCTCAGCTTGCTCTTTTCCAAACTAAACAAACCCAATTCTTTTAATCTTCTCTCATAGGTATCATTTTCTAGACCTGTAATCATTTTAGTGGCCCTTCCCTGGACCCTCTCCAATTTCGCCACATCTTTCCTAAAATATGGTGCCCAGAATTGGACACTTTACCTCAACTGAGGTTACGCACCCTTGGCATGCAGCATACCGCCCTGCATGTTGTGTCAGGGTGACAGAGGATGGGCTTCTGTCCCCCTCAGAAGGGAGCCTCCAACCACCACTACCCTGTTTCCACTCCTCAGAGCGGTGGTTGCAGACCTCTCAGCCTTGGGAGTGTATGGCTTCTCCTCCTGCTTCTTAGGGGATGGTTCCTCAGCTGTGGTATCCAGGGCAGCATAACTGTTCTCCAGACCCATGGTGGGAGGGTTGGGAGCAGGGATGGAGCACTGCCTGCTGTGAGAAGTAGCTAGCTGCCAGTGCTCCCCCCACTCCCGCCGCCCGAGACCGAGCTATCTCCTCTTTCCCAGTGGTGCGCCAGTAGTGCTCTGTAGCTGGATAGATTCCTCAGCATTCGATGTCACAATGTGGATACGCTGCAGCAATTCCTCATTGGCTCGGATGCTCCTTGACCTAGCCACTTCCTCCTGCATCTCTCTCACCTGCTTCCTTAGGTGTTCCGCCAACAGCCACCTTTCATATCAGCTGCTCCCCTCAGCCTGGATTTCTGTAAGTGAGCAAGACAAGCCATAATCTGCAAAACTGCAGCAGTGTCTGGCTAGAGGTATCCATGGTCAGAGAGTCTGTCTGGCTGCAGGTGGAGGAGACAGGAGCAGTGCTGGCACAGGTGATGTAAGTCTTCCTAACCATAGTAGGATTCCCACAGACTCCCTTTTATCGACTTCCTCTCATACTCCCCTGTTTGCAGCTCCTTGCTGGTCACAAGCTTCCACAGGTTGCCTGGCCTCTGGCTTTATTTCCTCGGTCCGTCCTACCCCCTGGTGAGTCATGGGGGCGGGGAGGGGGAGGGGGCTCAAACACTCCCCCCCACACTAACTGCCCTGGTCACTAAAAGGAAACAGTAAATGAAATTCAAATTTGAAAAAACAAAAACAAAAAATAGTCCAGCAAACTCACTCCCCCCAAAGTAACAGTAATCAAATAGTAAGTGAAAGTGGGGGTAGCTGTGCAGGCCCATAATGTTTGCATTTCTGTTGCGTTCCATTTTATTTTCAGCCATACCTTGTGGACCTGGGACTTTTGCTGACCACTGTGTATAGAAAACAGTTGCATGCACATGGACTAGAATTAGTAAGCATAGTTGTCATAAGAATCCCTAAGGACTAAACAAGAATGATGGGGCCTCATTTTATAAAGTAGTGTACAAACACAGAGAACTAGACACGTGCATCTGATGAAGTAGGTCTTTGCCCACAAAGCATGTGCTCCAAAAGTCTGTTTAGTTTATAAATTGCCATAGGGCTTCATATGGTTTTTGTGGATACAGACTAACAGGGCTACCCCTCTGATGGAGAACTAGGTGATTCCTGCCCCAGAGAGCCTACAATCTACCTAGTCAAGACAGGAACTGTTTAGGGGAAGGGATAGAATACACAAAGTGAAATATGTGATGTCAGAAAACTCCTGTTAGGTCTGTGACCTTTAGTTTGCTTATTGGAGTGGACTTAGGTGGGGATCAACTAAATGTGCAGCAAAAGGGCGTTGGAGGGAAGTGAGGGAGAGGGTTAGGATGGGGAGGAGGCAGTAAGAAACTGGTATAGAGGATGGAGAAGTTAGAGAGTACAACCAATCAGCACAAGACAATGTCCAATCAAGGCTTCAGAGGCAGTTCTCTGAAGGGCTGTTGCTTAATTACTTTAGTAGTTAATCCAGATAGCTGTGGTGTCTGCCTGGTTGCTTACTGTAGTTCTCTCCCTCCTCTAAGCCACATGACCTGGGTTCCCTTGTTTACCATGTATGTGTAGTGGGGTCTCCTGTACAGAGTTCTGGGTCTAAGGCAATGGTCTCCAACACTTCTAAGCACAAGCTCAGTTTTTAAGTGAAGTGCAATCCAAGATCTATCTCAAATTTAACCCTTTCTTCACCTCTTACCTCACCCCTGCTCTGAAACCCTGCCCTGCTTACTCTATTTCCCTGCCCTCATCCATCCTCACTTTCACCAGGGGTAGGGGATTGGGGTGCAGGGGAGGGGTGCAGGCTCTGGTCTTGGGCTGAGTGGTTTGGAGGGGCCCATGGCTGGGCCTATGGCAGTGGTTTGGGTGCAGCTGGGGGTTCATGGTGCAGGCTCTGGGAGGTAGTTTGGTGGCAGGAGCAGCTTAGGGCTGGTGTACACGATTGGGGTGCAAGAGGGGTTCGGGCTGGGGGAGGTGTTCAGAATGGGCACCACTTACTTCAGACAGCTCTTGGGTGGTGGTCCAGTGGATCTAAGACAGGCTCACCTCTGCCCTGGCCCTGCACCACTCCTGGAAGAGACTGGCATTTCTAGCAGCGGCTCCTAGGGCTAAGGGTAGGCGGCTTTGTGTGCTGCTCCCCATGGTCAGGCACCCTCCCTACACCTCCCTTTGGCCATGTATCCCTGCTCCCAGCCCATGGGAGGTGCGGGGGTAATGCTTACAAGCAAGGGAAGCACACGGAGACCCCCTGCCTCACCTGCCCTAGGAACTACAGGAACTTGCCAGCAGCTTCTATGAGCCTGCTGTGCTGCCAGACTGCGAGTGGCTGATTTGGGTGCAGGAGCCTTCAGGATGTTCTACACATGGATGGACAAATTAGACAAAATGAATTTTATGTGCACTAATTTGAGGCAAAATACAGCTGTGCGTGACCAGTAGATACCAAAAACCTACATATCGCTGCCTGACCCAGGCTGTCAGCACAAGGGATTGAACTTGCAACTATACAGGGTAAAGCCCTGTGCTCTACTGCATGAGCTAAAGGCTGGTGGTTGGGGGGAGTAACCAAGACTCTAAAGCAGAGACGTCACTCACCCGAGCACATACTATAATATATATCTATGTAAAATTACCAGAGAGAAAATTACTCCAGCCATGACAGGTTAGGCGTTTTAGAACTTACTATTCAGAGAATTAAATTAAAGCCTAACAGAGAAATAAAAATTATGAAATGCACAGACCAGTCAAAAACCCAAAATAAGGTGCTTTGAAGTAAGTAAAAGTAACAACAATTAGGACACAAGTATGTGGTGGGTCAGGAGGAGAGGGGGAATGATAGTGCATTTGTGTGAGTGACAAAGACCCACACAACATGTGAGAGTGATGAAGTTTTGCATTGCCCCTGTAAGTAGGCTGAGCACATGCAGGCATAAGAGCAGCTGCCACCAAGCTCCCTCCATTCCCAGCCTGTCATATCTCCACTCCCTATGGAGATAGGGTACAGACATGGGGTAAGGAGACACCCTGACATCAGTGTTCTCTCTTCTGCCTCCCTCTCCTTGTTTAGCAAGCAAGAGGCTCCTCGGGAGCAGCTCTAAGACAGAGACCAGAAACAACATGACGGGGGGAGGGCACCTGAAGTGCCTGCACTTGATAGCCTCCTGGCCACACTAATCAGAATCACCTGTCAGTGGCTCCAGGATCTGCTGGTTGTTGGTCAGTGGTCTAAGGGTTGCTGGGAGGAAGGGTGACCACAGCTGAGCCCATTTTACTGTCTCCTCCATCCTGCCAGAAGTGCAGCTATCCTTGTTTCTGCTGTTCAGAACTTGAGTGCTTTCTTCTTATAGTTTTCCTCGAAGATCAGAGGGTGAGTATTAGTCTGAGGATTCACTTGCCTGTTACCAGCATAACTTTCTATTAACTTTGACATTCATGCTGCTACATATCTTTTGTTTTAGCTTTCCCTAAGCATTGATCTTCATAGCTCCATGGGGCAACTCACTTTAGTGATTCCCCAAGTTTTAAATATCATTCTCTGTTGTTAACTGTTGTTTCTAAGAAGTATATCTGTGAGCTTGTTTTCATGCAATTGTCTGGTTTTGGCTGAAGGGTTATTGAGCTGTCTGAAGCAGTGTTTGTACTTGGGGGAGAGGGGTGGTATTGGAGAGCTTTTGGCTAAGCTAACCTACAGAATGAGCCTCAGCTGAGTGGAATCAGGCAATTCTCCAGGAAGAGCAGAATGTGGCAGTTGTAAAAAGGGAAACACAAGGAGATCACAGCTCTGACAGGGTACCTAAAAGAGGGATTCTGTGGAGTCCCCAGCAAGTAGGGTAAAAGCTCTGTGCACAAAAGAAGCTGTAGGAAAGCGTGTCGAATAGTAAGTAGCAAACTGGGATGTTTTGTGAGAAAATTCTCCAGGTGAAGCAGAAATAAGAAAAACTACTTCATCAGGTGGGTGGTGAAGCAGTGGAATGCATTATTGAGACAGGTGGTGGAATCTCTATCCCTAGAGGTTTTAAAATGCTTGACAAAATCCTGGTTGGGATGGTTTTGTTGGGGTTGATCCTGCTTTAGGTAAGCGGCTGGACTTTTATTGACTTGTTTGTTTGTGTGCCTGCTTGATCAAAGTTTATGGTGTGGATCAGCAAACAGGTGTGTATGTGAGGGAGTGTGAGAGCCAACACACCTAGCAAACTTTCTCTAAACTTTAATCAGTAACATCTTTTCCTCCTCCTCCTCACAAAGAATCAACATACTAACAAACCCTGCAAGAGTGAAAATAATGCAGGCAGAAGACCAGCAGCGGAGTGGGGGGTATTCAGCTGATTGTACTAATTACTGTATGGTAATTTGTGTGCCATTTGTTGCAAATATCTCATAGCACTCAGACAGTGAGTATGAATTCCTGAGACTAGAGTGGCAGTACTGGAGTTAAAGGGAGAAAAGGAGTGCCTAGTGATGACTTTCTTGGACAAAGGAGAGTGGGTCTTCCATGCTGTAAAGAAAGCCACTGTGCTGTTGAAGAGGCTGAAAGTCTCAGGGGATGGGAACCTCAAGCTGGAGCAGAGGGAAATGATCCCATAGTTGGGACCCTCCTTCCAGCTGGTGTAATGTCATCCTCTTGCATTGAAGATATCCCTCCAGGGGAGGGGACTTCATTATTAAGAGGAGACAGGTAGTAATAATAATGACAGATCTGATTATTAAAATGTAGATAATTGAGTGTGATGACTGGGAGATGTGCCTGGCAAATTGCCTGCCAGATAAGAAGTTTGAGGATCTCCTTAGACATCTAGATAAAGTTATGTGCCAGGCTGTGGAAGACCTGGTGGTTGTGGTTCCCTATGACTTAGGGAAGTATGGCGAGGAGAGCCTGGAGGCCAAATTTTGGCTGCTAGGTATGAGAATAAAGTTCAGGACCTCATAGTAGTAGTCTCTGAAATTCTTCCAGTTCTCTGGGCAGGTCCAATTAGAACCACAAGGTCTCAATGTCCAGATAAAGCAGTGGTGTTCAGGGGAGGCATTTATGTGTATTAGAAACTGGAGGACTTCTTGGGAAAGGAGACACATGAATATATGGGCTCCACCAAGCAAGATGGAGCTAGCTTGCTTTTGCTTGCATGTAAAATTAAGAAGATTATAAAGGAGGTTTTAAACTAAGGCACGCAGGAGCATACAGAGTACACATTCTTTAGGGAAGGTTTTATTAAAGAGAATATTCTGGCTGTGTCTGCACTAGCCCCCTTCTTCAAAGGGGGCATGGTCATCAGCATAAGTGGAGAATACTAATCAGCGTGAGTGGAGAATACTAATGAAGTATTGTAATGAATATGCAGCACCTCATTAGGCTAATTCTCCCCATGGCAACTTCAAAGTTGAAAGCTTCAAAGCACTGGCATGCCAAGTAGCCTTGGGCACTTCAAAATGCTCTTACTCTGCAAAAATTTTGGGAGTAAGGGCACTTCAAAGTTTTGCTGGTACTTCAATGTGCCCGCGGCTACATGGCATGTCAGTGCTTTGAAGTTTGCAACTTCAAAGTTGCTGTGGGGAAAGTTAGCCTAATGAGGTGCTGCATATTCATTGCAGCACTTCATTAATATTCTCCACTCAGATTACCATGCCTCCTTTGAAGAAGGAGGCTAGTGTAGACACAGCCTCTGTGTAGTAAGGAAGATAGGATATAAGTTAATAGGTAGGAACTGAAGAGAAAAAAAACAAATGAATTTATTACTCCATGACCAGAATGTTGATGGTGACTGTGAAACGCTCAGGGAAATTAGAGCATCTACAGAAGCAGATCATGTAGCAGTAGTGGGGGGACTTCCACTAGCCTTATATTGTTTGGATCTGTGTTATCTCAGGAAATGATGCAGAAAGAACCTTTCTAGACATCATAAATGACTGCTTTTTGGTACAACTAGTCCTTCAACCCACAAGGTAAGAGGTAATTCAGGATGAAGTCCTAAGTAGCATGCAGGACTTGATCCAAGAATTGTATGCAGCTGAACTTTTTGGTAGTTGGAACCTACCACAGTAGAACTTCCCTTTGAAAAAGGGAGCTAAGACAAAAATGGGGGAGCTAGTTAAATGGAAATTAAAAGGAACAGTCAGAAAAGCAAAATATCTGCAAGCAACATGGTAACATTTTTAAAAACACTACCATACACATGTATGGGGACATGCTGCCACATGCTTTGGCTTGAAGAAGTTTCCATTATATACCGGGTTCACTGTTTAGTTCAGTGGCTCTCAGCATCCTTACTCTACAAATTGCTCCAGTGCCCCTGGCATTATAGAGGCTGAAACTAAATGTATACTCTTTAAAAAAGTATATGTAAATAAAATGTGTGTGTGTGCGTGTGTGTGTAATTAGTATATGCTCTTAAAAATGCCACCATATATAGACAAATGAGTAAAAAAGATAATTAAAGACAAAGTGTCCTTGAAGACTGTGTGCTCTTCTGGATGCCTAGTCGTAAGGGGAATACAACAGCTTTCATATGAGTGGAAATTAAAAAGATTGTGACTGTCCATCTTAGAAAAGAGAACTAAGGGTGTGGGCATAGACATCTATACAATTATGAAGGAGAAAATAAGCATTACTTAATCATTCGCATATTACAAGAAATAGGGGCCATCTAATAAAATTACTAGACAGCAGGCTTAAAACAAGCCACAGGAAGTACTCCTTCATGTGATACACAGCCAACCTGTGGAACCTGTTAACAAAGAAAATTGTGAAGGCTAAAACTGGTTTAAAACAGAATTAGGTAAATTCATGGAGAGGACCATTCATAGCTACTAGACAAGGTTGTCCTAAACTCAACTCTGTGCTGTGTCATAAACCTCTGGTTGCTATGATCTGGGAATGGGAAACGGATAATGGATCACATTGTAAATTGTTCTGTTTGTTCCCTCTGAGTCATCTGGCACTGGTCACTGTTGGAAGACAAGACCAATGGTCCATCTAACCCGGTATTCAGTCTAGTAGGATCATCTTTAAGAAGATGATCTCTCTTGGCAGGGAGGCCTGGAAGATCCTGGTAGATCCAGAAGCTTGAGAAGAGATGTAGGAAAGTGGCCCAGGGAAAACTATAATAGTGGTAAAGGAGAAGACCTAGCAGTTTGGTACAGGGCCCTGAGCCAACACCCACAGCAGGGTGGGGGGCTGGCTTGCTAACCAAAGAATATGGCGTAGAGACCACTGTAAAAGTTGTTGAGCCAGCAAGGGGACAGCAGGCTGAGCTGAGGACTAGCTGAGAAGAGCCTTTGAGAGGGTAGATGGAATTGTTTTGTTTCTGTGGAAGACATGTTTGGACTTCTAGTCTGGGACAACTTGGACCCTGGAAGGCATGACTCTGCTGGACAGACTAATTACCAGAGAGAGAACTACCAGAGCCAGAGTGACCATCAGTAAGGGGTGCTATTCCATGCCTGGCCTAGTGGCATGTGTCATTACATAATCTGTGTTCAAAATGCTACTTGGCAGAATACCAATTTTGTACTTTTGTTAATGCCCATATTTCTTAGTGAACTTCAATGGCTAATGCTTAAAGATCTTAGTTACTGGTTACTGGCATGGATTCCACAACAAAGGGCAAATGTCAGCTGTGTTAAGTATACATTTCATAATAGGTCCCTTTTAAATATTACCGTGCTGCTAATTTTTCACAAAATCTGTTCATTTGTTAGTGCATTACTGTGACAGCAAAGTTGTTTCCAAATGGTGTGTACTTTTTCATCACATTCTTAAAACTATCCCATATTTTTAATGAGGGATTATAAATCAGCCACAAAAAATTGCTCAAGAATAAAGACTACTTTACTCTTGTACAACAAGAATTAGGTTGTTCCTGGTCATGATGATTAAAATATTGATTTCTACAATGAATTATTGACATCTTTTAAAAATTCATGCTTGTGGACATGCTGAAAAATTCATCACACTGTTTGATAAACCTGAAATTTTTGCACTGACAAATTTTAATAAGATTTTTATTTTAAGGATAGTCATGCATCAGAGTGACCCTTTAGTATTTCAGTTCATAAGGCTGCTACTCAGCTGCATAAAGATAGATATGTCCTAAGTGATCATGAAAGAAATCTTCTGAATGTGTAATTTCATCACATTTGTGATGATAACTTTTTAGGACCAGATTTTAATAAGAGCTCATTTGGAAATTAGGCTCCTAAATGAAGTGGCTAGATTTTCAAAAGTGCTGAGTACTCAATAGCTCCTGTTGCGAACAATGGGACAACCGTTCTCTACTGGGGGGGAAAAAAAGTCCACTATTTAGTTGGCTAACTGGAAATTGCTGGGTGTTTGAGCAGTCTTGAAAATCTGGTCATTAGGTGTCTTAATTTTTTTGTCTGGAATTAATCATGATGCAATGATCATGCTGCCAGTGTACTAGCAAAAGGATCAAAAAATCTGATTTCAACAAGAGACAGAGAATCATCTCCATTCAGTTCTGCTCCTCGCTAGCTGCCATCTTCATTTGTTGTTAGTTTTCCTTGTCCTGGTTTAACACTGGTCAGAAGGATGCACTTTTTTTTTTAAAAGCGATCATATTCTATTCATAGCATATACAGCAAAGTTAGATTAAAAACATAAATACTTTTGCCAGAAGGTTGCAATTCATTATGATTGCATACAACAACCTAAAACCAGAGAGAAAGCAGGTTACTCCCTAATGCAGAAAGGATCAACTCAGTTTTAGGCTGTGCTTTCCAGACTGACAGTTCCCAGATGCAAACTTCACTACAGAGCAAGCAGGACCAGGGAATTTCCTCACTCTAAGAAATAGCTAACTTGCAATTGCAACACAGTCTCTGCACATCACAGCTCACACCCTTGGGTTTGTAAGCACATTGGAAAGTGAAAACTGAAGCATGTACCATGATCTCCAGTGGTGACTGAACCCAGTCTCATTTTGAAGTTTCTCACACTGCCTGCACACCAGTTTCTGTGCACAAAGGTGTAAGAGATCTGAGTCTGCATACAGTGTTGATGATTTGCGTATACAAACGCCATTGGTGCAACTGAATTATCCTGTTTAAAAGTGTAACACCTGCATGTGCGTAGGTTAGCAAATAGAAAGGAACACCATTAATGGTAGTGCTGGTGGGAGTCAGGGAATCAATCAGATCTATATACTTATTAATATGCAATGCTATGTATGACACCCTTTTTGTGATAAAACCTCTATGCTGTTTAACCTGGCAATGTGGAAATGTGTTTTGTAACTTTTAGTTTTCAGAGGAATACTATGATTTCAGTTTTAGCTTTCAGTAAATCAGAACCAACTCCTTTGATTAAATTTGGAAATCTGATGATAGGTTTATTTATATACATAAGTGTATATTCCAGAGGTGGTAATAGTATTTGTCACATTAATGAGCTATACATTTGGCATTCTGCAGTGTTTTTTAAATTGTACAGTTTCTCATAATTTGGTAGCCTTTGTGATCCCTTTTGTAATGCATTTTGTGTGTTCATGAGACTTTCCCACTAGGCATGGTGCTAAAAAATGATTGAGGAAATCGGTCTCTAAAAATAGTCAAAAACAAGACGTGCAACAGCTGTTGTCTTCTCAGGAAGCCTTATGACTTATTTTGTCCTGTATATATTGTACAGATTTACTAACCTCATTTTCCTTAGGGTAGAAGGAAACTTTTGTCTTATAGCTGTAGTCAGAGTTTCTGTAGTTACCAATGCATTTATAACATCACTTGAACAAGGGATATACAGTAAGCTCTTTCGTATTCAGCATTCTATCACCCAGAACTTTCAAACAATTGACATTAACAATAAATTTTAGTTGTTTTCCATATGTACTTTCGTTATACAGTAAATACAAGCAAATATAGTATAAATTTACAGTATACTGTAGTACTACAGTATTTGTGGTAGGGATTTAATTTTTAATGCTTTATCTTGTCTAATTTTAAATGTCTCAGGTGACAAGCTTTTCTGTTATTTCCCTTGGAAGTTTAGGCCAAAATTGCCCCATTGTTAAGATTTTTGTGATGATCTTCTCTCTAGCAGAAAAATTATCTACTGGCCAAAAATTAAGCTTTGGGTTTGTGGCTCCTGATTCTACTTGAGGCTCTGCCACAGACTTCCTTCTTAGTACTGAACAATCATGACACTCTCTGTTTCAGTTTCTCTATCTGTAAAACAGGAATGAGCTTACAAGATGTTATATGAATTTGCTCATTTAATTTAGGAGATTAAAACCTCTGTACAATGGCAAAATATGACATACGCACCCATTCAGTCTAATTTTTTTTAATTTTCATCCCCTTGTTGCTGCTTGTACCCTGTTCTAATGGATAACCAAGTTCAATTCCTTTTTAACCTCCTTCAGATGTTAATCCCCATAGCCCATTTACTTTGGCAGTAGTTTTAAGTATGCTTTTTCTTTGAGTATTAGATGTCATAACCTGAGAAACAGAACAGGTTGAGTCTCAGAATTCTCTTTCTTGATCAATTTTTGTCACAACTTTTGTGTGTGTCGTTTGATGTGCATGTGGGGATTACTGGTATTGTGCATGCAGAGCCAAGCGCAGTATTTGGCCTTAGGGACTTGATTCAGAAAGTTTAGAACCTATTTTGGTTCTAATTCTTTTAATCAACTGTAAGTAAGTAAAAAAACATTGGGCCTGAGTCTGCCATTCTTATCCACCTTTACTGCATGAGACTACTCAGGGTCAGGTACTAATTGAATAATGCCAGAATACAGCCCTATGTACCTTGAATTCAAGAGACGTGTTTGAGTTTGAAAATGAGATATATTTAACTTCTCTTTCAGTATGTTAACAGCTACTGAACTTTGTTTTCTAATTACTGAATACTGTCTTGGTTGTTCTTAATATTGAAATCTGTTTTTACCCCATTATTATACATCATTCTGGAACATTACACTAAAAAAATGCCATGAGGTGCCAGAACTAATTTTTGGAATAGCAACACACTTTTAATTGCAACAATATACTTTTATAATTGAAGCTAAAATAAACTAATGTGATGCAAATAAGAAATTTGGGCTGGGATTTTGGATAAAGTAACTTGTATGGGTAGTGACAGTAAGAATTTTAATATTCCATAAATTAAAAGATTTTTATGGGAGAGATTAAGAATTCCCAGCTCACTGATGTCTCTGCACAGATAAATTTCCAGAAGCGTTACTAACATTTGTATATTTTTATAATTCATAAGCTGTGAACTGTTTTAACCAGAGAGTATTCTTAATGACAACTGAAATCGAAAGAACAGCTTTTTTTTTTAATTTATCTTTTCTTAGAGTAAACCCTCGAGTTATGTGGGGGCAGGAGTTGCATTCCTGCTCAGTTTCCTGGCTCTGTAAGCAGAGGGGAGCTCGAACCCAATCTGCCACTTGGTTTCCAGCTCCCCACTACTCCAGAGACTGAGAAACCTCTGCTGTCAGGGGCGACAAGAACCAGGCTGCTGCCCCGACAGGAGTGGTTTCCCTGCTCCTGTCGGAGATGACAGCTTGATTCATGGAGAAAATGCAAGGTCTCAATTTGTCCCTTTATTTTTATGTATTTGCTTTGTTGGCATGTCTCTTTCTCATACATGTGGTTCTGAAGAGTAAAGTTTTATTACTGTAGTTGTAGGTCCATGAGCCATTTCCAAGTCTCTCTGATATTGTGGATATCATCCATTCCAACTTTGAATTCAGGTTTGGGGCACTACTGAGGCACTGGATGGTTTGGATAGTGTTAGTCAGCATGGAGAGGAGCCTTCTTTAAAACTAGAGGTCTAAATTGCAAGAGCCAAACTCTCAGCATATGTAAACTTCTACATCTGAGCCATTCTTTCAGGCATACCGCTCATCTAAATAGTGAAGAATGTCACAGCAAATACAAAGCCTTTTGTAGGCCCATTATTTTGAGTGTGAGGCTCGCTGGTTTGATCTCCAATGTATATGAGCATCCTTCTTCAGCTTCTAAGCATATGATGTTCAGCAGCTGGAGAATCCACCTGCCAGGTATCACTTTGGCTACTTTCAGTCGCAGTCCACCCTTTCAGACTCTGTTCTAAGACCTTCTCCCATGTGGAGCTAACAGCAACCAGGGTCAGGTTCAATATACAGGGGTTTCTATCCATTGACACAACACAGAACTGGCTCAAGTTCCCACCAAGTAATATGAGAAATTTTATATACCACCCTGGGCGACTCTGAGATGCAATACTTCCCCACTTGCACACACAGTCTGAATTTAGAATTTTTTAATAAAAGGAGGGAAGTAACTTGGTGTAAATTTGGGAATATAAGCAGGGTTCACAAACATAATCCACAAGTAAAAGAGCCATCCAAAAGTACGTTGGGCTGTGTTCTCTTCCCCTTAGGTTCTTAAGTCCAGCAACCCAAAAGTCCTGTTCATTGCCTGATCCTTCTCTGCCCTCAACTCACAGTTGCTTTCCTTGGGCAGTGCAGTCCCAGAGTTCAGATGTGCATCTGCAGAGTTCACTTCCCACTCTGGGTGGGTGGAGGGGTAAAGTGGCACCTTACTCACTCTGCTTGCTTAGGCACTGGCTTGACACCTCTTCCTGCCATCCACCCTTCCAGCTACCTGCTCGCTGCTTCTACTGGCTGCCTGCTCACCAATCTCGCCACACATCTCCACCAGCTGCCCTATTGGTGGCTCATCACACCCCTTCTCCACACCAGCCATTCACTCACCACCTCAATGCCAGTTACTTTCTTCTGCCCCCTGCCTCCCTTTCTGTGACTTCTGCACATCAGTCTCTTAGTTATCAGTTATTTTTAGGCGGGGCAGAAACACTGCCCTATCGCAAGTGGTTTCAGCTCTCGGTGATTTTTAGCTCTTAGCCAGCAGGACAAAAACACAGTCCTACAACAGCTGGTTTCAGCTGTAACAGGGCATTTAACGCAACAAAGAGGCTTCTAATGAAACCTATTTCTCTCTTTCTTTGAACAGTGATGGTGTTAATGGACAAACAGATTAAGCCAGTCCAAGGGTGACTCTTGGGAAGGGTTTTTAGCCTCCTGAGCAAGACACCTATCTACACCTCTTTTACTTTCACCAGCCTTTGATACTCAAGCCCCTGGGTAATTCTTCTTCCCTGCATTCTTATAATAAATACAATACAACAAAAAAAGCAGTCAAGGAGCACTTAAATCTTAACAAAATAATTTATTAGGTGAGCTTTTGTGGGACAGACTCACTTCTTCAGACCATAGCCATTACAGAACAGACTATGACTATAGTCTGAAGAAGTGGGTCTGTCCCACAAAAGCTCACCTAATAAATTATTTTTAGTCTTTAAAGTGCACTTTACTGCTTTTGGTTTTGTTTTGATAGTATATAGACTAGCATGGCTTTCTCTCTGTTACAACACAATTAAAATATGTCACAACCCCTGCATTCAGTACTAAGGTGATGTGCACCCAACACTAGCCAAAGTTGCTCACTTTGACACTGCTCAATCTGCAGATAGCTAAATGGAGCAGGAGCAAATTGTATTGACACAAACACCCCAAATCTCTTCCCCTCACAACTAGCTGTCAGACAAACATTAATTCAGGCCCTGCTTACATACAGATAGACAAGGGTGGCACCAATCTTAAATTGTTGTTGGAATCTGGCCTTCTACTTTGTAATTAGCATCAGGACCTGGTCGCAGTAACTTTGAAGCAATTGCCAACCAACTTGCTCCTTGGGTAGGCTGGCATCCATAACAGGCCTGATTCAGTTTAAAAGCATATGATCCATTCCATTTTAGTTGGTGCTCATGAAGGAGATAGTCCTGTAATTAAAAAAGTGAGCTCCAGGTTTTCCAGTGGTCAGTAGGATGACCTTGGTTTCTCTCCACATACAGGGAATTTTGCTGGTCTCCTGATGTTGGTCAAGGAGCTGCATCGTTCATTTTTGTGCTAGTGGATCCTAGCTATATAGGAATTTTGGAATAGATGCCTTTGTTTCCTGCTGTTCTTTCCAGTTCACAGCTGCATCAGTGTCATTACTGGGGAATGGTCCTGACCACTGGGATGACAGAACAGAGGTGATACCACTTGCCAGAGATGAAGCTGGATTTGTCTGCAATACTGTTTGTCCACTGACAGTTTTGCTATCCACAAGCATTAGGGCAGCAATAAGATTGGTTTTGACTGGTGAGCTAGTGGCATGTGGGATTTACAGTCCCTGGGCTGTCTCAGCAGATTTCCGGCTCATCATCTTGAGTAAAATTCAGACCTTCTACACATTTACTGCCTTGTGAAGGAGGATCTGATGATGGTTTCAGAGTGACTGCATAGCCATTGATGGTGAATTTGTTTTTCTAATTATCATTCTGTATGCAGCTTTTTTTAAACAGATCCTGGTAATGTTTAATAATGTATATCTTGTCGATGTCAGGTTTTTCTAATCCTGTGTATTTGGTGTTCTGAAAGTTAAAGATAAAACTAAGCAGTAACAAGCAAGCAGGATAGAAGTAGTGGCAACTAGGACAGAAGCAATGACAGGATTAGTCAGTGTCTGGCTGGTCCATGCTTGTATTGAGAGAGTAATCATCCCAAATGCCAACATTTATTAATGCTGTTCACATCAAAGGCTGTCAGAGATGAATGCAACGCAAGAGCCCATGGCCTCAAAAAAGCAATATTGATTGAAATAAACTGCAGTGTGAGTTTCAGCATCCTTGTTCAATACATATTATATAGCTTCATATTCTGTAACAAAGCCTCTAAGGCTGGCAAATTCAGTGAAGTACTTAGAGAAGTGTCAAATCATGATCTTCACTTGATGAACACTTGTCTGTCTGATTCCTTCCATTTACTGTTAGGCTTAAGGGAATAATAGTTGCAAATGGGAAAGATCTTAAAAGCTCAATCCCCTATTTCTCCACATATAAAATAAATATACCTGAATGTAAAACTCATATATAATTCTGAGGTACTAATGTATGGGCCTTAAAATACAGAACATTATGTTCATTCACTCAAAAGGAATGGAACCAAATATCCATTCTTTGCTATTTAAGCAGTTTTAATTGAAAATATCATGATCAACCTTTAAATAAGAGAAGCTACTCATGTATTTACTTTGTGAAATATGAACTGGATTCTAAGATGAATAAATTATAAACTTTTTTAGACTGGCTTTAAAGAGCCCAGTTTGTGATCTCATGAATCTGTAGGTATCTCATTTCCACAGTGTGCAGTTTGATAATGATCAATGTTTGAGGATTATAAGTACAGTTTGAACCTCTCTAGTCAGACACCCTTGAGACCTGACCAGTGCTGAGACAAAGAATTTGCCAAACCACGGGAGGTCAATATTGTCTAGTGGCATTATCAACATTTCCACCACTCACTGGGTCTTAGAAGACAGTTAGGAATAAAATTAAAGCTAAAAAAAATCCCAAAACACAGAAGGCCAGGATTAGTAGCCATAAACAAATTTTATGGGACCATGGGAAACTTGTCAACACCCATAATAAGTGGTCATCAGGTTAATTAAAATCATGCCTGACCACAGATAGTACCAGACTGGAGCAGTTCAAGCTGTTAATAGAGACCAATTTTTCTTTTTAGTTAAAAACACAATGACAAACAGTGTTCCTTCCTACTCCCTTTCTAATGGGCTATGTCAAGTCATGCAACCATGTCTCAGATCCAACCTGAAGACCTTAAAGAAATGGCTGCTGTTCCTTTTAACCAGAAATGGTTCATCTCCCCAGTGCTACTGGTTATATCTGTGTTGTTACTTTCCACTTATGAAATGCCTGGGTCTGAGTTAAGGAGACATTTTAGTATCCTCAGTACCCAGAGGTAATGTAGAAATATGGGTCCGCCCCACCGGCATAGGCATCTAATAGGTCTGATTTTGATATGACTTATGTGGAAGGTCAGAGTACCTAGCTGCCCCATTCTTTTTATTTTATTTTATTTATTTTTTTTGCAAATAGTTCTTAGTATGAAATTTGTCCCATAAATTAGTTCCATAGCTTGTCTAGCGAAGCCCTCATTTAAATCCATAGTGAGCAGTGTTTCTGGGAGCATGAGGGAAGGAAGAGAGAAGGAAAGTTTTGTAAAAGACTTCAGGAAGCTGCAGAGGGAGGTGCTAGAAGTGATGTCTCTGTTGCAGTCAGGAGTGCGATTGTAGCATGTGTAGGTTCATACATGATAGCTTTCATCTAGGTAGCTGAGGTACCAAGAGCAGAGTCAAGGCACAGCAGCATGAGCTAGCTGTTTGAATACAGGCTCACGAGGAAGCCTGGGTATGTGGCCAGAGAGCAAACCTGGGTTAAAGCTAGCAGGGGTACATCTGTACATGCCTCAGTCTTGTTGTCATTTGTAGTGTTCAGGAGTGTGTGTGTGTGTGTGTGTGTGTGTGTTAGTGAGAGAGAGAGATGAGGCTCAATAGGCAAAGACATATGGGCACTTCTGGACACACTGGTGTAAGTTTGATTTCTGCCTCTGCCAAGAGCATGCTGTGTGACCTGGAGCAAGTCACTGTACCTCTCTGTTTCCCTCTGTACTTCTGGTCAGGGACTGTCATCCTAGATGAATAATACCAATTGGAATGAAGCCATGATTTATGTTAGGGTCTCTGAAGTAATACCAGTAATTGATGATTGTCAGTACAAGGGAATGGAGCTGAGGTAAATCTGCCTGGACAAGGGGCAGTTAATGTTACACACCCACAGATTATAGGATTAAATTCTTGATCCTTTTCCTCAACTTTCATTGGGAGTGGAACAAACAGAGCTGTTCTAGTTGAGCAGAGGTGCCTTGTGCTAGTCTGCGTGTTCAGGGCAAATGTAAGACAGAATAATTGAAGCACACTTTGAGCCATCACATGTTCATTGGGCTTTCCTACATGAGGTCCAAAAAATAAACTGTCTACTTTCAAATAGTAGCAGGGATGCAGGGGACACAGTGTCTAGCCATCCTATCTTATGACTGGGAAGCATGGTTAGGTGAGTTAGTTTGATGTATGTCTACACTGCAATAAAACTCCCCCTTCCCCCTGCCCCAAAAAAAATAGAAATAAGAGTTCATTTGAAAACAGGGTTTATTTTCAAAAGAGCCCTGTCTACTCTCTTTTTCTTTAAAAACAATCTCTTCTGAAAAGATTATGCAAATGAACTGAGGTTTAAATCAGTGCCTCATTTGCATTCCTCTTTCAAAAAAGCATTGCATGTGTAGACACAGCTAATGAGAATTCAGCCATTTTAGGCTTGCTCCTGTATTAGTTAGAAAGCAGAATTCAGATTGACCTCAGTCAGAGCCTGAGTAAGATAAGGAGGATTTTCCACAGTAGAGCTTGTTGTTGCCATTTATGATCGTGTTGCTGACAGTATTCGGCTTCAAATTCCATGTTAACCCTAGGTAGGATACCAAATTTCAAGTCAAGCAAATAAATGGTTTCCGTTATTCCCATGACACTAGATAGTAACATGAGACAACCTCCTAAATAAAGGCTAGAAAATAAGCTGACCCACCTCGGGAATAGCCCCTTGAGGTATTTTGCTGCAAACTCCCTTTTGAGGTACAATTCCTCTTCTGCTTCTTCCTTACTTTGCAGTGTGTGGGCGGGGTGGGGGAGGGTGTGTGCGCGAGGGCCATAGAGATTTACTGCTGGCCTGTACTAAACTAATATTTAGAAGCCAAAGAGGTTGGCAGAAATCACTGGAAACTCGAGGAAATAGTTGTGGTTTTATTTAAGATCTAGTTCATTGAACACCTCAGTTTACATCCAGCTGCCAAGGTTTGAGCAGCTCCCCCTATAGTAATACAAATTGTGTGATCAGCTAATTTATATGTTTACACAGGGCCAAAACATAATTTGCAAGACACTGTGTGGATTTAGTGCCCATGAGACCAGATTTCCCTTACAGAACTCCTGCAGCCTAAGTCAGCAGATGTGGAAAAAGCTGGGCCTTAATGTCACCCCTCAGACAATGAGGGACAAATTCTTGTGGTGAGCCACAGTTTGGTTAGACATAGAGATAATTAGAGGACTATGCATGGGGGTATTGTTGTTGGACACAGAAAAGCCTGTGAGAGTGGCAGGGGCTATTGGTTGGCAATGGTGCCCCAGCTCATGTGCCCCTCACATTAACTCCTTTTCCTCAAAACTGCTTCTGCTCCCCCATGAGCTTTCGTCACCTCTTTCTGCCAGTAGCTCCTAGTATCTCTTTCTCTCAAATTTGGTACTTGGAAACCTTGTTTTAAATTACGTTGCAACAATGCCATGGGCTCAGCGCCCATTGTTGTCTGATGCCTCTCTCACTATTTCCTTCTATCTTTCCCTGTCCAGAGCAGAGCGGTGCAGAGCTAGTCCATGGAAACTAAGCCAATCTACTATATCATCTATCTGTAGTACACAGAGGTACTGAGACCTCATCTGGGGTGATTGAAGTGTTTGCGCTATAGCCTCAGCTGAGAGCCAGCTGGCCTTTAGCTCACATAGTAGAGTGCAGGGGTTTAGACCCTATGCTTGCAGGTTCTATTCCTAGGGCCAGCAACCTGGGTCTGTCCAGTGTTAAATATCCATTCTCTGTGGGGTTTGCCTCTCCTGTTTGAACTGTCCATTATGCAGATGTTGAAATATGCTTTGGTGAATTCACTCTCTAACTCTCCTGGAAAGTGTTCATGCCAAATAAATAAATTAAAAAGGTTCGTTTCTTAGATGTCACTTCCTCAAACACGCTTCTGCGGCACCAGGCTGTTTCATAAGTCTGGAAAGAAATCCTTTATCTGCTGACTTGGGAATTTGGAGTTCTTTAAGGCCAGGTGTTGTACATGGAGATCTCTCTACCTGCACTTTCTATTGCTTTGTTATCTACCACCTTGAGGACATTATGTTAGGGTCTGTATGACTGTATAAAAAGAATGTCATGCTTTTATGAGGATAATACTTTTGACAAGTAACTGAACATAATAGCAGATTAAAGCATCTCTGAAGATTTTGGTTGAAATGTTGGTATTTTGCCTTAGGCTGTTTTGATAGCTTATACAGCAGGGTTAGTAGACAAGCAGAAACAACACAAACTTAATTAGTTGTTCCCTCTTCCTGAGAACCATAAAGAAGGAGAAATACTTAAGATAAACTTTTGAAACTGGAGCTGTTACTAGACTGATGAGGCATAGCAGGCAAATGTCAGGGAACACTGGGCATTTCTGCTAGCCCTAAATTAAGGACGCTGCATTTCACAGAGCTAGCATCAGGAATGAAGGAAACCTGTGAGCGTAAATAGAAAGCAAAACACTTGCTAGATACAGGTATGCATGTACTCTTATAGCTGAGCCATGGTCTCTGACACAGTGGTGGTATATTTGGGATAACTTCTGAGAAGGTTGTACAGAATTTATAAGAATGTGTTACAAATAAGAAAACTATAATTTTTAGTGCATCCCAAAGAAGTGGTGACACTCAAACATCTGTAGAAGCATAGTCACAGAGACGTAGCCACGCTGGTCTGTATCTTCACATAACGAAAAAGCAGTCCTGTAGCATTTTAAAAACTAAAAATTATTTTTTAGGTGATTGAGCTTTTGTGGGATAGACCTGGATCTGAAGAAGTGGGTCTATTCCCATGAAAGCTCATCACTTAGTACATTTTTGTTAGTCTTTAAAGTGCCACCAGACTACTAGGGCTCCCCCAACCCCTACTTATGCCATTTTCAAATCAAATGGGATGCATGGAACTTAATGGAAAAGAAGTGTGTTAACCCACTGCATCTGACTGAGGAAACCCATGTGATGCAGTCATTCACTCATTGAATGAATTTCTGCCTCTTATTTTTGTTTTTAATGCCTATTGGAGCTGTGAAACTGGAATCACCCAAGCACTCAGTCAGCTGAGCTCTGAGCTGTTCAGTAAGGCCCATATGTTTTCATTGCTTGCATGCAACACTGCCTGGAACTAGGCCTATTGAGTCTAATAAATAGAGTTCATGGGAATATGTAGGCTGCCTTGTATGCCGTAATCAAATTACTACTCAGATACTCTGCAGTATAAATTAAGGGCTGCTGAGAGAAAATCCTACAGGTAGGGAATGATCTAAAGAAACCTGGGAGGCACTGGACATGTAACTTATGATCTATGTAAAAGTCAGAGGACTGAGGGCCGTGGAGTTTCTATGTATGCCTTTGCAAACTTCTTAATTTTGCAAAGCAAGTGTGAAGTGAACAGAAAGTGCTGTAGTTCTATTCAGGAATGGCTAGAAAGCTTTCTGATCCAGCTACAGTTTTTACTACATGCCAGGGAAGCACTTGCAGTTATTTCTGTAGTAATGGCTTTTGTTTTTTGTCCTTCTGGTATGCAAATTATAACACCACACTGCTGACTGACTGGGCTACTTCATTTTTAGGGGCCTTACTTGTTTTCTAGATATGCCCATTGGCCTTTCCCATTATACAGTGTGTCATATGTATCTGAGAACATGCTGCTGGGAAAATTACAGTGAAGTTTTTATGCAGACAACATTTTGACCTCTGAATCAGTGTGTGCTGCTGCAAGGTGTGTGTGTGTGTGCACGTGCACGTGCACGTGCACGTAAATAGTATGCACAGTGTTGTGTGCCAAACTGTACATAACATGTCAGTAATGTTAAACGGTTCATCTGGATCCCATGTTTCAAAATCCACAGTTAGGTTCATGCAGCGTGGGTACAACAGCTGCCATTCCCTCTTTGTGTCTGTGGAGGGGATGTCTGGCAGCTCTCTGGTCTGCATGAAGGCTGAGATTATGCACATGAATTTCACCTACCTCCTCCTGCTCTCTCCTGCCTCCCATGGAGTTCCCTTCACCTTAGTCACCCAGACTTGTGCAGTGATAAGTGAATTCTATTTTCTAGAGTTTTGCAGCCATTTGTGTGCAGAAATGGTAAATAGAAATATTGACATGTAAATGTGTCCTGATCATTTTCCTCATGAACCCTGAATGGATGCTCTGGGGATGTAGCTGCTGATGGATAGGAGATCCCCCTGTACAAATGATCTTGTTAGTTTCTTTTCTTATTTCTTGACACCATGTAAAAACAAAAGATTCTTAAGGGCAAAAATGCAAATTATTCAAATTAGTTCTAAATTTGTGTTTGTTAATATGTATGACATACTGGTTAGGAGAGTAATTTCAAGTTGTTTTTCCCATGAAAATGTTTAAATAATTAATATTGCCACTGCTGCACTTTAATACATATTCATAACCATCAAGGCCTGTTGGGCTGATTTTTGTGTGTTGTTGGTATCCATTGACATTTTATCTTTGTTTCGCAGTAATATTACCATTGCGGTCTCCAATGAGTGAACTGCTGTTAGGCGAGAGAGAGAGATGGGGACATCCAAGGTCAAGTGATAAACGTTTTGAGGCTGGAAATATTTTTAACTGACATCTAAATGTAAATAAGATCTGAAACAATGAAGTATTTTTTTATCTTCAGGCTGGGTCACTGCCTTACTTTCTATGTTGGGATTACCATCAGGAAAGTAGAACAGAAAGTGGAGGAGAACAGCAGATTTGCCCTTCAAGTCCCATGTATCCCAGAGCAGGTGGCCTCTGAGTTGGGAAAATAAAAATGGGAAGGAGCTTTCATGTAAAAAGAGAAGTCTCTAAGCCCTTTTCCTTGAAAACATAAAGGACATAAATCCAATGCTGTGGCCGAAAGAAGCAAGATCCATTTCTGTTGTACTTGTCCTCTGGAGGAACCCCAAATATTTACAGATATGTATATGCAGGCCCACCAATGCAGGGAGGGAGGGTGAAGGGAGCTCCGTCTACCTCTCCTGCCACTTCGGCAGTGGTGGTGGCTGCAGCTCCAGGCTCCTTTGAAGTGCCATGGCAGTACTGCTCCATTGCCCTGCACGAGGGGAGGAGGGCCCAGTGTACTGATCCAAGCAGCACTAAAGGCTGGCAGCCCTGGGTCCTGCCTCTTCCACCCTTGACCCTGCTCCTTCTGGGGGGCACAGTGCTTTCCCACCTTGCCCTAGGACCCATGATGGTTAGCACCCTCTTTGGATCCATTAAGGAGCCATTATCCCCTTTTCACAGAGAAGTCAACTGAGACACAGAGGGCTTGTCTACACTACCACCTTCCTTTGAAGGACAGATGGTAATTAGGGTGTTGGGAGTTTACTAATGAAGTGCTGTGCTGCATACGCAGCACTTCATTAAGCAAATTCCCCCCTGCGGTAACTTCAGAATTTTAAATTTTGAAGTACCGGCTCGTGTCTAGCCACGGCTCACCCGCCAGTACTTCGAAGTAGTCCCTTTACTCCTCAAAATTTTGAGGAGTAAAGGGATTACTTCAAAGTACCAGCAGGTGAGCTGCGGCTAGATGCGAGCCGGTACTTGGAAGTTGCTGTAGGGGGGAATTTGCTGAATGAAGTGCTGCATATGCAGTGCAGCACTTCATTCGTAAATTCCCAATGCCCTAATTACCATCTTTCCTTCAAAGGAGGTGGGTAGCATAGACAGGCCCGGAGCATAAGCATCTTAGCAGAGTTAGAAATGGAGATAACTGAGACAACCTGTATAGAGCTGAGTAAATAACAAATTTTTCAGGTTTCTGGCAATTTTTTGAATGTTTTTTTAAATTGTTGGCTTGTGTTGGGCAAAAACCAAGTATTTTCAGTGAATAGAAAATTTTTATAAAATCATTTTAGGTTTGATAAACACTGTTTCTACAAAATCAAAATATTTGTGTTTTGATGTTGACCATTTCTTAACATTTTGTAGGGCTGTAGGTGACAACTAGTGGTGTTCCATGGCTTACCTTGTTGATCTTACCCAGAAGTCATCTATTTCAGGACATTTGTCTGGCTCTGCCAACCCATTTCTTCACTTTCCCAGTTCATCTGATGAAGTGTGTGGGTTGTTTGTTATAGGAAAGCTTATACCTTGAGAAATCTTAGTCTCTAAGGTGCTACAGGGCTCCTCACTTTTTTTCACAGATGCAGAGTAACAAGACTATCTGACCTGTGTCTACACTACAAAAATAACTCCATAGTACAACTCTGAAGTAAGCAACTTTGAAGTTGAGCATGTACACACACTCTACTTCGAAGTAGGGCACTACTCTGCTCCTGGGAATAGAGTAAGGACTTCGAAGTTGGGCTCCCTTACTTCGAAGTAAGGGAAAAAGTGTGTAGACTCTCTGCTGGGTACTTTGATGTTGTGCAAAGCTTTGAGGGTAACTTCAAAGTTAGTTCCTAGTGTAGACGCACCCTCTGCGACCCTTCTGAATAAAGTCGCTGTATGTAGGAGCGATGAAATGGAATAGAAAATATTCGCATTCTACTTTTATGCCAGTATAGCAAGTGTGATGACTGAGTCTTTCCTTTGGCACTGCTATAAGTATGAGCACATTAAGAAAATGAAGTATGATAACATAAGACTTAAATCTGGATGCTTTGCTAGGGAAAGTCTTCCAGTGGTGTTTTGTAGAGTCATTAAAACTAGAGAGAAATTTTCAAGCGTGAACAATCTGATAAAATAGTTTTAAAAGAGAAAAGAAAAGTGTAAAACTTCATTATACTGAACATTTTTAACCTTCATGCATTTTTATGTTCCTGTTACCAGTTGTGTTTAATGTTTCACGTACCTAAAGGATGTAAGCAAAAGGAAATCAATGAGAAAAATGCTATTAGCTTTACCCTCAGTAACACATCCTTTGCTTGTCATACCAGTAGTTATATTACCTTTCCGTCTTCAGACACTATAATTTCTGTTGATGCCTGTGAATTCTTGACATTTCATCATATTAAGTGATCTGTTTCTCTTGTTTATTTCCCCTGCATCACAAAAGATAATAGATACAAAGCCATCATGTGAAATCTGTTTCTCCCCACCTCACTTGGTTGTAGCAATATTTTACATATAAGAACTGTCACCAAGGTAATATGGCCTGCTTTGAAGTATGTGTATAAATGAAACCTCTAGAGACTTGGATTCCTAGCCATGGATGGCACAAGTGGAAAAATCATTTGCATCCTATTTACAAGTCAAGTTGTACTTTTAATACTCCTGTTTCTCTTAGTTTAACAAAGAGCTCTCTGCGTGTGGAACACTCAACTGTGGAATGAACTCCTGCACTTTGTCCCAGATGATGGGTGAGCCACTAAAGCCAGTCGTCTTAGCTGTCCAGGCATCTGAGGTGGGTGGGGTTTAAATAGGACAGTGGCTTTATGAGGCTGGTGTATTGGAGCAGAGGTTTTGCTGGAGTTTTCTCATGATTGCTCCCATGTTTGGTTTTATTGTAAGATCATCTAAAATAAACAATGACAAGTAACAGATTGGTACCTTTCTTTGTCCTTTTAAATTTCAAATATCCTGTAAGAGGACAGACGCAGTATGTAACTAAGTAAGCTTGTTATCCATTCACAGATGTAAGAATAAATTAATGGGGGTCTAAGTTGTTGGAGCTCTCTGTTAGCTAAACTTATGAAAACTGTAAGTAGGCATTGAGCACCATATTGACTCATATTTGTGTAGGTTTCAGAAAGTATGTTAAATACCCTATGCGTATGAAATGTCACTTCTATGTGTGTGCTTTGTTAGGTTTTTGGAGTAAATGACTGATGTGGAGATCTGAAACCCCTCCTTGTGAGAAAACACACCACCTTTTGGGACTGTTTTAAGCAGTAACTGTCCGGCCTAGCAACAATATTGCCTTCAGAGGCTGCTGCTACGCTCAGGTATCTTCCTTTGGTGGATTAAGCACTTGTAAATATCATCTTAAAACCAACTTCTTGAGACCAAAGTGTTTTGAATAGTGAATCCCTGTAGTGTCAGATCATCAGCAAGGTTTTTGCTTTGACCGTGTACTGTTATAGCACAACAAATTTAGGAAATTGCTCTGGTCATACTAACCCTTATTAGAAAATTTCACAGGTGAACGTACACCTAGAAAAATGCATAGATATTAGGAGGCCAAAGTACTAAGAAACCTGTCTGAAACATCCCAAATAATGTCACAATATTTTTTTTGAGAGAGCGAGTGAAGCGATATTTTTCATTGGGCCAGCTTTCAATGGTGAGAGAGAGAGAGAGAAGTTTCCCAAGCTTATACAGAGCTCACCTTGAGGTCTGGACAACTCAGACTATACATGCACTACCCTGTATGGCAGCGTAACTTTCATCATGCAGGGTTGTGTATGAATCCCTTTGCCACACTGAATCTAGTCTTACTGACCCAAGCCCCAGTGTGGAAACTGCTCAGTTTGTGGGAAAGCTATTCAAGCTGAAGTGATCTGTTAATGATCCACTAGCTGTAGGGAAGAAAGTAAGAAGGGGTAGAGGGATAAGAAGAATGTGATGGGGCCTTTTAGAGGATTACAAGTTGTTGCAAATACATTGTGGTTACACAGAGGCGGTATATGCAGGGAAAGGGGAGACATGCAAGTTCATGTCTGTCTACCTCCCAAATTTGCTTCTTGCTTGTACTCAGTAACCATGTTGAAAGCAGTTGCCTTCACTCTGCCCCCACCACCATCAGCAGGCACAGGTTGTCTGTCTTCACCCATGTCTTCCACAGCATATAGTGTACCTTATCCAGGGCACTAAATGTTTGTTATAACTTTGTGGGTGAAATCAGACAATCACTATTCTCTCAAATGAACTCTCATGGCATCATGACAAAAGATTTCCCCCCCCTTGGTGGTCAGTCCATAATGGGTAGGAGATATCCTCATGTCACCCTTTTGAGAGTCTTGTTGATGGCTGATCATCCTGTTTGTGGAGCCTCAGGTCTTACCCCAGAAGGGGCAGGTCCTGGTAGCTGTTGGAGGGTTCAGAGAAGTGTTTGCTTCTCTTTCTCTGTTTCTCCTTGTTTGTGCTGCAGTGGGACTTCTCAAATTGTACCACCACCCCCCTCATGGTTTACTGCTTTCCACTGGGAGTGGTCCTAGGCAAGGTTCTCACACTGATGCCATGCATGTGTGCTTCAGCATGTTCTTAAATAATTTCCTCTGCCCTCCCCTCCAGTGCTCCTCGGTTCTTCCTCCAACTCAGAAAACAGACTCTGTTTGGGGAGGTGCTGATCAGATATCCAGACCATGTGACCAGTCCAACAAAATGGTGATGAAAATGTTGATGAATGATGATGGATTCAGTGCTGCTCATTTTTTGGCTTTCAGGATGCTCGTATTTGTATATCTATCCTCCCAAGAGATATTTAGGATTCTCCTGGGGCAGCATTGATATTGTTCAAGTGCCTTCAGATGACACTTGTATGTAAGACAAAAATTACATCTTGTTGGTGGGTGAACACTTTTCATAGCATGATCTCTCTCTCTCTCTCATAGATAGATAGATAGATAGATATATAATATAATATGATCTTCCAGTCCCCTCATCCTCAAAGGAAACCTGCACAATACTTTCATAAAGAGGAGCCTGGGAGCTTTGAGTCAAAAGTTTGATAGACATTAAACATGATGGGCTGGATTTTTGGCTTATAACAATCAGTAACCCACTAACAACTTCCTGGCTGCTTTTCCTTCCCCCATTTCTTTACTGGCTTAATTGGATGGGTGTTTAATGGGTCACTTCACCTTGAATGGTACCTTCAAATGTGCTTAGATATGCAAAACCATTATGTTCAAATCTTGTATTTAGCAGTGACACTTTGAGTTTGTTTCCCAAACCTGAAGACAGCTCTATATACACTCAAAAGCTTCCCCCTCTCTCTCATGCACACGCCAACAGAAGATGGCTCATATTAAGAGATTATCTCATCCACTTTGTCTTGCTAATATCTGGGACCAGCACAACTATACCATTACGGCATACATGATATTGCACTAGTGGCAATGTTGCAAGAAAACTTCTACTCATATTTTCTGGCCAATTCTGTTAGACCCACGAGGGTTGCATAAATAGAAAATTAAAATAAAATTTTAAATTAAATAAAATTATTTACTATAATTCCATCTAACCGTTCATTTATCTGCTGGAATCAACTTATGGTTAAGAAAACCTTAATGTGCATTCCTGTTCCTTTTGCATGAGATTTTTTTGAATTCTGATTATTTTTTGTTTGTTTGCTGGAGTGTTTTGGTGTGTATCCATGTTTTCTTTTAGCACAGGAAGACATAATGCCTAAAATAGATTGGGCACAGATTTCCTGTATAGATTTATTGAGTTCTTGTTCTTAGAAAGGACCTACAATCAGAAAGAAGGAACTTAACTAAACCCTGTTCTTGTTGCTTTTTGTAGTATAGTTAAGCTCCAGAAGGCTTTCAAGTGAGAGGGAGAAGACAGCACTTCTACGTGTCTTTTAGATAAAATCGGTAAACTGACTCTCTCAGGTATCAGTGAATCCAGGGCTGATTATAGGCAGTACAATATACAACATGTTTTGAATAAACCATGGAACATTCTAAAACAATAAAATGCTACATGGGAGCTTTGTTTATTTAAAAACATAAATACAGGGAGCAGTATATCTCAAAGGTAACTTTAAAAATATATTTATATAGCTTTAGCTTCTATGCAAACACTTGGAAGGTGGTAAGCTGACAGGGAACAGTCAGCATGGATTTGCAAAGAACAAATCATGCCAAACGAATCTGATAGATTTCTTTGATAGGATAATGAGCCTTCTGGATAAAGGAGAAGCGGTGGTTGTGGTATACCTAGATTTTAGTAAGGCATTTGATACAGTCTCGCATGATATTCTTACCAATAAACTAGGCAAATGCAACTTTGATGGGGGCTACTATAAGGTAGGTGCAAAACTGGCTGAATAACTGTACTCAGAGTAGTTATTAATGGTTCTCAAGCCTGTGGGAAAGGTATATAACAAGTAGGGTTCCTCAGGGATCTGTATTGGGACCGGTTCTGTTCAGTGTCTTCATCAATTATTTAGATATTGGCCAAGACAGTATGTTTGTTAAGTTTGCAGGTGATACTAAGCTAGGAGGGGTTGCAACTACTTTGGATGGTAAGGTCAAAATTCAAAATGATCTGGACAAATTGGAGAAATGGCCTGAAGAAAACAGGATGAAGATTAATAAAGACAAATGCAAAGTGCTCCACTTAGGAAGGAACAATCAGTTTCGCACATTCAGAATGGGAAGCAACTGTCTAGGAAGGAGTATGGCAGAAAGGAATCTAGGGGTTATAGTGGACCACAGGTTAAAAATGAGGCAACAGTTTGATGCTGTTGCAAAGAAAGCAAACGTGATTCTGGGATGCATTAACAGGTGTGTTGTGAACAAGACACAAGAAGTCATTCTTCCACTCTACTCTGTGCTGGTTAGGCCTCAGCTGGGGTATTGTGTCCAGTTCTGGGTGCTGCATTTCAAGAAAGATGTGGAGAAATTGGAAAGGTTCCAGAAAAGAGCAACAAGAGTGATCACAGGTCATGTAGTCTAGACCTTTGAAGAAAGGCTGAAAGAACTGGGCTTGTTTAGCTTGGGAAAAAGAAGATTAAGGTGGGACATGATAGCGGTTTTCAAGTATCTAAAAGGGTGTCATAAGGAGGAGGGAGAAAACTTGTTCTTCTTGGCCTCTGAGGATAGAACAAGAAGCAATGGGCTTAAACTGCAGCAAGGGAGGTTTAGGTTGGACATTAGGAAAAAGTTCCTAAACTGTCAGGGTGGTCAAACTGGAATAAATTGCCTAGGAAGGTTGTGGAATCTCCATCCCTGGAGATATTTAAGAACAAGTTAGATAAATGTCTATCAGGGATGGTCTAGACAGTACTTGGTCCTGCCATGAGGACAGGGGGCTGGACTCGGTGACCTCTTAAGGTCCCTTCCAGTCCTAGTGTTCTATGATTTTTGTTAGAGCTATCATGAAATGGACTGGACGAGTGTATGTGTGCTAAAACTATTCCCAGGAAGTTAATAGAAAGTTAATTTAAAAAAAAAAGTGTTTTGTCCTTGTAATATTGAATGTAGGTGGCAAAGGATCACAACAGAGGGATCTGCATTGGGTCCATGGTTTGAGAAGAATCTCAAAATTTGTCAGACTCAATGTATAGGAATTGAAGTGCCTGAATTCTTTTATCAAATCCTTTATGCACCTGTTTTCTTTATTTTTGGTAGAGAGTGTAATACGACAGATCTGGAAAGGTAGGTTGAGCAAAGGGCCCAGCGTTGACATAAGTTTACTCTCAATAAGTCCATCAGAGTTTCTCCATTTTCTTCAATAGAGACACTTAGAGAATGAATGCTTCTGAACCTCCCAACCCAAGTCAATAGTTCCATCAGCACTTCAGCTGGATTGCAGTGTATAACAGGATACACGGTCCATTTTAAGGAACAGAATAATTGGGATAAGGCGAGTGTCCAGGCTGTTCTGTTCCAAAGAGTCTCAACCAAGCAAAGACCTTGGAAGGATGACAGCTGGGGTAGATATGGAAGGAGAGGAAACAGAGAATGAGTCTCGAAGAGAAGAGATGACTGTTTTGGCCTAGTCTACACTAGGAGTTTAACAAACAGATGATTAGATGCAATGCTTGTATCAGGTTTTGTGCATAGATGGAGTCGACTTATCTAAAATTTATTTTTGCCACCATCCACGCAGCAGGAGGCTGATAGGAGAAACTCTTCTGTCAACTTCCCTTACTCCTTGTGCCAGGGGTACTGGGGTTGATGGCAGAGCCACAGCAGTTCTATTTCACATGTCCATACTAGGTGCGTTAAACTGAACCCAGGAAGATCAACTGCCAGCCCATCAATCTTCCCAGAAGTGTAGATGTACCCTTTCTTTAAGGGTGTGGAACCAGGAGTTTTGTAGTGCAGGGAGGGGCAAGAATCCCCTCTCTTAGTTAATCAAGACAGAAAATACGAGGGGAGGAGAAAACTCCCTGTTTTCGTTGTGAAGGGGGACAAAAGAGACGTTTGATAGTGGCCTTTTAAGCCTAAGAGAGAACAAGGTGACTCAGAGTCCTCTCCTGAGACTTTAGAGGAGGAACTGAAACCAGTACTAAGAGGAAGAACTTCTGCTATGAAAGTTTTGCATTAGAAGTAATTTAATTTGGATAAATCTTGTGGCCAGCCCCGGTGCAGCTGGGCCAGGGAAATTTCCTGGACAGCAAGGGAGAGAGCAGCTTAGGGGAGTAAGCAGGAACACAACATGCACTAGGCAGTATGCTCACTTTTTTAGAGCAACATAGTCTCTGCCCTGAAGCTATATAGTCCTGCTGGCCAGCAGGAGCACTAGCAAAACATTGCAGCCTGTCTTTGAAAATCACCATGATGACTGTAGCCTACCATTTTCTGATCAGAAAAGGGAAGTGTGGGGGTTGAGGTTTCTTGCAAGACAGTGGAGGTCTTTGGCAAACATCAGTTTCAGTGCTGCTCTTCCTTGCCAGCTGCCTTGGGACAGTCAGCACTTTAAAATGTGTGAATGCAGTTATTGACACTAAGACTCCTGGGGATCTTCTGGTCATTCAACACACACAGAACATGTGGTTACGTGGCTTTGTTTTAAAGGTATGGGTCTGGTTTGAAAATTGGCTAAGTGATACTGCAGTGTAATAATATTAAATTATTTTGTTAGTCTTTAAAGTGCTACTTAACTGCTTTTTTGTTTTGATACTATATAGACTAACACGGCTCCTTCCGTTACTATGCAGTGTTAACGTATTCCCCTACTTAGTCAATTTATCTTCTGACAAACTTTATTGCTTTATTTTTTCTTTTAACCAAATAATTTACTTTAAATTATGTGCATGTGAGAATTGTCATGTACTGCTATGGCAGTGGCTTTGTCTTTCCATGCTACTGTATCTCTTTCAAGAGTCTCATTTAAGCAATGGGAAGCAATCAGTTTCTTGTTGTCAGCGGGCGTTTGAAATTGCCTGGTCCACCCTAAGAGGTTCCCTGGGGGTGCTGGTTATTAGGGCAGCTGGACTCACTCTGCCCCCGTCCTGGCTGGGCAGTGGGCAGCTGTTCCCACGACAACTGGCCCCGGCTGGGACACCAGCCCTGCGACAGGCAGCCCTGGCCAGGATATTGGCCTATGCCTGGCGGCCCCAGCTGGGTATGTCAGTTTTCTGAATGCTGGATAACTGGGCTTTTACTGTACTTGCTTACAAAATTGGACATGGAAATACAAAAGTGTCACAGCACTACTGCTGAAAAATTGTTTACTTTCTCATTTTTACCAATGATTATAGAATAAATAAATATTGTGTTTACATTTCAGTGTATAGTGTACAGAGCAGAATAAAAAGTCATTCTCAATGAAATTTTACTTGGCAGTGATTTTGCTAGAGCTTTTATGTAGCCTGTTGTAAAACAAGGCAAATATCAAGGAGCTGATGTACCCCTGGAAGACCTCTGTATACCCAGGGCTGCATATCCTGGTTAAGAACCACTGAGCTAATGCAGTGACAGCAGAATCCGAAAGCAGCTGGTAAAGGAAAGGAAGAGGGAGAATGATGACATGAGACTTGGTGAGAGACATTGGTTTTAAAAGAATGTGCAGTAAAGCAGCAAATTTGAAAACTACTGAATTACGATGCGTATAATCCTCACCATGCACTCTTAAATATATCTGTAACCCTCGCTCCGAGGTGTAGATTTATGTTATGGACTACATCCAACTCATAAATAAGTTAATTTAAAACTCATTCAGTTCTGTATAACAAAACCAAACCCAGCAGGATGATATATTGTTGCACTGTTACCTTTCTGTGATTGTGTACCTGATCTGAGCCCAGCAAATCCAAGAAATGAGTCATGCATTTTTATGCAGATACACACTCAATAAGTTATAGTGTGCAATAAACAAGATAGTTCAGAGACTTGAGGAAAATGGATATTGTATTTTAGAGATGAACTGAACAACTCGAAAGTAATTCGGGTGTAGTGACAAAAGGTAGTCACTTCACTGCAGAATAGCAACAGAAACTCTGTCTGCGTGTATAATTTCAGAGAAATACGGAGCTCCCTAAGTGTAATGCATTGGCCTGGGGTGGCCAATCCATGGCTCTCAAGCTACTTTTTGAGCCATTAAATTCAGCTTTCCTTCAAAGCTGTGTGCTGGGAGAGCTGTCCGCCGCTCTGCATGTGCACCCCAGCACTTGGTGGGGGAAGCATGTGGCAGCTGTGGCTCCAGGGAGTTGCTGGCCTTGAATTAGAGTGGGGAGTGTTGGGGGCTGAGGGTGCCTGGCTCTAGGGGAGTGGGGGGAGCATTGAGCAGTGTATTTTATGCTTAGTTTTAGATATCTGTCAGTGTGTAGCTTATATTTATTTATATATAGCTATATGATACATGGCTCTTGGTACTTTTATCCACCGCTCTTTTGGCTCTTCATCTCTACCTGGTTGGTCACCCTGCACTGGACTGTAGAAGTGGGTGGGTGGGTGGCTGTCAATTTCCATGCACTGTGCTGGCTGTTTCCTCTTCCCTATCTCCAATGCTGCTGGCACATATATAATTCCCCTCTCTTGCATAGTTTGTAACAGAGATGGGGATTATGTCTCGGCGAGAACTGCAGCAGCGCACCCCTTGGGCCAGATCCATAGCTGATGCGTATTGACACAGCTCTATTAGCTTCAGTGATGCTATGCCAGCTTGCTGTAGCTGAGGAGCCAATACTCCCTTTTGTATTTCATGTTCATCAGGCTGCCTTTAGAGGTCACTAATTGATTCTGGGTTTATCTATCAGAGGTGAAAGAGCCTGTGTGCCCCAGTGCACTGCTCTGGTAAGAAGGGGCTGGGATGTTCAGCTGTGGAAGGAAGTGAGGTGGGTTCCCAGCTGGGCTTCTGGGGCTCTCCTGTAGGCAGCCAGTCAAGTGAAAGGAGTTTCTGGGGTGGGGGGGTGTGCTCCCACCAGTCCAGGACTGCCCAAGCGCCCCCACCCCCCAACCTCCACAATATTTTACTAGAAGGTTGCTTGTTGCTTGCTGTTCCTCTTCCCGTCACTGTTGGAGAGTGTGAAGAAAGTATACAGCATGGATCACTCACTCCTCTGTTCTCTTCCTTCCAGCATCCTGTTACAAATCCTCTCTCTAAATGGCACCCTTGTCATCCCATCCCCTGACTCCTGCACCCCCCAAAATGCTCTACCTTGAGTTCCTCCTCACTTATCCCTGACTCTTCAGCCTACCTGATGCTTTCAACCCTCTGCCCTGAGCTCTTCCTTACAGCCCCTCAGCATTGACTCTTGCACCAATGCATACACTCTGCCCCCCTGCCATGGGCCCCTCTATCACAGAGCCCCCCATGCTTTATGAAAATTGGCTTATGAATACAACTCTGCATAACTCAGACACTTGAAAACAAAATACTTCATGTAACAACTTTTTAATGTTAAAATCTGCTGAATGTGTATATCCTATTTTTGTGCATATCATTTTACTATGTGAAGTTAAAAATATGAAGTGTGGATCTGTTTATAATTCTCTGTGCTAATGAGGGCATTACTGATGCCCCAGTACCTGAATGGCTTGGTGATCAAGTCAATGACCCATGAATAGCCTTGTTTTGTCCTACAAGCCCAAACTTTATTTGGTCCTAGAAAGATGTGCAATGTGCCACCTGGTATTTGCCTCCACTTCGAACCACGGTTTTTTTCCATCAGGATGGTGGGGGGCTGAACAAAAGGTTCCCACTCTGGGGAAAATCCTGAGCAATAGGAAGCAGTGTGTCATGTCGTCAGTTGGCCTTTGAAACTGCCTAGTCCGCCCAAAGAGCTCTGAAGAAGTAGGCCCAGGCCACAGTAAAGATCAACTCTGACTTGAGGTTTATCTGAGATTAGAACAGCTGCTTAGAGTAAGAATTTGCATGTAACACGTATTTTACTGGATTAGAACTAGGTGACAATTTTGTTTATTGTAACTTAACTTTGACCTGACTGTTTTCACTTGCAACACTTTAATTAACCAGAAAAAAGTATAATTTAACACTTGTTTATCATTAACCCTGTGTAAAAAGCTGTTACGGGGTGGGGGTGGAACAACCACAGTGCATATCTCTTTCTTTGGTAAAGGGGGCTGATCTTATGAATTTTCTCCATGTAAAATTTTTACACAGAATAAGATGGTTTAATGGGGGTTTGGCTTCCATATGGGGGGTTGGTTTGCTGGGTGCTGAGCCCTTATAGGTGAGCACTCCTGGACCAGAACTTTTTCAGCTTCTGTGATGCTCTGCAGTGGGGAGGTAATATAACTCTGCCATTTGGCTGAGGGAGACCAGAGGATCTGGCCCAGCAGGATGGGCTGGTGGGGAGCCCCAGAGAGCAGGAAGGCAGGTGTCGCTGGTGTGATCAGCACACAAGGAAACAACAAAGGGGGATTTCTGTGATTGAACCTGTCATGCTTTCCTCATGCATGCCCCCAGTCCTGACTCCTGCATTACCCAAGCACTCTGCCCTGAGGGCCCCCGCCCCTACTTCTAAGCCTATGCCTTGATTCTTGCACACTCTCCACATCCCTAGCTTTGATTCCCTCCCCTTCCACTCCACACATTTCCTGAGCCCCTGAACTCCACACCACACTTAAATTTCTTGCACTTTAATATTATATCACAAAACCCCACCCCCGACTCCCTGCCCTGAGCCTCCCCTCTGGAGTGGGGGCAGTAGAGGGAGGTTGCAATATGACAATACCTACAATATTTATGTTCAGAGACAATCCAGGATAGCAATCACTGATCAGGATTTTGCTAACAATTGAGCTACTGTAGAGTTTTGTAACATTTTGATCTGTTTCAAAAACAAAATTTCTGTACATGAGATTTCTTCACTGATAGTTCACAGTTTACATGGTGTGGAGACCAAAAATAAGCTGCGTGACCTAGAGACATCATTCAATCAAGTTCTCTTACTGTCGCAAAACAAGAGAAAATCTGAAGTGATTTGTCATTAGAACCTCCATGTTCTAGTACTGCCATGTCCTGTAGTTGCTGGGATTTTTTCCTCTAGTGAAGTACACTTGAACCTCTTTAATCTAGCAACCTTGAGAAAGAGGCAATGCCAGATTATGGCGTTTTCAGGGCCATGAGTTTCCCCACTGAGTGGGTGTGGGGTCTGGGAGGGAGGGTGGGTAAGGGGAATGGGGGTACAGGGCATGGCCGGAGGGGGAAAGAGGTGTGGCATTTACTTGGTACATTGGTCCTGGGGGACACATGTGGCTCTACCCCCTGCCCCACCCCACAACTCTCCAGCTTCCAGGCACCATCACAGAGGTGGTCAGAACCCTATGGCCACATCTACACAGAGCTGTACTCCTATGCCATTGAGCAGTCAAGCCATTGCAAATAGCTGCTCATTAGCATAGTCACATGGCTAATTAGCATAGCTGTGTGAGAGTTCACTTTGGACAGAGGGGGCTGCTGGCAGTGAAGAGGCCGTGTGGGTGGACGTGGCTTTGATATCTAAACACCTCTGTCCCAAGTCCCTTATCCCTGAAAAAATTCAGGGAGTTTTAGCTGGCAGAGGCACATCCACATGGCCTCTTTACTGCCAGCAGCCTCCTCTGTCTAGGGTGAAATCTTGCATAGATATATTAATTAGTCATGCAGTTATGCTAATGGGCAGCCATTTGCAATTGCAAGACACTGCATTAGCATGGTGCTGCCAGGAGTACAGCTCCATGTAAACATGGCCTATGGGAGCAGTAGGAGAAAAGCCTCCCAAGAAGCACTTCACTGCATAACTGTTCTCCCATCTGGGTTACAGGGGGAGCAGCAGCATGCAGCGATGTTTCCTCCTCCTGCCAGGGTCTGAACCATGGAGGTCCTTGGATCAGGGACACCCGGATTAAGGAGGTTCAAGTGTAAAATGTTAATGTCTCATGCTCTTGGAAATATTTTCTGTTTATATTTCCCATTCAAGGTTGTCAATCAAAATGGTGTTGGTTTTGGCTATGACCTTACATCCAATAATTAACAAGATTTTCAACTGACAGGAGAGGTTTGTTAGTCATGGATTGGACTTCACATCCACACATTGCAAAGTTGTCTACTGACGGGTCATGATGAGAGAATTCTTCCATTGCAACACAGACAAGATTTAAGGGTTTTAGCTTGACCTGTAAATGATTGCCTCAGAACTGATTCTCCTTTTGGGAGCTGGTCCCCCTCTGCCTTGCCCAGGGACCAGCTGAGGCTGTTCGTTGCACAGTCTGGTTATAGTCATAGGTGATTTGTGGTAGCACTCGTTAGGTGCCTCCCACCAAAGTTGTAACTGGTAAATGGGCTGTCTCCATGTGCTCCCTACTCCCCTTCCATCTGAAGGCATCCATCACCCCGGTTACAGTTCTTAATACATAGGCTTAAATTCCTTCTCAGCTGGGATTGGTCTCATCTCTTCAAAGTCTGTATTTGCAATGTTTTTTTGTTTCCTTCTGAGTAGGAAGAGGAGGATGGTCTCATGATGTCCTTGTCCCTTATTTTTAGGGTGACCATCTGTCCCTTATTTGGGACACCTACTAATTTTTTAAGAGGGACTTTCCTCCAGGTTCGCGAGGAATGCTGGGGGCTGTCACCTTCTTCCCGGCTCCCCTGGGACTTATTTTGTACTCTGTTCACATGCCAGGAAAGATACTGGCCCAGACTTGTCCTAGTGGACCTTGCTGTGTCCTCATTATGTGGTAATGCACAACTGTCTCTTACAGGCCATGTCTACGCTAGCCCAAATCTTTGAAATGGCCTTTTTGAAGATTACTAATGACGCACTGAAATACATATTGAGCACCTCGTTAGCATGCTGCCAGCCATGGCACTTTGAAATTGCCGTGGCTTGTCCAGATGGGGCTCCTTTTTGAAAGGATCCCATCAACTCCGAAATCCCCTTATTCCTGTCAGCAGGATTTAGAAGTTCCCAGGGTCCTCTTGAAAAGGAGCCCCATCTGGAGAAGCTGCACAGCCGTGAGCCGGGGCAATTTCAAAGTGCCATGGCCAGCAGCATGCTAATGAGGCGCTGAATATGTATTTCAGCTCCTCATTAGTAATCTTAAAAATGGCCATTTGCATGGCCATTTCAAAGATTTGGGCTAGTGTAGATGTAGCCACAGAATTGTAAATCTCGTGTCTTCAGTTCCCTTGTGGTCAGTGGCTTGTGATGGTTGCTTAATGCCTCTTTGGGTATGAGTCACCACCTTCGTCAACAAAGAGCTAGTAGTGGGCATCTCTCACTTGCAACATGTTTTCAATAATACCCACATCTCACAGTCTTATACACTTAATGATACATTTTCATAGAACAAAGAATTTCAGTATGTCATAGGTCATGCTTTGAATGAAATGCAACAACCACACAAAAATGATGACTATGGGGGCTACAGGGTACAACTTTGAGGGCCAGGGCTTCATGACCACCAATATTTAAGTCAAAAAGTTTTTAGAAGGAGTTAGGGGAACATGTTTTGTCTTGCTTCCAAAACCCCTGAAGTGAATAATAACGATCCTATTGACTTTGAAGGATTAAGGATTGAGTCCTTTATAAAGAGCTAAGAGATACCTGCCGCAGCTCTTGATTCGTGCATATCTAGTTAAGGTATACTAGAACAAAAGGAATGCACAGGAAGACTAAGGAACATCCTAGAAATGTGAAGACAGAAGAGAGGTTTTTGAGTGAGTAACCAAGAGTGACAAAAGATTTTTTTGAACCATGTTCTTTGAGGGGTTTAATGGGGCTTAATCTAAGGGATTTTGTAGGAGATGATTTTGGCAGTGGTTTTCCTTTCCTAGTCAGTGTAAAATATCTACTTTAAAGGGAGACAGTCAGATTTTCCCACTGAGTGCTCAAAATCTGGATCAGTTGGGTAGACGGGTTGAGCCGCATGTGTTTCTCAGTCAGAGAGAAGGCTTAGCTTTTTTATTAAAATGGAAATATGCCTGCAACAAGTTGGATGAGCAGAAATAACATTTCTTTCCCTTCCTCCACTCTTTTTAATTTCATAACATTTTATCATGTCAGTCTTTCCCCCCTGCCCGCCACATCTTGCAGCATTGGCTTAAACTTTAGCATCACAGGGACTTTTAGCTGACGTCTGCGGGACTTGGACTCATGCAATTTGCACGGGTTAGAGCAACTGCTGCCATGTACATCAGATCGTATTATATTCATCATATCCAGCATACGGTGCAGATGACTACCAAACATTGATACCTACTGGGGTGTACGTGATGGAAAAACAGGGTGAAGGAGTAGCTATGGTGCAAACACTCCGTGGTGCTAGCATAATTTTGTAAACCTGATTTGACCACACCAGGGAGGTTCATCCTCAGGGTGTTCCTACAGGTGAACAGAGCTAACACAAGTCATGTGCCACTTGCCCTTCACAAAGAGGTGTTGTCCCAGTTAAATGGCTAAGATAAGCAAAGAGGGAATAGCCATATACAGAACAGTCATAAGATAAGAGGCATACCTGAGCTTTAAGTTGCCCTTGCACAGATCCCCAGCACTAATGCTTTCTGTGTTTTGGTCCAATCTAAAGAGCTACAGAGATCCTTTGTATTTAAAGACTGAGTACAGTAGAAGCCCGGTTATCCAGCACCTGGATAAATAGTAGCTTGAGTTAACTGGCATGCTGACAGACCAGCTGACTAACCAGGGCAGGCTGGCAAGGCTGGGTGACTGGCTGGGGCTGGCTGCCAAAGTAGCTGCAGGCCAAGGTGACGTATTGGGGGAGCATAGTGGGGCCAGCTTCCTGCTCTCCAGCTGTGGGTGCAGAGTGGGGCTTGCTGTCAACCCCAGCTCAAATAACAGGCCCATTTTATTGTGTCGTTCCCCAGGGATGCCAGACAATAGAGCTTGTACTGTGTTTTATAATACTCGATTTGGTCTTCTAACAGCAAAAGTAATGAGTATATACAAGAGGTTGTTTACATTCTTCATCCTCCTGCTAGTACAGGATTGTTCCCATATATACAGCATATTTTTCAGTTCCCTGTCCAGTGTTGTTTTTAATGCCTCAGATGGTAGGGTTTCCATCACTTGTGTTTGAAAGTATTCCTGTTACGGCAAAGAGGGATAGAGGGAGATATATTTATGGCTCGAGCTCTGATGGACAATGATGTTGGGGAAGTGAAGAAAATCATGAATCTTCCTTCTGATTAGGATTTTCTGGATGAATGGCAAATGAACCCATTTAATTAAATAAATCACAGGGAGACCATTACTATCTGATCCATTTGTAATAGCATTACTAAAGGGGCTTCAGTAAATAATATGCAGCTGTATCACTTGGAAGATTGTGAGCCAATCAATCATCTGTCAACAATGGCAAGACACATTGAGGCACTCTGGAATTAGAAAAGTATCACACAGAACAGTGTAGCAGGGGAGAACTGGTGACAAATGACATGAAGCAGGACTGGCATAATTTATCCACTCTCCTGTCCTCTACTGATGCTCATTTCTGAACAACACGTGCAAGATAATCCCCCTTCTAAAAATGATGTCGCAGTGAGCATTGCACAGCTGGAGCCTGTGGAGCTCTTTACAGGATCAGAGTCTGAGCATTTGACTTCTTGAATTGTATTAATTTAGGATCAAATTTCAAAGTCCATACTCCAGCCAAATTTGTACTGATAGCAGTGATCATCTTGTCTGAGTAAGGGCTGAGGAAACACGTGAGGATACAGTCTTCCGGATTTCTGTTTTTGAAGGAAGAGCTGACCTAAATCACACTCAGCGGTCTAATGTCTGGCTTTTTAAAATATGAATGTGTGACTCAACACTTTCTGCCCTGTCTTCACAGGGCCTCTTAGATGCATGCGCATTGTGCGAGTAATGACCAATATGCTTAACTGAAGGGATGTTTACATGATTCAGGAGATGTTCTTGGCCACCTAAGTGCCTCGTTATATTTTCATTTCAGGAACACATTCTTGGGGAATATTAACTGTTTGATGCAAAGAGAAAAACAGAATTTTGAAAAGATCTGCTCATTGCTAGTAGAGCTGGAACAGTTTTCAGGGGTGTGTGCTGAGCTGTATTTCCCCACCCCCCGCTTCCTTATCCTATCTGCACCCCTCATTGCCCCAGGCTGCGGCCACAGCTGGGGAGCCCAATGCATGAGGCTGGTGGTCAGAGCCCTGGGGCCTCCAGTGGAGGCACTGGGATTCTGAGTTGACAGTAGAGCCTGTGAGGCAAGTGGCAGGGCTCCCAGTGGCAGCAGAGTTGGTGCAGGGACTCTGGGCAGCAGTGAGGACCCCAGATGCAGGATTGGTGCAGGGTTAAAAAGCCGGGGGCTGCTGTAGCAACCCAGCACCACTACTTCCGATGCCTTTGCATATTGCTTAAAAATCTTGTTTCCAATCCGACCGCAGCCTGTTTTGTGTGCTGGTGGAGAGGGTTTTAATAGCTATTACTCCCTCGTATCCACCACATCTACTGTCACTCTGTGTGGGGTTGGGTTACCATACATCCAATTTTTCCCAGACTTGTCCTCCTTTTTGGTCATTAAATCTTTGTCAAGAGTGTCCTCTCTTTTTGAAAGTTGAGTTTTGGTAACCCAAGTGAGGGACAGAAAGCATGTTCCGTAGACGGAGAAGGAAGGAGCAGGCAGGGCCATCCTGAGTGGGTGCGGGGCAGAGACAACTGCCCCCTTTGCAAGGCCTGGGGTAATGCCCGCACTGTAGGCCCTACTCCTCCATGCCCCACTCCACGTCTTCCCCACACCCAACCCTGCTCCCCCCCCGCAGCAACGTGGCCTAGGTGCAGGAGCCTGGTGCAACAGCAGCAGAGTTAGCCTCCTGCCTCTACTTACCATGTGGGCAGTGAAAGCTGGAGTGGCCTGGCAGCCTACTCCGCCCAGGTGCATTGCCCTCCAGGCCCACTGTGCTTGGCTGCTATGGGGTGGCAGTAAGCGGAGCACTACGAGGCAGGGGCTCATTTTCCTGCTGTTGCAGTGGGGTGGAGCTGGCTGTCAGACCACTTCAGCTTGCGCTGCCCATGTGGTGAGTGTGTGGGGAGGCAAACCCTGCTGCTGTCACATTGGGCCATGTAATCCCTCTGATCCCTTCTATTCATGGGACAGTGGAGGCAACCACTGCGGGGGGGGGGGGGAGGGTCCTCAGAGTGTGAGGCCTGGGCAGCTGCCCCAATTCATGTTATGGTGGGATGGCCCCGTTCTTTCCACAGTTACACTAGTGCATAAGGGAATGTGCTATAGACTGTCTGAGATTTGCAGTCTCCCCCTATTCTGGGCTCATAACAGAATCGGGGTGGACTGAGACCACATGAGGAAATGCCTGGCATGAGGCACAATGTGCTCACAACAGACAATATAATCAAGCCTCCTCCTAAATATCTCCACTTCAGAATTCTCATTCTAGCAGATGATTCCTTCAGCCTCATGAATGCCCTATTTTGGCCATTGGTACTACTGTCAGTGAAGCTAAGTCCACTTTTCCATTACACACTCTTTTCTTCATTGACTTGTAATAAACCTTGGCTGTTAAAATTTGCTAAGGGCTGTAGCTTCACATACTGCACCCAATCCCCAAAGCAAATGATTTCTATCAAACCTAATGAAACAAATCTGTTTGGAAAATACTGCTGCAGCTGAAAAATAGCCAGTTTGAAGTTAGTGGACTGAGACAGTTTTGCAGTCTTTGAGCTGGTGACCTATTTCATTGGTCCTTTTTTCCATCAGCCCTGGAAGGGAAGTGAATGCTACACCCATGTCCATTACAGGGCTTTGTCTCAGGGTACAGCGTAGAATTTGAAACAAAACACAAAAATAATACAAAATAAAGCTCAACTAAGCCAGGCTGGCTATGGCTCTTGGCAGCCTTTCCTTTGCCTCCCCAGCCTGGGAGAAGGGGACATACCTCTCTCCTTTTATCCTTATATATTTCACCCAGCCATATGATAAACTGGAAGAATCTTTTCCAGGCAGCTGCACCTCCTTTATCACAGAGCCTCATTGCTATGCTTCAGATATGAAATCCATCTCTTTTTTTTTTTTTTTTTTTTTTTTTTTTTAAAAGCTACTTTTTGTCATTTTGGGGTACCTAAACTTGTGCTGGGCCCATTAAACTTAATGGTAGAACTGACATTAGGGAAAAGCGTGCACCCTAACGACTAGCTTCCGCTCAGATGCCCAGATTCAACTTCTGAATCACCTTCAGCCTAAAGGTAAAAGCCACTTCTTTTAGTAAATGAGGTCTAATTCTTGCGTTAGATTAAAGATTATGTGCCAAGCTTTTGAATCGCAAGCTAACAGCATATGTATTGGAGATGGTTTAATCCCATGATCTATGTAAAATGAGCATAATCTTTTTCCTGTGCCAAGTGGTCAGTTGTCCATGTGCAGCAACACAGCCACTATAAGACACCTGTCCATTAGTAGTCCTACCAGAGAAGCAATAGCTGAGCGGCTCCCTCCTTCCTACTGCCATTTGTATAACATCTGATGGAATCTAACTCCACTATGATTTTCTCTTTTCTGTGTTCACTCACATATGACTAACTTGCTGTTTGAACTTGCAAATACCTTGTGTGTTTGCAAATTACCATCACTGCTTGTGCAGCTCAAACACCCATATGCATTCATTTTTTGCCTTTTGTTTTTGAATGTCATATACTGTACTGCTGTGAGGAAAATGATTCCATAACAATTTTGTATGAAATGGGGAAGAGAGAGACTCTATCAAATAGAAAAACAATCCACCAGTGAATGAAATAAGCGATCTGAGAATAGCTTCCACAGTTTTCTCTGACAACAACCCAGGAGCGAGTTCTGTTGAATATAAAGGTGGAGGGATTGACAATATTAGATGCTGTGCAGCTGAAGAGACCTGTAAAGCCAATTGCCCCCTCTGGCCATTTAATGACAAAGCAATGCAGACATATCTGTTTTCTATCACCTTCCTTCCTTCCTTAGAATCTGTACTGTACCATAACTGTAAATGGCATTTTACAATACCCTGGGTTTGTCTACACTAGCCCTGTCCTTCAAAGGGGGCATGTAAATAAGCCCACTTGGTGAATAGCAAAGAGGTGCTGCGCTGCATATGCAACACCTCATTAGCTTGATTCTCACCATGGGAACTTTGAAGCTTCAAACTCCCATAGGAACTTCAAAGTGCCTGCGGCTCCATGGCTTGCTAGCCCTTTGAAGTTTCTGCAGTGAGAATGAAGCTAATGAGGTGCTGTTTATGCAGTGCAACACCTCATTGTTATTCACCAAGCGGGCTTGTTTACATGTCCCCTTCGAAGGAGGGGGCGGTTGTAGACAAGTCCTCTCAAGCCCCCTGTGTTAGTTGCTCCTTCTCCAACCAACTCTTCTCCACTTATTACTTTACACAGGTAAGATTCCAAACCAAAAAACAAACAAAAAAAAATGGGGATGGGTAAGAAACTTCTACCCTTAAAAAAAAAAAAAAAAAAAAAAATTCTCACTACCTAAAGGCATGAGCTGGCAAAGATGAGTGATTGCTGATGGGGCTAATTATGCATTTGAAGCCCAAACTTTTGCTGTCCTTTTATATAGGAAAAACTGAAGTAAATGAGAGAGTTAGATAACTTGACTGCAAGATTTAGTAGCTAGAATTGGAGTGGGGATAGTGCCATAAACTGGAGCCTAAACCAACACCTCGGGTAAATGAAAAGGGGAAACAGAGAAGCTAGATTCATCTGGCATTTAACATGATCTCCTAGGCCATCTTCCTGTGACAATGCACCTGGTTGATGAACTTTTAAAAAGTTTATTAAAACTGCTCAAAGCAAATGACTTTCTCTTTCTCCTGTTTCATTGTGCACCTTCTCACCCACCTTTTTGCATGTGGAGATTAAAGCTGGCATTTCCCAATGAATTGTCAACCACTCATGTCATTTCTTAATTACAGATTACAAAATAATTGCACTTTTTAAGAAAAGGGACCCAAATATCTGTTATATTATTCCTTAAATCCCTTCCAGCCTCAGCCCTGCCCCTTCTAGGACCATCATGCTGAGGTTCCCAACACAAGTTGTCCGTAGGCCCAAGGAGGCTTTCCTCTCCACTGCAACATTCTGCCAGGAAGTGTACCATACCAGGTTGTCTCGGACAAATTTTACACAGTCATTTTTTACAGACTTCTTTTAACTTCAGTATACAAAGATGTGTAGTATTGTTTTCCTTCTTTACATTGGCACTGCATTTGTTGCATGCTGATCAAGAATAAGATGGGAGAACAAGGAGCAAAAGTCTCAAGTTGCAGTGGGGGAGGTCTAGGTTGGATATTAGGAAAAACTGTTTCACAAGGAGGGTGGTGAAACCCTGGAATGCGTTACCTAGAGAGGTGGTGGAAACTCCATCCCTAGTGGTTTTTAAGTCCCAGCTTCATAGAGTCCTGGCTGGGATGATTTAATTGGGGTTGATCCTGCTTTGGTAGGAGACTGGACTCAAGGGCCTCCTGAGGTCGCTTCCAGCCTTAAGATTCTATGATTAAGATAAACTTGGAGTTAAAGAAGGTACATAAACACCTCCTCCTTTTCCTCTACTACAGGTATTTTCTAAGGATATCTGTGTTCAATTAGTAAATGTGTTCTTGCTGGGAGTGAAAATGCATCTTTGGTGGCCTGATTCTATTACTTTATCTGTGTTGTCCCAGAGACTGCCGATGAAGTTAGGTATGTTAAATATGAACAGAATGTGTGGATTTATTATCCATCAGGATGAAATCTCGTAAGTTCTGTAACATTCTTCCTTTATCATAGCTCATGCAAAAATGTTTTTAGTGTGACAGTTGAAAAAGAGAGATTATTAAACGTACAAATACATCTGTTTTGGTACAGAGAAACTGCTCAGTTAGGGCACATGTAGTGCTGGAAATTGTTTAGGTTCTTTATCAGTATAGTAGGGTCTCAACGTTCATGAATGTTGAACTTCGAATACGGCTGCCAGCGCTCCCTGCCCGGAGCCCTGGGAGAAGCGATGGCTGCTTATGGCTGCTCATGAATAATTGAATTCGCAAACCTTAGGTTCATGAATATTGAGACCCTACTATACTTAATGCCTAGATTTCAAGGTGGTTCCCACAATTCACAGGTTACACAGGATTTCAATATCCACAGTGATTTAGCAGTACTTTATTAAAAAAGTCCTTTTAAATAAACGTAGTACATCAGCTTCTGCACAAGACAGTAAAATAACCTAAGGGGAGGTGATGCACTGACCTGCCATCTTAAATTATGTCCTAAAGTTCAAGACGAGCCAAGGCTGCTTAAGCAAGAACATGATCCCTTTGGTGTGATTTACCTTGATCAGCAAGTTTATTACTGAGAGTTGAGATCTGAAGTGATTAGCAAGTGTTTTGTTATCACTTCATCTCTGCACTCAGCCTTTTGCAAGTGCAGGAAATGCCAAAGGCGTGAGGGAGAAAGCTGAAGATAAAAATATGGTATGATGTCCTAATCCTCAGGAAAAACAGCTTTCAAAATGTGGATTAAATCTGTTTTGACATGAGAGGGACTTGTAAGTTTGTAACTGTACTCATATCGTTCAGTTTACCTCGCTGATTATAGGAAAACTGTGGCATTCTGTAGCTTTTCATGAAGCTTCCTATGAAAGAGCATAAAGTTCAAACTTCAACTGTGTTTTTTTTTTTTTTTTTTAAACTTTGAAACCAACAGTTCCAGTGTTTCTCTCTCACAAGATACTTTAACTATCTAGCGTATGACCATAGGGAAGGTCAGGATGGAAACTGAAACAATTGCCCTGCAATATTCCCCTATCCATCTCTATTAGATGATAGACGCTAAATTGCTGGACTGTTCAAGATAGTACAGCTTACTCTTTAATAGTCTGCTTTGCCTTGAGCAAATGATAGCATTTCAAAGGCTAAATGCAGGGATGGTGTTCAGCAGGAAGACTCGCATTCACAACAGATTGCAAGTCTGGTTTTTAGAGTGAATCTGTGATATTCTGAGTCTGAGCATAGCATGGTGTGGGGGGAGGGGGTGTTGGGGAGGGGTGTCTCTCACCAAAAGCTCATAAACAAGAATAGCAAAATGTACTTCAATAATAACACATTTGAGTGGTGTCTACTCCAACTTAAACTTGTAGAGCTGTTTGAAAATTTTAATTACTGTCCAATAGGAAATTCTGATTGTTTTTGCCTCAAATTGGAATGAAATATAGAAATATGAAAAATTTTCTTTAAAACAATAACTTCTGAAAATATTGATTCAAAATTATTAGCATGTTCTATTTCAGCTGTGCTTGATTATTGCACTGAGTCTGATATGCTGCAATGCCTCCTGGGAGAGAGAAAGCAGGTTCCTCATGTCCCCTTAGGCTGGGCTCCCTGATTGGACTACATCTCCCATTATGCACCACAAAAATTGGACTTTTGTGATGCATTGTGGTGTTTCAGTCAGATGAAAGACTGATAAATCATGGGAGCTGTAGTCAAGTGCAGGAGCTAGGTCCACAGAAGAGAATAAGGGCAAACTACAACTCCTGTGAGGCAGTTTAGAAGGTCAGGTTGACACAGATTAATGTTTAACTGACAAAAAGTGAGTTATCTAAACTAAATATTTTCATTTAATTTGAAAAGAAATCTATATTTTTCATCTGAGTTAACTCCAGTTGAACAAAATACCTCATTTCACTCTTTCCTTATGGAAAATTGATACAATTCAGCCACTCAGTGCCTGAGAATAAGGTGTGAATATTAGTTTGGTTAAAAGATAAACTAGAAGATACAGTGTTCATGGCACTGAAGCTGACATCAGTTTTCCTGTAGAAGAGTTTGATTTTTTTTTTTTTTTTTTTAATGGAATGCTAGTTATGCTAAACTCTGCATATTATCAGGAAGACCAGCCTATCTCTAAGGACAGCCAACTTAAACAATAGCCCTAATAAATAAAGAGGGGGGGGTATAAGGTCATTCTGAATGCAATGTTTTGGGTTTTTTAATATATCAAAAGAACTGGTTTGGCTTTTTAAAAATTTACAATGGAAATAAATTTAAATTTAAAACAAGAGAGGAAACAATTTTGATTCTTAAAGGGGAAATTTCTGCACTGCGATAGCCCTTATCTTTCAAGCTGATTCTCTTTTGGATGAGCTTTAACACATGGGCAGGATTCAGTGGGGCTCTGTAGGAGTAAAAGATTCTACTGGGTTAGGTCAGCTTCCAGGACCCAAGCCTTAATTATAAAATAGGTAGGTTTTTTTTCTTGGACTGAGCTGTCGATTGACAGATCTCATCTTCTATGATGCCACTGATGAGAGACTAAACCAGTCCTTGGTCAGCAGAGCCAATTACAGGTGTCGCATAAAAAGCTGCCAACTGCAAGTGTTATACTTCTTTTTTTTGGATCCTACACTTCTCCTGTAGTGCCTGGCTACTCTTGCTCTCAAAGCAATTAAGAGCCTGTATAGTAGTTTGCCACCAGGACAATCTGTCCTGAACTAGAGTTTCCAGATCATTGGGAGATATGCTGCATGACTTCACATTGGCCTTTAAGCTGTTTTTACAACACTTAAACTAACCACTGGTAAGGTGCTTTCCACGAGCAAACTGGCCATAAAAGACTATCTGTGAATCAATCCATCCTCGTAACATGACTAGTCTAGCAAAACTATTTTCATAAGCATTGCTTCCATGCCCATGACACCACACAGCTTAAGAACCTCTGTGTTAGGAGTTTTGTCCTACCAATTCACATGGGCGCTCTTTCTCAGACAGCACGTATGGAACTGATTGAGTTTCAAAATATGGTGGCAATATATTGTTTGACTCCGAGCCATACAACAGGATGTTCAGGACAACTGCACGATGAAATGCTACCTTGGTATGGAGTTTAATACTATGGTCATTCCATAGGCACTTGGTCAGTTTTCCAAAGGCTTTGGCTAATCAAGCAGATACATCACGATTCACATTTCGACTAAAGAACAGTACACTTCTGAGAAGCAGAACTTGTCAACAGCCTTAAGCAATGAGTGCTGGACTCTTTCCAAACAAGCTGATATGTAACTTCTGTCTTTTTGAGGCTCGCTGTGAGTCCAAAGTAGTGAGCAGAAGTAACAAAGTGATCAAAAAAGCCCCTGTGCATCCGTCACTGAATGAGCCAACAATCCACAGTCATCAGCAAACAGTAAGTCTCAGATACTTACAGTAACCACTTGAGTGCAAACCTGAAGTCTCCGGAGACTGAAAATACTGCCATCTGTTCAGAACTGAATACGTACGCCCAATGAGCAGTCATTAAAAGCAACTAACAGCATTATTGAAAAGTAGATGTTGAACAGGAGAGGAGCAAGGGCACATCCTTGCTTTGTGCCATTTGATATTTCATAAGGTGCTGATGTCTCTCCATTGTTTAGAACATGACCAAGCATGTCTTGATGTTGCCCTCTACATTTCACTTGTGTCTGTCTGGCTGCAAATACCATATCACAGTGCCTTGACCAGCACAAAAATTTACACCGGCTTTCAGGAGTGATGCCCTTTTTGAACACACAGTGAAAGCCAGTTGTAAAGGATGTGGGCCAGGATTTTACCAGCTGTAGAGAGCAGAGAGGTGCCCTGATGGTTATCACAACTACATGGTCACCCTTGCCTTGCTTGTACATGCACACATCTCTGAAGCCCTGAGGGAGTAACTTCTTCTCCCAAATGGCACTAAATAGAATGGGTGAGATGGTGCGTCAGCTAGCCACCAGCAGCTTTGTACATTTTCTGATGGAATGGCGTCACTGCCAGGTGCCTTTCCAGGTTTCATCTGGTTCAGATTTTTGTACCTCATCAAGAGTTGGTAGTACGGTCAGCTGTAAATCATTAGTCCACTGAGGAATAGCTTCAAGAATGCTGCTGTCAAAAGTCAATACTTTGTGAAAATGTTCAGCCCAGTGGTCAAGGATTGTAGGACTATCTGTGGTCAAATTGAGGCCATCAGCAGAGCACACTAATGTACAGTCAGCAATGCGTGGTCCATATACTGCCTTCAGCCTGTCATAGAATGTTTTAAGATTGTGTCTGTCAGCTGCATCTTGGAGTTTAACTGCTTGATACTTTCACTAGTCCTCTTTCATTTGCTGTGGCTTGACTTTGCCTCCAGGAAACTGGCATATATTTGAGCAGGAGGCACTGTGGTTTTGGAAACCAAGGACCTCAACAGCAGTTCTGTGGGTTGTTTCTTTGATGTTAATCCAGTCATCCTCCATAGTGGGTGACCATTCTGGACCTTCATTGGTGATGACTAAGGAAGCATCAAGACTGCATTGAAACAGTGCTTGTGTCTCAGGTACTTCAAGTTTACCTACATCCAGCTTTTTCTGGCATACAGCAGAATGACAATGTTTTGGTGGACAAAATTTTCAAGGAGACAGCACTGTGCCATGTATTGGTCAGACCATGAGCCAGTAACACACATTGCACAAGTCCACTTGACATCGGAAAGATCTTTTTGTTTTCTGACCAAGTAGTCAATCACGCCGATACTTGGATTGAGGGTGCATTCAAGTTGCTTTGTATTTGTTTGCCAGTTGGAAGAAGCTGCTTGCAATAGCAAGCTCATGCTGCACACAAATTTGAAGAAGAAGAGTGCCAAGCACTAACACAGTAATAATTAGTTATATGAAGAATGGAGATAAACAATGAGGGGAGGATGAGAGGCAAAAGACAAATAATTTCCAAAATATATTTTTCTCATCTTTTTAAATTATAAGATTTCTGGATTGGATCCTTGGTCATAATGCACCAGCAAAAAAAGGATGCAAAAAGGGGAGCTGTTTGGCACTGAAGCCAATAGTTTTTCTTAACTATGATGTAGAGATTTGGTTGGAAATAATTATATACCAAATAAAAACCCATGGTGGTTTTTTTTCCTGAGAAGCCACAATACAAGATGCATCAATCTCTATCAATCTTTTAAAATAAAAACAAGAAAAGTCTAACATTTATGGGGGACTGGCTTTAAAATAATACATTCTTTTGTGGGAGAGAAAATAGGGCTAAATTGACTAGAGACAACCAAAAAGAGGTCAAAACAGCGGAAAGGGGGAAAATGAAAGAAAAAGGTGTGGAGGATAATTGCTAAAGGGTTACGTTTCATTTGGAAGATGCAGAAAGGAATTTGAGGGCAAAAATCCAGTTAGCTAATCTCAACAAGTTGAAATGCAAGTCCTGATGTGCAGTCCCCAGTTTTCCCTTATTATTATTCATAGTCCCTTGCTCACTCTTTTATGTTCCAATGAATAATGTTTTGACAAGGCACTGATGGCTGTGCTCTGATGGGTGTTATACTTCAGAAGTTCAAAGAGTAGAATCCCAGTCTGCGCTGTTTCTTTCTATTTAGCTTAGTGCAGTGAATTTATTGTATTATGAGCTTATGGATTTTGCACTGGCATAGAGATTCACACGTGTACTTTGATGTAATCTCAGCTGAGCTGGGTAGACTTTTTTCCACTCTTGAGGCCCAATCTCATATGCGCATGGAGAACGTCGTTCATCTGAATAATAATGCTAACTTGTAATGTGTTTGCAACACTGGGAACCAAAGAACACCTGTATTCATACCCTGTAGTGTTAGAGTAATCTTTTGTACAAAATATGCCTTCTGCAGTAACTTGGAAACTAGTAACTTGTTGTTATGTTGAAAGGTATGTAGCAATATTATAAGCAAAGTTTGTTTTCCAGCTGTATGATATTATTTGCACATATTCAAAACCAGTAAATGTTAACCTCTCTAGTCTGATACCTTCAGGACCTGATCGGTGCTGAACCGGAGAATTTGCTGAATCACAGGAAGCCAAAGTTTCCACTGTTTACTGGGCCCTTAAAAGCCATTTAAGGGTAAGTTAGAGCTAAATAACAGCACAGAACACTGAGACAGGACTGGTGGCTGTAAGCAAACTTTATGGGACTGTGGGAAACTTAATCATACCCAAGTGGACATTCAACTAACAAAAATCATGCCAGCCATGGATGCTGCCAGTACAGAGAGTGACAGACTAGAGAGGTTCAACCTGTACAGCCCTCCCTAGGCAAAAGTAGATAAACAGGTCTACCCTAAACTTGGAAGAGGGAAGAGTGATCAGGAATATCAACATGAATTCACCAAGGACATGTCATGCTGACCAATCTGATTAGCTTCTATGAGGAGGTACCTGGCTCTGTGGACAGAGGGAAGGCAGTGGATGTGATATACCTTGACTTTAGTAAAGCTTTTGACACAGGCTCTCGTAATGTCCTTGGCTGCAAGTTAAGGAAGTAGGGATTGGATAAATGGACGGTAAGGTGGATAGAAAGCTGGCTAGATTATCAGGCCCAATGGATAGTGATCAATGGCTCTACATCTGGTTGGCAGTCAGTTTCAAGTGGAACACCTCAAGGATTGGTTCTAGGCTGCTATTGTTCAACAACTTTTATTAATGACCTGGATGAGGAGTGGATTACACCTTGAGCAAATTTGCAGATGACACTAAGCTAGAGGGACAGGTGTGTTGGAAGGTAGGTATAGGGTCCAGAGTGACCCTAGATTAATTGGGAGAGAAGGCCAAAAGAAATCTGAGGTTCAAGGAAAAGTCCAGAGACCTGCACTTAGGACAAAAGAGCCCCAATCATTGTTACGGGCTGAGGACAGACTGACTAAGTGCATCAGAAAAGGATAAGAAGCTGAATATGAGTCAACAGAAAGCTAATGGCATATTGGGATGAATTTTAGGAAGAGCATTTCCAATAGAGCTAGAGAAATTATTATATTCCCCTCTCTTTGGCACTGGTCAGGCGACATGTGGAGTATTGCATCCAGTTCTGGGCCCTCCAGTACAGAAAGGATGTGGATGCATTGGAGAAGGTCCAGTAGAGGGCAACAAAAATGATTAGGTGGCTGCAGCACATAACCTACAAGGAGAGGCTGAGGTATTTGGGCTTATTTAATTACAGAAAAGAAGAGTGAAGGGTGATTCAATAGCAGTCTTCAACTTCTTGAACAGTGGGCTATAAAGAAGCTCTAATCATTAGTGATGGATGGCAGAACAAGGAGCAATGGTCTCAAGTTAGAGTGGAAGTGGGGAAAAACTATTTCACGAGGAGAGTGGTGAAGCACTGGAATGCATTACCTAGAGAGGTAGTGGAATTGCCATCTATAGAGGTTTTTAAGTCCTGACTTGACAAAATTATACTTGGGTTGATTATTAGGGTTGATCCTTCTTTGGGCAAGGGGCTGGACTTGACCTTCTGAGGTTCTTCCAAGCCTAAGATTCTATGATTAAACAAAGAAATATGTTTACCTCACTTTACCACATATAAGTAGTGAACAGGTTTGTCAAGACAGCCCAGGGAGGAGATGGAAGGCAATCTAATTCTTGTCCTTCCCCCCTCCACTCTCTGATTTGCTCACCTTGATTATCTTTTTCTGATTTGTCCTCCTTGCTTACTGCTTTTGGTTCTGTCTTAAATATTGAGTCTGTTCTGGTCTGGCTATGGTCTGAAGAAGTGGGTCTGTCCCACGAAAGCTCACCTAAGAAACTATTTTGCTAGTCTTTAAAGTGCTACTTGACTGCTTTCTGTTTTGATAGTGTACAGACTAGCACGGCTTACTCTCTTACTATTACCAAGGCTGTTTGTTATAGATATTTTTTCTTTTGTATTGGCACCTGTGACTGATTCTGTGAATTTGTGCTTGTTAGGTGTGTTAACAATGCAGAACATTGCGCACCTCGAGCCACCCGCTCTTCCCCCCGCCCCCCAAACTGGCTGTAGGCATCACTTGTTAATGCTTTCTCTGATTTCTTGTTTTAAGTTCAACAGCCGTGGTTACATGCACAGTGGTGGTTCCATTCTACAGTACTGATCCTAATGAAAAGGTTCCTGTATTCCTCACTGCTCTACTCGGCAACAATGATGGCTTTTGACTTTATCTCTCTGGATTAGTTTTGCAGTCTCTCTGTATTAATCTCTCTCAAACTGTTTATTACCCACCTTTTTCCTTTGATTCTCTGGTGCAGCAGTTGTCAAGATCTGGCTTGAACCAGGCCTTTGTAACAAACTCTTTAATTCAGCCTACATAATAACTGGTAAAACCAAGTGAAGAGTTCCGACTCCTGTTGACTCATCATTGCGACTTCCTTTTGCTGTGCTGTGCTGTACTGATACTTTTGTCAAAGGACCCGATACTTTCAGATCTTGCTGAATGAAATGTCACTTCTCAACTTTCAGCTTTAATCCGTGTCTCCCTCAGATGGTTCAGTGCCATATCTATGTACCACAGATGTTTCAGAAAGCCACTTGAAAAAATCAATAGGCCATCAAAGTAAACCAGCAAGGGAGAAAAAACGAATTACTCTCACTATATTGTAAAAATCACTAGGACCTGTTGGAACATTTTTCAGCTGAAAAGATGTGTTGAAATAATAAATCCACAGGTAACACAAATGTGGTTTTCATTTGGGGGAGGGGAGGGTCAGCTGTAGTAGACTTTTGATAGTTGCCCTACTGCTCAGGTTACTTATCTGGAAACTAACTTTTTCCATGAAGAAGATCAAGGGGTCGTTTCTCCCTTTCTGATGGGGGCATCCAAGTAACGCTAGTCTGTGTTTGCTCTTACTTCCTCCCATCATCAGGACCAGGACATTTTGGGACTAAAATATCTGAGCCAGTGTTTTCTGTGTGCCCTTCTGTCTCCCAATGATGGAATGGAAAATTCTCAGTGTCTTTTGAGTAACTGCATACAACTAATTAAAAAGGAGCCTGTGATGTTATATCATATGTACAGCAAACACGCTAAAAACATTGCATAGTAACAGAGAGAAAGCTGTGCTAGTCTAGATGCTATCAAAACAAAGAAGCAGTCACATAGCACTTTAACAAAATATTTTATTAGGTGAGCTTTTGAAGGGGGTCTGTCCTACGAAAGCTCACCTAATACATTATTTGTTAGTCTTTAAAGTGCTACTTGACTGCTTTTTTGTTCTCAAAACATTGTTCTTTTCCCTCAATGCATACTGATATTTTGCTGGCAGGTGCTAATGGCTGCCATCAGTTAGTGCTGGTTAAAGACAATGGGTGTTACAAGTAACTTGAAGGTTCAATTAAACGTCCCTTTGTGTGGTGATAGCCAAAACAAAAGGAGCCGCTGACCAATGCAACAAGGTAGAAGTGAAGCTACTTCATGAACGGGGTGGGGTAAGGGGTAATGACTGCAAATTTCAGGCCTGGGAATTGATTATTTTCAGTTGTGTGTTTCTGTGGGGAAGGAGACCAGAAAGCCAAGAGAGCATGTATAGTGACAGTAACTATGGTAAATGTAATAGACAGAAAGCTGTGCCAGTCTGGATACTATCAAAACAAAAAGGCAGTAAAGTAGCACTTTAAAGACTAACAAAATAATTTTGCGACCGGGTGCTTGCGAACAGGAGGGAGTTTTGAGAGGCTCTCCTGGAGGAGGAGAAGGAAGGAGCAAACTAAAGCACCTTGGGGTAAGTGGCTGCTTGTGTTTGAGGGTTCTGGGCTTGTGTGTGTTTTTGTTTGTTTGGAGTGCTGAGCTGAGGCAGGCAGTTGGAAGCTGTGAGTCTTGATTAGGTTTGAATTGAAACACCGTGTGCTGATTGGCTGAGCTGTAAGCAGAGGGAGGAGCTCTCAGGGAGGCCGAGCACTTAAAGCCCGCTAGTAAGCGACTCGGGAGCTTTGCGACCGGGTGCTTGTGACCAGGGTGAGTGCTAACAGGAGGGAGTTTTGAGGGGGGAGCTTGGAGGGAGCCAGTGACTTCTATTGCCCTTAAACTTAAATCCTTTATAACAACCTCTATCTGAAACATTTAATTAAACCCTCATATATAATTAGAGTAGGAAATGGAGGCAGAAGCCCAGCAGCAGAGTGGGAGCTATCCTGTTTATTGTGTCGAGTGCAGTATGTATGACTACCTACCCTGTGGGCGGGTGGCGTATGTGTGCGCTTGATGCAAGGAGCTCCTGGCCCTCAGAGACCAAGTGCATGCTTTGGAGGCCAGGGTGGCTGAACTGGAGGAGCTAAGGAAGGCAGAGGTGTTTGTTGATGAGACTTTCCAGGACATAGTAGGGCTGTCCCACCTCCAATCTGACCGTCCTGATGTTGTTACGGAGGAAGAAAGGCTCAGGGAAGGAGAGCAGTCAATGGGAGCACAGGGAAACCATCCCATAGTTGGGACCCTCTTTCCAGAGGGTGCTATGGTACTCTCTCGCGCTGAGGATACTTCTCCAGGGGAGGGAGCACCAGCTGTTAGGAAGAAACAGGTTTTAGTAGTGGGGGATTAGATCATTAGCAATATAGATAGTTGGGTTTCTGATGACCGGGAGAACCGTATGGTGACTTGCCTGCCTGGTGTGAAGGTTGCGGATCTCTCGAGGCATCTAGACAGACTTATGGGCAGTGCTGGGGAGGAGCCGGTGGTCGTGGTACATGTCGGTACCAATGACATAGGGAAGGGTAGAAGAGATGTTCTGGAGGCCAAATTTAGGTTACTTGGAAAGAGACTGAAATCCGGAACATCTATGGTGGCATTCTCTGAAATGCTTCCAGTTCCACGTGCAGGGCCAGATAGACAGGCAGAACTTCAGAGTCTCAATGCGTGGATGAGACGATGGTGTAGGGAAGAGGGGTTTAGATTTATTAGGAACTGGGGACACTTTTGGGGTAGGGGGAGCCTATACAGGAATGATGGGCTCCACCTAAATCAAGGTGGATCCAGATGGCTGGCATTAAACATTAAAAAGGTCGTAGAGCAGTTTTTAAACTGAGGTGGGGGAAAGCCGATTGGTGCAGGGGAGCACGTGGATCAGACGGAGACTTCTCTTACACGAGGCTCCATAGATAGGGATTCCCTAGAAGTTAGTCAGATAGGGAACATGGAAAATAATATATGGGCAAGATCAGATGTGAAACAATCGCATATAAAAATCCAAGGCGTCTGTGAAAGGCGGATATATAAATAGTGGTAGTTTTTTAAAGTGTTTTTACACAAATGCTAGGAGTCTGTCTAATAAGATGGGTGAACTGGAGTACCTCATATCAAAGGAGGAATTTGACATAATAGGCATCACAGAAACATGGTGGAATGAGGACAATCAGTGGGACACTATCATACCGGGATATAAATTATATCGGAAAGACAGAACAGGTCGTGCGGGTGGCGAAGTGGTACTATATGTGAAGGATAATATAGAATCAAATGAAACAAAAATCCTAAAGGAATCAAAATGTTCCATAGAATCGTTATGGATAACAATTCATTCCTCTAATATGAATATGGCATTAGGAATATATTACTGACCACCTAACCAGGACAGTGATAGTGATGCTGAAATGTTAAGGGAGATTAAAGAGGCTATCACAATAAAAAACACAGTAGTAATAGGAGATTTCAATTATCCCCATATTGATTGGGTACATGTCACCTCAGGACGGGATTCAGAGATTAAATTTCTTGATGCCTAAATGACCACTTCTTGGAGCAGCTAGTACAGGAACCCACAAGGGGAGAGTCAATTCTCGATCTAGTCCTGACTGGAATGCAGGATCTGGTCCAAGAGGTAACTGTTACTGGACCGCTTGGAAATAGTGACCACAATATAATAACTTTTAATATTCCTGTGTTGGGAAGAACACCGCAGCGGTCAAACACTCTGGCATTTAATTTCAAAAAGGGGAATTACGCTAAAATGAGGAAGCTAGTTAAACAGAAACTGAAAGGTAGAGTAACTAAACTAAAATCCCTGGAAGCTGCATGGAAACTGTTTAAAGACACCATACTAGAGGCCCAACTTAAATGTATACCCCAAATAAAAAAACACAGTAAGAGACCTAACAAGGAACCACCATGGCTTAACAGCCATGTTAAAAAGGCAGCAAGAGAGAAAAGGGCAGCTTTTAAAAAGTGGAAGTCAAATCCTAGTGAGGAAAATAGAAAGGAACATAAACACTCCCAAGTTAAGTGTCATAATGTAGTAAGAAAAGCCAAAAAAGATTGAGGAACAGCTAGCCAAAAATTCAAAAAATGATAGTAAAATGATTTTTAAATACATGAGAAGCAGGAAGCCCGCTAAAGAAGCAGTGGGGCCCTTGGACGATAAAGATATAAAAGGAGCGATCAAGGAAGACAGTGCCACTGCGGAGCGATTAAATGATTTCTTTGCTTCAGTCTTCACAGCTGAGGATGTTACAGAGGTTCCTAAATCTGAGCCAGCCTTTTTAGGTGACAAATCTGAGGAACTCTCCCAGATTGAAGTGACATTAGAGGAGGTTTTGGAGTTAATTGATAAGCTGAATAGTAACAAGTCTCCAGGACCAGACGGTATTCACCCAAGGGTTCTGAAAGAACTCAAATGTGAAATTGCGGCGTTAACAACAGTGGTTTGTAACCTATCCTTTAAATCTGCTTCGGTACCCAATGACTGGAAGACGGCCAATATAACGCCAATATTTAAAAAAGGCTCCAGAGAAGACCCTGGCAATTATAGACCAATAAGTCTAACATCAGTACCAGGCAAATTAGTAGAAACAATAGTAAAGAAGGCACGTAGAAGAGCACGAATTGTTGGGCAAAAGTCAGCATGGTTTCTGCAGAGGGAAGTCGTGTCTAACTAATCTATTAGAATTCTTTGAAGGGGTTAATAAACATGCGGACAAGGGGCACCCAGTGGACGTAATATACCTAGATTTCCAGAAAGCCTTTGACATGGTCCCACACCAAAGGCTTTTATGTAAATTAGGTGGTCATGGGATAGGAGGAAAGATCCTTTCATGGATCGGGAATTGGTTAAAAGACAGAAAACAAAGGGTTGGAATAAATGGTAAATTTTCACAATGGAGGGGGGTAACTAGTGGTGTTCCCCAGGGGTCAGTCCTGGGACCGATCTTGTTCAACTTGTTCATCAATGATCTAGAAAATGAGGTAAGCAGTGAGGTGGCAAAGTTTGCAGATGACACCAAGTTGTTCAGGACAGTCAAAACCAAAAGGGATTGTGAAGAACTACAAAAAACTCAGCAAACTGAGTGATTGGGCAGCAAAATGGCAAATGAAATTTAATGTGGGTAAGTGTAAGGTAATGCATGTTGGAAAAAATAACCCAAATTACACATACAACATGATGGGGTCAAATTTAGCTATGACAGACCAGAAAAGGGATCTTGGAGTTATAATGGATAGTTCTCTGAAGACATCCACGCAGTGTGCAGCGGCAGTTAGTAAAGCAAATAGGATGTTAGGAATTATTAAAAAAGGGATAGATAATAAGACAAAAGATATCATACTTCCCCTATATAAAAGTATGGTATGCCCACATCTTGAGTACTGTGTGCAGATGTGGTCTCCTCACCTCAAAAAAGATATATTGGCATTAGAAAAGGTTCAGAAAAGGGCGACTAAGATGATTAGGGGTTTGGAACGGGTCCCATATGGGGAGAGGCTAGAGAGACTGGGACTTTTCAGTCTGGGAAAGAGGCGATTGAGGGGTGATATGATAGAGGTATATAAAATCATGAATGGTGTGGAGAAAGTGAACATAGAAAAATTATTTACCTTTTCCCATAATACAAGAACTAGGGGACACCAAATGAAATTGATGGGTAGTAGGTTCAAAACTAATAAAAGGAAATTTTTCTTCACACAGCGCACAGTCAACCTGTGGAACTCCTTGCCGGAGGAGGCTGTGAAGGCCAGGACTCTATTAGGGTTTAAAAAAGAGCTCGATAAATTTTTGCAGGTTAGGTCCATAAATGGCTATTAGCCAGGGGTCAAGTATGGTGCCCTAGCCTTCAGTACAAGGGCAGGAGATGGATGGCAGGAGATAAATCACTTGATCATTGTCTTCTGTTCTCCTTCTCTGGGGCACCTGGCATTGGCCACTGTCGGCAGACGGGATACTGGGCTGGATGGACCTTTGGTCTGACCCAGTATGGCCGTTCTTATGTTCTTATTATTTTGTTAGTCTTTAAAGTGCTACTTTACAGTTTTTTGTTTTAATGGTGAATGTGGCTTCCAGAAAGCAGTAAAGAGTTCTCTGGGGCAAAGACTTTCTAGAAAGGCAGGCTTCTAAATGGTAAGACAGGAAGCTGCCTAACATTATTTCCTTGAATACAAAAGAAACATTCATATTTTTTGCCAATAACCAGGAAATGGAAAAAAAAAAAAAGTCTGCTTCAAGTCATGAGTTTTTCTTTTCATGCAAAGAGGTGGTTGGGCTCTGAATCTTAGCCAGTGGGGTAACATTGGGTTTAGAAGAGGGGTCTAGTGCCCAAGGAAGGAAATTGTGGTTTGATTTTTCCTTTTGAACCAAGATACAGCAAATAGCGGAGGTGCATGCAGAACTCCAAGGTGGCCAAAGGAATTTAAACCAAGGGCAGGGGACTTTGGATAGAGGGGTGTTTGTGGATTAAAAGAATTGTTGTGTGGGGCAGCTTTCGAATCCCAGCTACAAACTGACTGAGGTGATCAGCAATATGATTTTAATTAAACTGGAACTGGATAACAGAGGTGAGCTTCAACAATGACTTCAGGCTCTAAAATATCTTGAGAGAGAATTTTAAAGGGACAGAAATTATAGTGGAAATCAGCTGTCTGGGTAAGGGATAAAGCCAGCCAGTGAAATGGTTGAGAGAGAGTATTTGCAATAGTTTTCTACCCTGTTCATAATTCATAGCAGCCCAGATTAACGTAGGCAATATGTTTTGAGATAACTATGGAAAAAGTATAATTTTTCTGAATGTCTTTCCCACACCCCCCATAGAACACTAAGGCCTGTTCTATGATTCAAGTTTAGGTCGCTGTTAGCCGATGGCCGAGGATGTTTGGTGAGGTGCCAGCTATGCCCGTTTTATACCATCCGTGACTTTAACCGCTAGGACGCACTGTCCCTTCGCGGCGGGCAGCCCGGGCTAGGCTGACGGATGCCCCAAGGTCCTAACCACCCGTGACTTTAACTGCTAGAGCTCAGAGCTCCTTCGCAGTGGGCAGTCAACACTGACTGACAGGTGCCCCAATGGCAGCACTAAGAGCCTTTCCACACCCGTGACTTTAACTGCTAGAGCTCAGAGCTCCTTCGCAGTGGGCAGTCAGGATTGACTGACAGGCGCCCCAAGAGTTTGCCCCGTGGAGGCGGCACAACTCAACGCTAGGCTCTTAGTACTCTCACCTAATGGCCAGGCTTTATAGCCAAAACGGCTGAGGTTCTTTAATTGTGTTGGCTGCTTTACAGTAAACCAGAGAGACAAGTCAGGCTTATGCACAAATGGTTACCAAAAATTATTAAACTAGATTCTAATCATGTGGTTACAAAATTGCTAGTGCCTACTTATTTAAATGTATAGATGTTACACACACACAAACAAGTTACAAAGCTGAAGCCACAATCCCAAAGAAAGAAAAAAACAAAGTATAGAGCTCTATTTCAAAATATGTGTACACTAAAGATAGGAGATCAGGTGTGGGTGCTTCTTACCCTCCTTGCATCTCTCGATTCCAGCGGTGCCAAGCCAGGATCAGTCACTCAATTCCGCGGAAAGACGAATAAGGGACAAGGCTCAGGGACCCTCTTAGCTGCAGAAGCCTTGGGAGGCTGTCACTTATCTGACCAGCAGATAGATAGTGAAAAGCACTCAAAAATCATGGTGCTGTAGGTCCCATACTTATACCTCTGTACTCCTCTATTCTCTTTCTCCTTTCTTATGCCAAATTGGGGCTGGTCTGTCTGGGCGACGCCAGCTCTCGCAAGAGTAGTTTACACTTGCAAGGGAGAGAAACAATAAGTTTCGACTACTGGACATTCTTTTATTAGGGTAAATATTTTCCCACCTAGGATGTGTGTGTGTGTGCATCACGTTATTTAGTAGGGGCTAGAAGCCATGTCTGTCACAGCTTCTCTGTCTGCTGTGAGCCTAATCGTTGTATATGTTCCCAGAGGCACATTGTAGCAGCACACCTGTGCTTCTCACAGCTTCAAAGGCTGTGCTGGAATTTATGTTAAGTGCCCTGTTGTTTTGGCTCCCTTGTGTTCCCAGCAATGCTGGTCTGAGAGGGGGCTGGCTGTCTGGCTACAGTCGCACTTAGCCACATTAGGTCAATTTTCTTAACAATGAATCCACATCACCAGGCCCCTTCTGCTGACTTTAAGAGCTGTCCTGTAATCTTTGTTACATAGAGTAATGTGAAGTCTGACTTTGCATGATGGACTTCAGGCTAGTGCAGATGCAACACTGTAAAAGTCGACATTGTTGGCCTCCTGGCACTTTCTCACTGTCCCAGAGTGACCATTCTGGCTGATATTTTGAACTTTGCTGCTCTCCTGGGCTACATCTATACTAAACGGTCCTCCGGAAGACCTTTTCTGAAAAACCTTCTTTGGAAAGTGTGTGTCCACACACACAAAAAATTGATTCTCTTTCGATAGAGAGCATCTACACAGCCCCTGCTCTTTCAAAAAATGGGCCAGGGATCAAAAAATCCAGTTCCATGAGGACTGTTTCAAAAAAGGGTTCCTGGGGCATCTACACATTTTTTTTTTTCCCTGAGAGAATCTTTTGGAAAAAGCTGCTCTTCCCCATCTGTGAGAGGAAGAGGGCCACCAGAAAAAGTGCTGTGTTCTGCTGCTTTCAGATCGAAAGAGCACATTTTGTGTGTAGATGCTTCACAAAAATTTTTTGAAAGAGCCCCAGATTCTTAAAAAAACCACCAAACCCTCACTATCAAAACAAAAAAGCAGTAAAACAAAACATCAAAACAAAAAAAGCAGCAAAGACGTTAAAGACTAACAGAATAGTTAATTAGGTGAGACCCACTTATTCAAACCCTCACTAGTGTAGGTGTAGCCCTGGGCCACAGGAGAAGGCCCAGTAAATTATGAATTTGATTTCTTGCTTGGTCATTGGGGCAAGTGGAGAAGGCAATGCACCTGACCAGGAATGCCCAGGGTCACAAATGAGCTGCAGCATAATCCTGTAGTGAAGGCATACCCTAAAGGTATGTGCACACAGCAAAGAACCAGCCAGTGCCAGCCAAGTACTGCTCGCAGGGCTTGGATAGAGTGGCTGTTTTATTTCTGCATCTAAGTCAAGGCTTGGGCTGGGTCCTGAGCTCTGGGAACCTCACACTCTACAGTATGCAAGCCTGGATATCTACACAGAAATGAAACAGACCTGCAAGCCTGAGTTGGCTTGCACAGGCCAGTCATGTATTTTTCTTTGCTATGTGGACATAAGAGTACTGCGGCTTCAGCTTGAAGATATTTCCATTATATACAGGTGTTCCAGTTTGATTCAATGGCTGTCAGCACCCCCAATGTAAACATAATTCCAGCTCCCCTATGGAGACATGCCTGACCTGTACTTCATTTTTAATTTGTGATATCTCATTGTTGATATGTCATTTATTTGACCTGCTCAGGCAACTGCGATAGTTCATCCACTGAACAGTTGTCATATATTTGCACTGTAACTGATTAAGCATATTGTGTTCCCAAAGTAACAATGCATCTAACAATATTTAGGTGTTTCATTGGGCGCATTTCTCCAGTACAGCATGTTGCAGTTACAAAGCAGTTTGCTGAAAACCACATTAAGTGCACTGTCCTGAAGATTGTAAACTTTGTGTAATATTTTGAGTTGATCAATTTACAATTCCCACATTTGAAGAAGGTGCAGGAACCTTGGTAATGTATCATCCCCCCCACCAACAGAAAGGCAATTACTTTTTTCTGTTCAAATCCTTTTTGCATTATGGTGGTATCTAAAATAAATCTTGCCTTTTTACTATTCCACTTCCCATATATAGCCCATCATCATTTATTTATAAACAGGAACAATCCTGCTTTGAAGGGAATAATTATGAATAATGTTGACGGTCACGTTTTAAAAATAAGACCACATTCCTGAAAACCAAAGATGCATGCCCTTGTTAAAAAGACAAGATATTTTAATGCCCTCAATTTTCTTCCACCCATGTTTCCTCATAATTGTGTGTGCAAGACAAGTGTATTTTCATCATTTCTTCATTTTAAAGGATGTAGGTGGTCAGACAATAATTTCATTCCCCTTTGAATTCTCCAATATTTCACAAGCTGTAAAACATTTTAATACAGTAGAAATGCTGTGAGGTGTACCCTGATTTGTTTGTGTGTCAAACATGCCACACTAAAGAAAAGATTTCAAGGTGAGGAGTGAAATATTCTTAAGATTATATATCTACAGATTTCATGCTTATTACACCAGAGGTCTTTTATGTCCTTATTTTGACTCAGTCTTATCACCAGAGATACAAGAGGACATGAAAGGCAATCATTTGTCAGATCTTTTTTTAAATCAAGCAAAGTTCAAAAATAAATACTTGGGGGAGATTTATGAAACAGATTGCTATCCAGTTAATGAAACCATAGCTGGATGAATGTCTTTAGCCTGTAATTAAAAAACAGGTCTAATTTGTTGGAATGATTTTATAGCATCTAGAAAAGGGTTTATATTAATCATAATTTCCATATGTTATAGTATCTAATTAAATAATTAGAGTGAAAATGTACATGCACATTAAGAGATTATCTACTCTAAATCAGAATTTCCAGTTAGTCTAAGTAAACTTTCAGGTGCCAGGTTTGTGCACTCATGAGGGCTGCAGACGTAAAGTATCTCTCCAGTTGTCAGATTCCACTGAAACACCTACAATATAACCTTGTTTCCTAATCACAGGTGAAAAGCAATTATCTTCATTCGAAAGAGAGAGGTTAAAAACTACTTGACCACTTGACTTGTACTGACACAATTTCTCAGTTCAAATTTTTAGTGATCTATTACTTTATTTATGGGTAAAATACTTGCTTGAGGGGACACTATTAAGTGACAATATGCAAAGTTTGATAGTGTTCCAAGAACATTTCTTTATTCAGCATCTGAAGCATAGGTCTCTTATTCATGGCACAGAACAGCCACCCCACTCACAGACTCAGTGGAAGCTTTATCATCAGTGATCTGGGTGTTTCACCCTCTGAAGACCAGAAAGTTGCAGCTTCTTGCCATGGTATGAAATTCTGTCGGCCTCATGCACTTGGCCCGTCAATTTGTCAGGAATAATCATGGAAATGGGAATCCGATTTTTATACAGTTGCTTAAAAGGAAAGTAATGGCCATATTTAAGCATGCAGCGACTTTGACCAGGTATCCAAGTGCAAATACATAGTAGCTGCTCATGGATGAGCTACCTCAGTTGTTTGAGCAAGGCCTTTTCAACCAGGGGTACATGTACCCCTGGTTGGGTATTCTGGGTCTTCCAGGAGTACATCAATTTATTTAGAATTTGCCTAGTTTTACTACAAACTATATAAAAATCACCAGCAAAATCAGTGCAAACTAAAACTTCGTGTGACGACTTGTTTTCACTACACTAGATGCTATACTCTGAAATGTAAGTACAGCACTTGCACTCCAATTGATTCATTTTCTAATTATGCAACAAGGGGGGCATTTTGGGAGGTCGAGGTGGGAGGGAGAGCAGCCATGTGTGCCAGGATGCTACTTGCACTTCTTCCCATTCCCCTAACTATCTGGGAGCAAGGGGAAATTACACAGCTTGTATATATGCCTCTCGCCCCTGTGAGGGGAGGGGACGTAGGAGTGATTCAAACAATTTGTGTATGGGAGTGGGAAGAGTAAGCAGCATCCTGGCCAATGCTGCTGTTACCTCCTCCACACCCTCTTGAAATGGCACCCTTGTTATGTGGTAAAAATAAGAGAGTCAATTTCTCAGTGATAGTGACAAGTGTATTTTTTGTGTTTGTTGCAAGCGAGTACTTTTTAAGTGAAAAGGAACTTAGGGTCTGCAAGACAAGAACAACATTCCTGAAGTGGGTAGAGATGCCTGGCCTGGGTAGTTCAGATAAATAACCTATCAAAGATCAGCTACCACATATATAGGATACAACCTAAGGTACATCTACACAGCAGAGAGAGAGCCACAGGTGGTCCATACTGCATACTAAACATTGATTAGCACTTACTGTGATCCTGGCAATCGCGAGAGGCTGATTCCAGGAAAGCTTCTAGCTCTCTAGCAAATTCTACAGCCTGTCTAGCCTTGGCCTCCTTTCACTGATTTTGATCTGTGTTTCCAAGTCCAGCTGAGCATTTTTAAATTGCTCCATTCCTATTGTGTCCTGGGAGTCCCTCTTGGTATTTGGGTTTGTCAGATACACAAGTCTCCTCAGATCATCTGCCAGTTCAGGTGGGATTTCATTTTGTTTGTATTGTTTAGCTGTGCTGTGCCCAGTTTGGATTGATACTTTGGCTCTGGACAGCTTACTGAGCAGACAGATCTGGCTAACTCATGGTAAGCCTACACTGCAATTAGGCACCTGCAATTGGTCTGTGCCAGCTGACTCAGGCTCAGATTCTGTTTAATTGTGATGTAGAGATTCCTGCTTGGATTCCAGCCTATCCCAGATCCTGCAATCTGAACTCCAGCCTTTAGCCTGAGTCCCACAAGATCAAAATGCTCCACAGATTAATGTGGGTGTCTGGTCTCTTGTTTTTCCAAGTATATATCCTCTGAAATTCAATGCTACAACTTTTGAATTTGTATGATGGCCAATATTTAGGAAACAGGAAGACTTTGAATGCTGCAGATTAATTTAACAGCAAGCACGGGAAAGATGCATCAGCAGGGATAAGTGTCATCTTATCCTATTCAGCAATATGGTAAACTTTTCTATATCCAGGAGCCTTGGGACCGGGAGGTTGCCAGATATTCAAATATTCCTTATAACTGAGAGGATCCTTTTGCCACCTGGGCTCTGCACTATGCCGGGCTCTCTTCCCAGAAGCCCTGGGCATCCCGGCCCCTGGAGCACTGTGTCCACCAGCATAGCCTGCTCTGTACTTCCAGCAGCTCAGGTCCCTGCCCTGTGCTTTCAAGAGTGTGGGTGGTGGTGGTAGGGGGCAGAGTGGGGCACTGGATAGGCGCTCCATGTTGCCACATGGTGTTTGTGGCAGGGGGGAAAAACGGATGGACACTCTGTGCTGCTGTGCGGGTGGGGTGGTGGTGGATGGGTGTTCTGGCCACCTGTCTCTGCTGCAGTTAAACAGCTCCCAGTGGCACAGCTCCCTGGAAGAGGAAGCCCAGGTACCAGGAACAGCGCCTGATATCAGTGGCGGTTATCTGAGAGTACCCATAAGAGCTTACATCTTTAAAGTTTGTAAAGTAAACTTATTATTTATTTGCTCTTTCTGGCGAGAGTCTGGTGTTTCTTTCCCAAAGCCAGTGTGAAGATAGTCAGGGAAGAGGAATGTGTCCAAGTCTACCCTGATTTGCTGTAAAGCTGTAGCCAGACAGAATTCCCCCCCCGCCCCGCTCTACTCCATCTTGCCCCTCTTAGGTGCTTCAGAGCACAAAGGGACAAAAGGAAACAGCCCAGTCTTGGAATGCCTGAGAGCACAGATGCACTGATCTCAAGCACAGTCTTTGACGCCTCAGAGCACAGACGGACTGCCTCATCGTGACCCAGAACGGACAGAAACCAGACAACAAAAGATAAATGGGGTAGCAGACGACCAGGGCCTCAGGCTGCCCTTGGCTAGTACTGGTGATTGATATGCCTACTTGTCATCCCAGGAGAGGAATCTCAGTCCCATAAGAAAAGAATGTCTAAATTATCTCCACCTCGCAGGTGTGAATTAAGTCTGTGAAACTCCCCTGTGAGAACTAGCGTCACAAGACGATCTAACACAACTGGCATCTTTAAGATAAGGAAGAGTGTACGTGACCCAAGGGGTATAAGGAAGGGTCCAGCAGCCCCCTCTAATTGAGCTTCAATTACCTACACCTGCTGGTCAGGAAGGTCTTTGCCTCCCGAGGTCCCGGGGGACGCCCTCTTAGTACTAAGCTAATTCTATTGTCAGTTTTGTAAATCTTTTGTAAACCCATTGAAGGCAACTTCAACATAAAAATCAGAGGTTGTAAGCCAGCAAGAGAGTGGTCACCCGGACTCTTTTTTGCTTCCACCTGCTTTTCTGCAGTGCCAATCTTCTTGTGATGGGGGGGAAAAAAAGGTTAAAATATTTTTCTTCAACCATCTTGTTCCAAAATTTCCAATTTTTCATGTTTTTTTTTTTTTCTGTTCCCTTTTTTTCTATTGGCAAAATTTTTTGGGGGGAGGATAAAGGGGAAGAGTAAAAAGAAATAGAAAGCTGAGGACCCTTCGTTGCTGTTGCAGATCCAGACTAACACGGCTACCCCTCCAATACTAAAACTTAAGGGTTTTAAACATTCCTATTAGTAAAACGTGGCAAAAGTTTCATCAAAGGTGAAAGTAACCTCTTACTTTTATTTTTGTTTTCTCTTCATTTTTTAACCTTTTGACACAGTAATAGGAAAAAAGAGTTCATATTTCAAAAAACTTGATTTTCCAAGGAAGTAAGGAGGATGAGGTTTTTACTGTGAAGTTTGAAAGTAGAAATATAACTGAAATGATGAAAAATTGATAAGCTATTTGAATGGTCTAAGCAAAATATTTATTTTCGGAAGCTTAACACTGTATCTTACATGTGAAAATTTAAAATCTTCAATTAGGATAAAATACTGGAAATACAAATGTTGTGCAGTTATAAAATAGTGTTTCTTCCCAAAAAGAGGGCAATTTTTTTCCTGTGGTATAATAGTTACCTGAAAGTGCTATTATTGTTGCAATAGTGACTACCCTAATAGCAAGCATACAGAGTATTACCATTCACATAAAATGAATTGCAGAAATGCTGTAAGTCATGTTTTCTCTTTTCCGCTCACTTTGATCTACATAACAAAACTGAGTCTTTTGTAAAAGCAATTAAAGCAGTTAAAATTTATTCTTGGCATAAACGTAGCCACTTCCACTATAAGAGAAACATCTGCTTGCTTTTAAAGCTTGATGCTTAGCACCTTTAAAGATAAGTTGGCAGCTGTAGTAAAAACCAAAATTTAAAGTAATGAAGCATAAACAGCAACACATATAAAAAGGAATTCAAAGAAAGCTATAAAAAGCCTTTAAAGTTTTTATTACAAAAATATGTTCCATTTTCCTTTGTCCTGTAAATGCAAAGAAATATTTTTTTTAAATAAAGTGGTGTAAGAGCACATAAAGTCTGACTGAAATATTCTAGAAGTATTTACCAGAATAGGTTAATGTGGTATGGTTAGCTGCAAAAGATATGATCCTGCAATACTTGCTGCTGGGTTTAATTCCTACTACCTTGTGTAGTCCTATTGAGGTTAGCTGGATCTGTGGTCCACCCAGGACTCCTCATGTGGGAATTGCATAGCAATAGTTGTTTTTCCATCACCCTCCAATATGACTTCCTTATTTCTCCCAACTGTCTTGCCTTTTGCTTTGGAAATAACACACTTAGCAGACTGGGATATGCGGAGGGAGTTCCCACCCACAATAATTTGCCTCCTTGTTTCCTGATTGGCGGAGCTTGATTGCCACGCTTTTCTTTGTCACTTTGCGGACTGGAAGAAGGAAGTTCCAGTGATAGAGGTAATAAGTAATTTTCCCTTAACTGTAATCTGGGGTTTATAGCTTATGACAATAAGCAATGAATGATTTGGGTAGATAACTTTTCTAATTTTGCTGTTCAAAAAAAAAAAGCACTACAAAAATAAACCTTTTTTTAATCCTATCAAATTATTAAATTTTTGGCTTTCCAAAAAGCTCTAAATACAAGAAAAAGTTTCAAGCTGAACTTTCTTTTCATAGTAGGCAGTTCCTTTTTTTGGGGCTGTTACTTGCTGGTACTGAGTACCTGCACCTCAGCAGCCCCAGCCACAGGATCCTCAGCTGCAGCTGCGGGGGGACCCTCTTGCTCCATGAGGGAGACTAGCTTGCGTGTGGAGCCCTACTGGCAGCCCCAGCCATAGGAACCCTGTTGTGGTGGGGAGATGGTTGAGTACCAGCTTCTCTCCCACTCCCCCGCCCCCCACAAAAACCCACTGATAATAGGGACTCATTTACCACTGACTCTCCAACAGAAAAACGGACTTACTTCATCCCCAAAACAAATTTGCCTGACTCTAATGACTCTTCCACAAGCTGGGGGGAGAGGGTAGGTACTCTGTCCAGCTATTCCAGTGGTGAGAAGTTTGTGTCACGCTTTGCAATAAAAGATCCCTTGGATAATGAGTCAGTTCAGAAATGGTTGTATAGACCCCACACAGATGAAGAAAGTGGCAGAGGCCCTGGGGAGCAGGGATAACCTCCCCTCAGCCTTGTGAGTCATGTATGACAAACAGAAGGCCTTTAAAATGGTGGAATATGTGGCTGGCAGGAGAGGGAGTGGGTGGGGGATGGTGGTAGTAGGAGACTGGTGTTGTGACTCCTGTGTCAAAGAAACCATTCCCATCTGGGAACTCTTCACCCTTGATCCAAAGGCAGACTCCTAGAGGGAGTCTGAAGGAGGCCTGCAAGGGGTGATGGAATAAGCAACTAATGTACCTTGAGGAGACTTTCCAGTGCAAATAACTGGATGTGGCCCAGTTCTTCCACAGTGAGGGAGACCACTCATGGGATAGCTTTACAGGGCTGTTAAGAAAGCAAAGGTTAGGAGCACTCAAGGATCATAAGACCGCAAATCAGTTAAATCCGAGGCAAATTATCTCCCTTGCTATCCCATTAATGAGAATTAAAATGTTTCTGAAGAGATCCTCAGAGATGCCTCAGTAAGGTGACCGACCCATCTCCTTTTATCCAAGGCCAGTCCCTTACTGAAGCTGTCTCACAGGCATCCTGATGTTTTTTAAGAAAATGAGCCAATTGTCCCATATTTTGTGGGGTTCCTGTTCTCTGGCACCTGGAGTCTTGAGGTGGCAGCTCCTGCTGCCAGGGAGCTTGTCTGCTGTGTGGCTGCCGCATTCCCTGGCACCTGAAGGAGACAGCACCCACTGCTGGTGAGCTCTGCTATGGGGCAGCCTCGTCATTCCCTGGTGCCCCCCTGCTGGGAGGCTGTGATGCCCCTGTCTCTGTAGCCTCTGCACCCATTGTTGAGGCGTCCTGGCATGGAACAGCAGCCACCCATCCCTGGAGGCCAGTGTCCTGTATTTGCCATAGGGGAATACAGGCTCCCTATACCTAAGAGTTCTTTTCGTTATAAAACCTCAGGAGAAAAATTTTTCTGTAGCTTCTTGTGGATGGTGCTTCAGGGAGTGGTGGGTGTTGCCATCATTGTGAGTGAAATTTAATTGTTAAAATGGACACAATTCACAATAGAATTGGCCAGAATCAAAACACTAGACATCCTAAAATTAGGATGGGATTTTTTTAAAAAAATAAATAAATAAAAATCAAATGTGCTGTTTGGATCATCTTTTGGTAATGAACTGAACCCAATCCAGGGGTCTAAACACTCCTTGAATCCTGAGGAATGGAAATCCTGATCTGCGTCCACACTTATGAAGCTTATGCCTCTTTCCAGATACACTTACACCTTGCAGTATTGCCACGGTTAATGGTGTGTACTCCATTGAGCCCTAACGTAAGTCTCTCAGCCTTTCGTGGGATATTGGTCAGAAGTGACAGAGTCTCTCTCTCTTTCTCTCTCTTGTCTGTTTTTTAAAACAACATAACTTCTCCCCTTATATGACTCCATGGTGCTACAAGACACCTGATCTTAAGAAGTACAGAAATGCTTGGGGGCAGTGTTCCCTGAAAGCTGAGCCCTTGGGTGGCCACTCAGGAGAGATTTAAATGCTTCCCAGCTGAATAGCAGACAGCCCATCACTAGGTTTTGTTTCTGCTGGGTGTGCACATTCACACAATTCCTTGTTCATAGAAACATTTATTCCACTTATGGATTAAAAATCCACACATGGACGAAAAAGATTAGAGGGAACATTGTTGGAGAGCGGATCTCCTTTCCAGGAAGCTATTTGTACTTACCATCAACTGCAGACAAGGAGAGAACAAAATTAAAGTCGAGGAAGGAGCTATACTGTTGCTAGCACTGATGTCAGCAGACTGGCAAAAGTCATCACCTGAAACTTTCTCTAGCCCAGGTTCAAGATTATAGTCTTTTGGACTGACTGGTTTGTTTGGAATCTGTTTAAAATGGTCTCTCCCCAATATGCTGTAAAGATCATCTGAGGTTGCCTTATCTATCACATTTCGCACAAATTCAAGCTATTGGGCCTCAAGCCTCCTAGCTTGTGGGCCTAGCAGAAGTCAATGGTGGAAAGGAGAAAGGAAATCATCATCTTACTACTTTCCTACCACAGTGGTTAGGTTCTTCCCTCCCAGCACCTCAGTTCAACAGGCTCTGGAAAAAGTCATAGCTAGTGCTTCAGACTGGTTGAGTTTTGAAACTCTCAGGATGACAGCACAAGTTCCAATGTCCATCCTCTAACTGCGTGGGGGAAAAAAAAATCCGCTGTGCTGAGGCTGTCTCCTTGGGTACTGCTGCTACGTTGACTGATATTTCTTTGCACAGGAGTCTGTCTGTCTCTTTCTAAGGTGACAATTCCATATCTATTCTTTTGCTTAGCAGGAGTAAGAGTGAGTAAGTTTAACAGGATGGGGGCTTTCTACATAAAGTTCTTGTCCGATACATGACAGTACATAGTTTATCATCTTTAGATCATCAAGGATCTTTGCAGAGAGGGGGAACAATATAGCATCAGTTGTTGCTTCTGCCCAAGGCTTGTTCTTTCTATTAAGCACGGCCGTGACCCTGCATACAACATCCTACCACAGTGGGAGGTTGACTACTACATAGACCTGACCTTTAGCTCCGTTTCTGTTAGTTTTATTGGTATTCTACCACTACTTTGTCTTCTGCAGTGCTTTTACCATCATAATCTTTTCAGTTGTAACCAATCCATACTTTGGTTTCATATCTTAATCCCCTAACTTCTTCGATTGTCTTAAAACTGTTCTACTTCACTCCAGCCATATTTTGAAAAATTCCTATCTTTACTGCCCCTGGTTTTGATGTCTTTGATTTAATGCACTTACTTTCAGAACATACAGCAATAATGTTTGTATACTGGCTCGATTAATTTTCACTTGGTATCAAAATGTATTATTTATAGAGGTGTAAGTACATTTTCGGCACTGGGGAAAACCCATAATGATCATAATTGTCAAGAGAATAAAGTTGGTTTTAGAAGTATAGGTGAGGAACAGTGCAGCTTCCAATCAGGCTGAAATGTCATTGACCAAATATTCAGACTCCAGCCATTAATGGAATGAAGAAGGGAGGGGAAATGAGAATGGTAATTAAAAAAAAAAAAAATTACTTGTTTCATTTACTTCCACAAAGGTTTTTGATTTTGATTATGGGGAAGCATTAAGGAATGTAGCACAATCAGATGGTGTTTCAGATAAGAGAACTGCAATTATAAAAGCAATATATAAATGCCCCTTCAGTGCTTTAAGAATTGGTGGAAAATTAAGCAATTAGTTGAAATCAATGTTGGGCTAAGACATGGGAGCGGAATCACCATCTCTTTACATCATGTAGCTTCATATCAAACTAAAATTCTGCCTTTAGGCACCAGCACACTGGTTTCTGGGTGAGCTGCGAGACTTGACTAGGTTTATCTGAGGGTGGAATTTTTCTGTCTGAGTTCTGTGAAATGTGCAGCAAGAACCTTGAGGTGGCCTGCCATGAAAAGCATGTTTCACACAGATGAAATACAAAGGTGAAATGTCAAAGCTAGGGGGCAACACAAGGACCGTATGAGCGCTGTTCCCCTTGGTCCTCACAACAAAGGATATCTTGAAATAAGAGTGACACACACAATGGCACTCCATCCTCCCTACCTTAGCCTCTCCCAGGACTCCTTATGTAACTAGCAAAAATTCAACTACAGTTGCTATTCCCTCATTCATATTGAATAGTAACAGAGAGGAAGCCGTGCTAGTCTATACACTATCAAAACAAAAAGCAGTCAAGTAGCACTTTAAAGACTAGCAAAATAGTTTATTAGGTGAGCTTTCGTGGGACAGATCCACTTCTTCAGACCATAGCCAGATCTGGTCTGGCTATAGTCTGAAGAAGTGGGTCTGTCCCACGAAAGCTCACCTAATAAACTATTTTGCTAGTCTTTAAAGTGCTACTTGACTGCTTCTCATTCATATTGTATAGGTTTATATTATACATCAGTTTGCTAATGGCTGCCTTTGTCTTGTTGGCTTCCACATTTTATGTAAAAAGCACTTTAAAGGTGCCCCTGAGATGAGTAACTTTGATTCTGGCCCATCTGTCAAGACAGTTAAGAAATATGATTTCAGAAAGATTTGTTCATTTAAGACATTCTTCAAAGGTTTTACTGAAATAATCACTGGAAATCATTTGATAGTGTGTTCTATATTGTTAATCCGTAAGTCATTAACCTTAATGGAATTTGGAATAAGACTTTTTAAAGGGAAATTAGAGCCCTTTCAAACCATAAAATCTCACTCCCTTTTCAGTACTTTAATTCTTCAGTAGGAGACCCTCCCCCTGCCATCCCCCAAGGTTTCTAAAGTGATGCCTGAGCAATAACATAGGGATTTAGTCATGCTTTATTGTATTTCTTCACATAATTGATTCTAATGTGATTAGAGATATGGGATCTGATGTAAATGTTACAATTCACAAGTTACCTGATCCATTAGTCCTTCCCCCACCCACCAAAAACTAAAATTAAGCAATTAGCTACAAATACATGTTTTAAAAAGCCTGTACAGGCTGACACCCCCAGTTAGGCGACCTCCTACATAAGCAACTGCTCTGGCATTTCTACAAACATTCAGAGCAATTCAGCTCCATCTGTATTTAAATTACTTCTGTTGAGCAGCTAATGTTTGATTCTCCCTTGAGTAGTCACTTAAGACACATTTCAGTGATGACAGAACCTACATTTGTATGCTAAAACCAGAAGGTGAATTTTCGATAGAGGCTGTAGCTGTTCGTTGGCTTTTGGGAAAAATCCCAGCCAGACTGAAGAGCTCAAAATAAGCATTTAGTTATACAAAGCCATTTCCAAATTCAGTGAAACTGTATTATCACATTTCAAAGACACACAGACTCAGTGACTGCCCAGGGTCGCTCTCTTTTCTAGTAGTGAAGTTAATGAGTTCTCTTATTGATTACAATGTGAGAAGAACTGGACCAACACTGAGACTGTTGGAACGTTCAAGGTGGATTTTCTATTATCATGTGACTCCAAAACACTTTTTGTGTAAAACCTGCAAACAAGTGTTGGAATGCCCTGATTAATTTCTCTTCTGTGGTTTCATAATTACTCAAATGCCAATCATTTCAGTATGTTAAGTGAATTGCTAATTATCCAAGTTTGATATTTGAATTGCTGATCTTCTGTTTCTTTCTTAAATTGTTTCAAAATGGTGGCCACAAATTAGTCTCTTCACAAGTAATTCAGTTATTGTCACATACTCTAGTTGGCGGGGGGTGTATGCATGTTGGGAGGATTTAATATAGGAGTTAGGTAAAAAGACCTTCTGAGAGAATACATTTTCCACACGCCATATGTAATGTCAGAGGTCACTTTCCCCTCTCATTATTTTATGAAATAGTTTAGCCTTTTATACCTGATGATGAAAGACAAAGGGAAGGAATTTAGACAATTTTGTGTATTAAAAAAAAATTCTTAGAAAATGGTTATAGGAAGAAATTGGCTACTAGAATTACAACCACAATGCAAACAAACAGCAGTGTTAGTTCAGCCTAAGATCTCTAACTACATATTTTGCCATTCCTTATACCTTTGGGGTTGGAGGTAGCACAGCTGGCCCTCTGAAAGTCCTGATCTTATTCAATGTATTCTTGCATCAGTGAAAAAACTTCAACTGACTTGAATGGTGCAGGATCAGGACCTAAAAGTGCAACAGTGTATGATAAGCAAACAGCATAAACCACAGCACTACAGGTCAATGGGCTGCATAGTGTAGTAGTGGCTTGCACTTTTCGTGTGTCTGGTCTTGTGGCTTAAATTGCCCAAGAAGAGGAGCAGTGAATTAATGCAGTGGTTTTCACACTTTTTTTTCTTGTGACCCAGCTGAAGAAGTTTGTTGGTGCTTGTGGTCCAATGTAATTATATTTTTGGCTATGGTGTGGACTTTGGGATGGGGCTGAGGATGAGAGTTTTAGGGTGCAAGAAGGGGCTCTGGTTTTGTGGGGGTTGCTCAGGGCTGGGGTAGGGGTCACAATTCACCTCTGCTGTCTCCGATCAGCAGCATGGTGGGTGTGCAAGGGCAGGCCTCCTGCCTGTCCTGTCACCACACACCATGCTACATCCCAGTGGCAGCAGGTCTGGCTCCTAGATGGAGGGGCACAAGTGGCTCAGTGCATTGTGCTCAATCACAGGCACTACTCACAGCTCCCATTGGCCAGTCCTTGCTGGTGCAGAGCTGGTGTTCAGGGTGACTGAGTGTGAAGCACTCCCCCCCTCCATTCATTGAATCTGTATTTCATTTAAAAATCAATGTCCGTGGATTTCAATCACATAGCCTTCCACTATGAAAATTCTTCATGATAAAAGAATGAGGTAAAATAGTCCCTGATGTTTTGACTATATAATGGTTCTATCTCACTGTAACTCTATTAGAAGTCAACAGTGACACTAACCATCTTAAAAATTTGGTTTTTATGTATGGACAGTTAGACTGTGCTGTGGTTTAGTTTCAGAAGTTGTACTTATCACTAAACACTCAGTCTTTATGGCTTAAGTCTGTTTTAAGGCTAACTTGTGTATGTTTACTCTGAGTAGTATTTTACTCTTTGAATAGTTCCACTGAGTTTAAGGGAACTGCTCACAAAAGGAGATTCTACATAGCCTGAGCAAGACTCCTGCAGCCTGACCAAGAAGGAATGATTTCCTGGTATCTTTAAGCAACTTCTCCTTCCATGTCTCTCCAAGTGATTTGGGACTGCTTTTTTAGCTGCAATTTGTCATGGTGTGTATACACAGCAAAGTTATTTTGGCATAAGGAGCAATATTCTCAAATAACTTTGCAAATATATGTACAGTAAAACTACTATTTCAAACTAATTTTGAAATAGTGGACAGCTTATTTTGATTTCTGCAAATGTCATTCTTTGAAGAATAATTCCTATTCTGAAATAGATACAGGGGCTGTATAGACAGGGTATGAAGGCTATTTCGAAATAGAGGGCTTCCAATTTCAACATAGGGGGCCTAGGGCCATGTCTACACAGCAGCATTATTTCAGATTAGTTAAGTGCTATTTTGATATTCATTTTGTGTATAAATGTGGTATTTCAAAATGAGCTATTCCGGAAAATCTTTTCCTTAATAGCTTATTCCAAAATAATGCTGCTGTGGTAGACATAGCTTTACTAGCCACATTACACTCTCACTTTCTATTATAAAAACTAAATTGGAAGCTTGATGATCCTATTTGTATCCCTGAATAAGAATTTCATGTATAAGCAGTTTTAAGGGGGCAGCCAGGCCCAAGTGGTCAACACCTCTCCCTAGATCCTACTCCCCCTACATCCCTATTCTTTAACTCATTCCTTTTAACTCCTATGGCTCCTTTAAAATGGCTATACCAATTTAAATATTGACATAGATGCCTTCAACTAGTACTCCTAGCTCTTTGACACAAGTACAAGAACACACGTGGCTTGGATGGCAGGACGATATGACAGACATGCCATGTGAACAGTAGGTAGCTGTGTAGTGTGTCAGGAAGGAAGTAAAAAAAAAAAAAAGTCATGGTAAGGAAAACGGGAGGAAAAAGAGAAGAAAATCAGAAATGGGCTGGAAAAAGGAGAGAGATCAACTGTTTCAATGATAAGAAGGCTGGAAAGGAACTAGCACTTAAGTTCTGGCAAGTAGCAAGGTTTGACAACTCAAAAAAAATTGAAAACTATTGCTATAGACAGTCAATAGCCACTATCAGATTTTCTTAATGTTATATGTATTAAACTAGAGCTGGTGAATTGACTTTAAATCTAGCCCTTGGTTTCTACTAGTAAGTTGTTCAAAAACTATTCCCACTTTCCACAAATGTATTTGGTACATGTGTGCTCAACACATCATGTACAAGGAAATTAAAGAGACTTGGGTGGATGAGGTAATCTTTTAATGGACAAGCCTCTCTTGGCGAGAGAGAAGTTTTGAATTTAGAGAGATTCCAAAGAATAGTTTTGTGTAGACTTGAAATCTTCTCTCTTGCGCTTTCAAAAATTGGGCCAGTAAAAGATGTTACCTTACCCACCTTGCCTGTAATACCTGAGGATCAACACCACCACCACACTACTGCATAGATAAATAGAGGGTTGTGCAAGACTGTATCAAATGCTTTACTACAGTTTAAATATACTATATCTTCCCCCCACTCCCCGTAATGCGTGTTATCCTAACAAAGAAATCTACCTGGTTGATTTGACATAATTTGTTCTTCACAAATCCATGCTGTGTGTGTCTGTATGTCAGTTTGTGTGTTTTTAGTTGGCTAACAACTTGGGCTAGTTGCTGTTTGTTTGTTTGTTTTGTTTGTTTGTTTGTTTTGTGTGCAGGTCGTAACATGGTTTATACCCCTTTGTTGGACTATTTAAATTTCCAAAGTAGGGTGATAATCAGAAATAACAGAGTAATACTTTCTGGAAGTGAATTCAGACAAATAATCATTGCATCTAATAACTGTTCTTGAGACTTTTTGGATTTGTGACAAAATCAAAAATACCAACACCACACAAAGCTCAGTGGCCTGAGCTCGGTGAACATCATGAAAATACCTGAGAAACACTTTTCTGTTGTTTGAATATTTCCAATGATAACCATCTTAGGTTGGAAATATATCCGAGAAATGTATTCGGAATAACTAGGTATACAAACTTAGTTGAAATACTTGCATTGGAAAGTCTCAGAACACTTATTGGGTCAATGACCTCTCCAACTCCCTGATTGCATGCAATGGCTCAATTTGTATATGGAAATTTATAGAGGTTTGTGCATTTCTAAATATTGCAAATGGTAGATGAGCACCAGCTGCTCCCACTGAAGTCAATGTAAAGCGCAGATTCTCAGTATCTCTGCAGACAAGGAGCTTAAGAAGGTCAACTGACATTTTAGTGCCTTTGCTAACCTTGGTATCTACTACTACATTATGGCTATGTCTAGACAAGCCCCCAACTTCGAAGGGGGCATAGCAATTAGGGTGTCGAGAGATTACTAAGGAAGTGCTGCCGTGCATATGCAGCACTTCATTAGGCTAAACCTTCCCTGTGGCAAGATGGAAGTGCTGGCTTACGTGTAGCTGCGTGTACTTCAAAGTGCCTGCGCTGTTCCGCAGTCCCTTTACTCCTCAAAGTTTCACACTTCAGAGTTGCCCCTGGGGAGATTCAGCCTAATTAAGTGCTGCATATGCACCACAGCACTTCATTAGTAATCTCCCAACACCCTCATTACCATGTCCCCTTTGAAACTGGGGGCTAGTCTTGACACCACCTCGGAGCAAGGCTTAAGGGTGGGTTTTTTTTATTTTGGTTTTTTTTTAAATTACTTTACTTTCACTTGCTATTTAGTGGACAGTGATATGTAAGAACAAACACAGCCCCATATGTCATGCTCCTTCCCATTCTGAACCTACCCTACAAAATACAGAGATCTCAGACCAACTCTGTGCTGATTTGTTATAGGTTCTTACGTTAGGATTAGAGGTACAAGAAAGAGAATATTTGTGGGTTTTTTTTTTTCATATTTCTCAGTACAGCTTGTCCCTTTCTTTTGAGCATATCTGATAGCTCCTTGCTTTTTCCCATGAATTCTCTCTACTTCCTTCTTTGAAATTTTGTTCTAAGAAATAAAATGAAAGCTTGTAATGTGTAATTATGTATTTTCTATTTTTCTATTAAGTGTTTCTTGGAACCATAGAGATCCATAATTTGCATTTACCATATATAGTAGTTGTCCCATTTAAGATGGGGAGCAAACATCGGTAACCTATCAGTTTAGAATTTTCCAGATCTGAAGAAGTGTATTTGTCCCACAAAAGCTCATCTCCTAATACATTATTTTGTTAGTCTTTCACGTTCTACAGGACTACTACTTTGTTTTGTGAAGATACAGACTAACACGGCTACCACTCTGTGACTGTTAGTGGATAGGCATTGGGATATTCCCACTTGCCCCATCTGAAGATGGCAGTGACTTGAATAACAGAGAGATTTAAAACAATTTTAATAAATGTAAACTGAACCTGAATCATGGAGAGTTTAATCCAGTTCATTTCTTCCCACCTGTGCCTGCAGAGTATATTCCTGTAGTCCTTTTATGTATCTTTTTGCATCCCTTTCCTATATTTTGTTGATTTTTTGTGGTATTCCCTGTAAACTGAGTACTTGGGAAGCTACTTGGGTGCCACCCAGCTGATTAGCAGTGCACCCATAGCCACTCACAGTTGGCAGCATGTGTTTCTGTTGGTGGCACACATCCTCATGTGCATTGGTGCACTTAACAAATCTTATTTCACCCATGGATGGAAAAAAAAATTAGAGGGAACACTCTTGTTTTGTCCCATTTCCACTCCATAACAGGTCTTTTCAGGGGTTTCCAAAATTAGTAGCTGGGAAGACTACTGTCTTTAAAGAGGATGAAGGCAATGAATATTGTGGTACTGGTTGCAGAATGACTGAATGTGCTACCCAAAATGATTTACTACACACAATTTTCCAATGATTCAGGCCATTGGTAGATAGCTACAGTAAAGCAATCTTACATAAACTGCTATGGCAGCAAAGCCTATGAAAGACAGCTATAATGTTCAGAATGTTGGCCTTTATTAATGCACTTTAATTTGATAGATTTAATATTTTTTCCTTCAGGACTGGTAGACAATGTTGGGTACAGCAAAACAGAAAATCACTGTACAAAAATCTTACACAATCCTAATGATCCCTTATGGGAATTCACAATGACAGAAGTGGGAGTTCTTCTGCAGATTAAGGGCTATACATAATACTGTCCTGAATGGCAGATGAGGCAGGAATTATCACTGTTGCTGTTCTTGTGCCAATTGTTAAGATACCAGATAACAGACAAACATAAATAGCTGTGCATCCTTCAGGTTGACTTTAAGGGTAATTTTCAAACAAGTTGTCCAATTTAGTTTCGGTGAGTAGGCTCAAGGGACATTATGCTTTTTATTATAGACCATTGTGGTTTCTTATTCAGAGAGAGTTCTAGCATTGCTGTGGTGGGATATGTCACTTCATCTGTTGAGACAGTAAACAAATAATCTACAAAGCAGGGCCCCAAGCCAGCAAGCTGAGGTGCGATAGGCAGATTCACCCAGAAATGTTACAGAAGTTTCGCTCAAAGCATTGACTCCACGGTACAGTGAAATAGATGCTAGATACTTAATTCATAAAGTAACCCTCTGTTGTAACACGCAGATAGTGGCACAGCAGGTTCTCAAATAGTGTGAGGAGCATATGTCTTTGTGTCTGTATATTAAATTCATCTAGGCGCACATTGGTGAGATTAAAAAATGTTTTCTTCTGGATTCATATCTCTCTGCCATGCACACACAAGCACTAAAGTCGTCAAGTAAAGGAAACATACCATGTTTGTTCTACTCAAGATGCACACGCTGTGGGGGAAGGGGGAAACTCATGCCTTTCCTTTTGTGCTTTCAAGCACTGAGATGCCTCTTTCTGCACCAGAGTGAGGGATTGACACGTGAGGGCAAGGGGTGATAAGTAGCCACTGGCTCCACCCCATACAGGTCCAGAAGCTTTAACTGCCTGCATGGAGCTCCACAGAAAACAACTGGTTAGGGACTGAACCTTTCTAGTCTGGCACTCTTGTACGGCAACATCGGTAATCCAGCATGATTTAGTTAGCTAGATGACCATTTATACTGGGTGTTGCCAATTTTCCCATGGTCCCATTAAGTTTCTTTCCAGCCAAGAGTCTGGGCGCTCAGTGTTCTGTGCTGTTTGTTTTATTTATTTGACTGGTTAACATCCTTATAACCTCATTATTTTCCGAGGTATGGAGGTTGGTTTCTCACTGTTCCATCTGCCTGGAGTAAAGCTGGATAGTTCCTTTCAAAGCAAGTGGAACTAATTAAGAGGCTTAATGGCAGTTGTTTGCTTACGATTTGTCTCTTGTCCATGCAGTAAAAACTGTTTTATTCAGCACTTGGATAGTTGGCAAGTTCTGTTTTCCAGTACCGTGACCCATGTGTCCGCTTGGCTGGTGGTCACAGTGTGTCTGCTCTGCCAGCTGAAGTAGATCCAGTGGTCAAGCAACTGGAAGATTTGATTATCTGGAAATCTCCATTCTCCAGGGATGCCGGATAATCAAGCTTGAACTGTAGTCGTACCTCTCATTTCTTGAACAGAAGAAATTTTAAGCAATATGCTTTTCAGATGAGAGGGATTTTTTTCAATGGCTTTCATTTAGGAAAGATTACTTGCTTTGGTTTCTAATTATATTTTTCCTGAAGCTCTTATCTGGAACTTATGTAACGTGAGGTTCAGAAAAGTTAATTTGTCGTCACTTTCATCCCTATTTGCTTTAATAATACTATTAAAATCAAGAACATTACAACAACTCCAGGAAAGCTTTCTTTCTTGTTGACAGCCTTGACTAAAGCAGATCAAATGTTTTTCATGCTCAGGGCTGCTTTGTAACAGCCTGCACTTGCTTTGACTCATGTGCCTGGTGGAATATGAATATTTAAGAAAATTAGCACTTCCTGAATCAAACATCTTCAGAAGTTACAAGTTCATTTTATCTCCTCTTGTTAAGTTTTCATTGCTGCTATTTTTATTTTATTTAGTGGAAAAAGCTCAGTCTTGTACTTATGGAGGAAATTTGCTCTGGTATGAATGACAGCAATCAGAATTTTAAATTTATTAAGAGCACTTCATTTATTGGAGGAAATGGGCATGTAAAAAAAAAAAAAAGCATAGAGATGAAAGGGGTGAAACCACAGCAAGGGTCCCTTGAAGTTTTTCCTTGTAAACTATTATGTATATTCATAGGGATATTTCACTTAAATGGACGATGATTTACCGTATGAAACTCAAATGAATTGTGAACAGGAACAGTCTCTCTCTTTACTGCTTCCAGCTTTAGGGTAGAGAGTGTCTTCAGAATTGTTTTGTACTCAAACCAATACTAAGTTGCTTGAGACCTTGGACCAAACAAATCAGCAGTGGCAGTCACTGGGGCTCCACCTGCAGCCCATGGACTCCCTTATGTCTTCTTCCCCCATGTGTGTCTCCCACACAAGGGCAGTGGAGACCCACACTTTCTACTCTCCCCATCCTTCCCAGTACTTTAGGAGCACTGATCTGCTGATTTACAGTCATCCCCGCTCTTCCCCCTCCCTGCCAGAGCTGGAACAGTTGCAGGTGGAACCCCCATGGGCAGCAGGATGCTGAGGCCCACTGAGATGGAGAGCCCACTCCTTAGTTTTGATTGCCCATCACTGCTATAAATGAAATAAGTACCAGCGGTGGTGATAGAGATGTGTGAGAGAATTAATGTTCAGTTCCAGCTATGGATCATGATAAGGCTGGGGGCTGGGTTTCAAGTGAATTTCATAGATATTCTGCTAACCTCAAACTTATATGTCATGAGTATGGGCACTTCATGGGAGTTTGGAGGCATCCAGGTTGCAGCTTGTCCTGGTTTTGATCCCACTGATCAGATCTGTAGAGTGATCTGTGTCTGGGGCTTCAACACCAAACCCATGCCCCACACATGCAAGGGGTCTGGAATTGAAACTGAGTTTGGGTTCACCTCTGATTTCATCATTTTCTTTAATTACTGATTGGGACTGTCAGTTCTGGGGTTTGTAATAGGCTATCCTGGCAATCATGACACAGTGCCATAAAATTTCCAATCTCTTAGGCTATGTCTAGATTACAGTGCTTTGTTGAAATAATGTCTGTTTTCTTGACAAAACCCTGTGGAGCATCCAAATTGTGAAGTGCATTCTTGTCTACAGTAAGTCGACAGAATGCAGCACTTTTGTCAACAGCTGTACCCCCCATGCCACGAGGAAGAACACAGATGTTGAGAGAGATCAGTTGACAGAAAGCCAGTCTGGACTTTCTGGAGGCATGCCTTTAAACAGGAAAGGCCTCTGGGACACCATGCAGGTGCCCTGGCAGACACTATGTCCACAGCAAGCAGCACTCTATGGTTCCTGTCTCTGGCCTTTCTTAAAGCTGTAGGGAGCCCAGGAAACCCTATGGCATGAAGCTGAGAGTGTGCAAGCAGTAGAACTAATATCTGTGGTCACACCTGCCCTGACATGCCTTTGGTGGGAGCATTGCCAGATGGCTGAACACCAGGCAGCTCAGGACCTCCCACAAGGGAGCAGACCCAGGACCTACCCTGGGCACCAAGAGGCAAGCCCCCTCCTGGAGTGGGACCGAGCTTCAGGCACTTTTGGAACTGTTGTGGGAGAGGAAACCCTCCAGGACCCCAAAATCAGGTGGCAGAATGCCAAAATTTACACCAGGATGACACTACTTCTCCCCTACTCCCACTCCTTTATGCCCAGAGTGGGGAAGTTTCTCTTGTACAGAACCAATTTTCCCCAGGCTATTCTAAGGCTACTCCTTGGCATGACGTCCATGAAGTATAAAGTAGCTGCAGCAGTCACAGAATCAGACCTATGGTGCTTTTGGAGTATTACAAACTAAGGGAAACACATGGCCTCATGTACCACATCTGCACCTAGTCCTCTACCCCTGCTATTCCTACTGTCATGAATGCATATTTTGAAACAGTAAAACCCTAAACTAAGAGGGACTTTTACTTGCCTCATATAAATGATTACAATTCTAATCCAAACAGCTGGAAATACCAATAATTGTTGCCTTCAGTTCTTGATAGATGCTGTGGATTTGCTATAGATATACATACAACAAATGCCCAAAGAAAACAAAAAAACCCTTGCAAACTAAAATTAAGCTATCTTTTCTATAGGCTGGGGTAGAAGAAACAGATCATGATTTACAAATACTTGGAAAGCTCTGACACCACCATAATAAGGGTCACATGGGCCATATCTACATGAGAAATTTCTGTCGACAGAAATCACTGTCAGAAGGGATTTCCCAGTAACATTTCTGTCAACAGATCGCATCTACTCATAAAAGCAGATCAAAAGAGCAATGTGCTCGGTTGACAGAGCAGCCAGACTGCCCAGCCCTCTCTCAAAAGAATGGCTAAGTGGAAGCTCTTCAAGCAGAGCTTCCTGGTGAGCTGGAAGCCTTGTCTGTTGACAAAAGGGCCGTGGGGCGTCTACATGGCTGTTCTGTTGACAGAACACTGTTGAGAGAGGTGTAACTCTACCGGCAGATATACCAGGTTTTGTCAACAAACTGTCATCAAAGTGCATTTGCTGTGTCAGTGCTTTCTGTGTTTTCCCAGGAAAAGCCTGCTTTTGTTGGGAAAAGCTGCTCATGTAGATAGTGGCCATAGATTGGACTCCCATTCAATTATGCACATTTATACTGAAGTTTCTGAAAGTGCAAAACAATTGTACTGCTTTGTGGTTGTCTTGTTGCATGAATGCCTTTTGGCTGCTGCTCAACTATGCAGTGTAATGTGTACTATTTAGTGCAATTGTTTTTTTTTTATTGGTAACAATTGCATGTTGATTGATTTGGAGCATAAGCGGCTTAAAGGGGACTTAGAAGGATTTGAACTAAGTGAAGATAGTCAGTTGGCATTCAAGCAGTGGAAGACTGCTTAGTTTTTCTTGCTTTCTTTGCTTTCCGTTGGATGGGAGGCTATAGATGGGGGTGGGTGAATCAGTGGAGTGTTTCTTCCAGGGAGAGAGGCACTAGGAGAATACTGGGGGTTAATCAAGGAGAGAAGGAGCCTGAGCAACTGCAGGAAAAAATCTGCTGAATGGCAGGCAGAAAAGTCTTGATAAATCTTATTCCCTATGATCCTGCTGCTACTGTCCCTGGAATCAATGACAAAATTTCCATTGATTTTTTTAGCTAAGCCTTCTATAAGATTTTATACACTGACATTTTCCATGCCAATCTACAGCTGGCTTAAATGGAGCACCCTGAGCACCCTATAACTTCAGTAGCACATAATGAAGTGTCAGCTCCCTGCTTTCATGGCATGTAGTAACTCAGCTATTTGAAACAGTAAGATAAAGGGTAGCATTGATGCTGCAGGACTGTGCAGTGGGGTTTTTCTTAATTTCCTAAAATTTCTGACTTCATTTATTAAACTTATGTTCACTTGCAACATATAGTACCTACAGCATGATACATTAAAATAAATTCTTTCATTTGCACAGTTGGTCTCTCTCATATTAATTGCCTTTCTAGCCACTAAGTGGCACCAAACATGAATTATGCTTTTTACATTTTATTATATCTCTTGTGTTTGTTTAATAGCTCTAAATATTACACTTAATGAAAAGTTTTTTTAGACTTCAGATTCTGAATATTAAATAATCAAAGGTCAGGTTTTTAGTAATGTGGGACTAAGGACTAGAGCTGAGCAGAGAACAGAAGTTCCATGTTGAGAAGGATTCTGAGCATTTTGAGGTTTCACTTCATTCCAAAATGGAACAAAACCCAAATTTTTCCAAATTCTCAGTGAAGAGATATTGAGAAGGAGATGGAGGAGGAATCGTTTTAGGCTGATGAACAGTTTTTATTTCAACAAAATCCTTGTATCTCAATTTATTTACAAAATAAATATTTAAAACCAAAATATGGACTATTTTA